>NC_083691.1:86517424-86820454 GCF_033118175.1 Dama dama | reverse complement strand
CCTTTATTTACACAGGGAGTTTCTAACAATAGCTTCTGATTTTGCTATTAGGGCTCCTATTTCTCATTTATTCTAAGAGAATTTGAAATTCAAAAAGAAAGAAGAGCAACTGTGTAAAAGCAGAATGTCTTGAATATGTTATTAATGTGAAGATTAACCTTTAAAAATGGGGCATCTGCTATGGCACAGCTCTATGCAGAAAGTCTGTTTACAAAAAAAGGCATTAATCAAAACATATAAATCCATTTATAATGTCTTTGCACTGTGGCTAACTTAGGAATAAGCTGGTGAGTGAGATGGCTGAAGTCTGACAGCTAATTTAAACCCAAGGTCTTCACTGTCCAGAGATTTATCAGAGAGTCAAGCAGCCAGTATCTTTTTATGACTTGCACCTTCTCCTTTTTCAGTGGTAGTAAATGAAAAAGACTGGAAAAGGAGGTGCCATCTATTGCAGCTGTGTAAAATCACATAAACACAGTGCCCTGGGCTTTCATTATAACACTTCCTTCTTAGCTAATTACTGTCAGCATTAAATTACAGAGTCAGGAGGCCCCACTCGGTATCAATTCATTCATTTCAGGTCACAGTTTGGAAGAAAACCTGTAGTGAAAGGCCAAGCCTTTATCCACTAAGCCTTTTATTTGTGACTAAACAAAAGTCTTGACAAGTAGTATAATTTGCATCAAGCAGAGCCACACCAAGAAGCGATTAATAGTGTTTTTTTTTTTTAAGTAAAAATTTACTCTAGCCTCTCATCCACTTGACAGGATTTATCATTTTGCATATCAAAAGACACAAAAGGTGGTCAATTATTTTTTCCCCAATTCAAGCATTATAAGTTTCAACGAATGAATAACATTATTTTTTAAAAAATAAGCATGACATTTTACATACATCAGATCGAATTTATTGTCTTTTAATACTGTACTGGAAAGGTAAGGTTTTTGGTAGTATTGGTTTTTATAAAATGCTGATTGGAGAGGTTTACTATCCTAACCCTTTTAAATTCCATTATTGTATAATTCAGCATGCGGGAGGTCAGATCAAAATGTGTTTTTAAGAAATTGCAGAAAGGTTTTAATATGCCTAGGTATTTTCTATAATATAGATCTATAAAGCTACCAACCTTCCAGGGGGTTTGATTTGCTTTCTTACTGTCAAGCTGTCATTCTTCAGACAGCTTATTTAGGAAAAGAAATCAAATGTACTAGAGCCCAGTATATATGGTTGGTAGTTTGATATAGCTTCTTAAACTGATTTTCTGTTCATATAGATATAAGATTGAAATGAGAAATTCAAAATCAGTGAAACTCAAACTCACATAGGGTAGAGTGATGCTATTAATCCATAAGAATCAATTTCTTCTCATCTTCGCTGCTTGGGTTTTAGGATATAAGAGAAAGGCTTTTGGTGAAAACATGTGTTATTGTTTTCAATGAAGAGTTCTTGTGGGCTTAATGATGTCAGAGCCTAGCTAGCCATCCTGGACTAGCTAGGCTGAGGGCTAAGTCAGGGCCTAGACTTCTCACTTAGGACCTGTGTATTTAATTCTCACAAGGATAGTGTGAGTTGAGGGTAATCTCTATTTTGTAGATGAAGAAAGTCAAGTTACAAGAAATTAAATATCTTGCTCAAGATCATATGCTGCTAAGAGGCAGGTCTGGAATTCAAGCACGAGTGGCCTATCTTGAAGTCTCCTGATTTTTCTGCCTTATCTCCTTCTCTTCTGCACAATGGAGTTGTCAGCAGGGGAAGATTCTCTCTCTGTTGGGCTCATCATTACCATTTTCAATGGTCAATGTTTAAATGCCTTGCCCCTAGCAAGGTTTTTGGAATAGCCTTCTCTCTGTCAATTGCCAGACTGAGAAAACTCTAGTTTTGATTCCCTTCATGGACTGCTTTGGTAATGTTTGCTCTTGTGAACATACAAAACAAGGAAAAAGAAGCACTTGAGATTATAACTGAAGTGAGTAGGTATGGAAATGTCATGCTCTGTGGGATCCTTAAGATTTTTAAATACCTGAGACTTGCAGGGATTGGGACCTGGTGGTTACATTTGTGATACAAACAGCATCATACATGTCTGTAGCTTGTTCAGTTCAGTTCAGTCGCTCAGTCCTGTCTGACTCTTTGCGACCCCATGAATCACAGCACACCAGGCTTCCCTGTCCATCACCAACTTCCGGAGTCCACTCAAACTCATGTCCATTGAGTCGGTAATGCCATCCAGCCATCTCATCCTCTGTTGTCCCCTTCTCCTCCTGCCCCCAATCCCTCCCAGCATCAGGGTCTGTTCCAATGAGTCAACTCTTTGTATGAGGTGGCCAAAGTACTGGAGTTTCAGCTTCAGCATCAGTCCTTCCAATGAGCACCCAGGACTGATCTCCTCTAGGATGGACCGGTTGGATATCCTTGCAGTCCAAGGGACTGTCAAGAGTCTTCTCCAACACCACAGTTCAAAAGCATCAGTTTTTCAACGCTCACCTTTCTTCACAGTCCAACTCTCAGATCCATACATGACCACTGGAAAAACCATAGCCTTGACCAGACGAACCTTTGTTGGCAAAGTAATGTCTCTGCTTTTTAATATGCTATATAGGTTGGTCATAGCATTCCTTCCAAGGAGTAAGCGTCTTTTAATTTCATGGCTGCAGTCACCATCTAAAGTGATTTTGGAGCCCCCCAAAATAAAGTCTGACACTGTTTCCACTGTTTCCCCATCTATTTCACATGAAGTGATGGGACCAGATGCCATGATCTTAGTTTTCTGAATGTTGAGCTTTAAGCCAACTTTTTCACTCTCCTCTTTCACTTTCATCAAGAGGCTCTTTAGTTCTTCTTCACTTTCTGCCATAAGGGTGGTGTCATCTGCATATCTGAGGTTATTGATATTTCTCCTGGCAATCTAGATTCCAGCTTGTGCTTCTTCCAGCCCAGCGTTTCTCATGATGTATCTGCGTATAAGTTAAATAAACAGGGTGACAATATACAGCCTTGATGTACTCCTTTTCCTATTTGGAACCAGTCTGTTGTTCCATGTCCAGTTCTAACTGTTGCTTCCTGACCTGTATACAGGTTTCTCAAGAGGCAGGTCAGGTGGTCTGGTATTCCCATCTCTTTCAGATTTTTCCACAGTTTATTGTGATCCACACAGTCAAAGGCTTTGGCATAGTCAATAAGGCAGAAATAGTTGTTTTTCTGCAACTCTCTTGCTTTTTTGATGATCCAGTGGATGTTGGCAATTTGATCTCTGATTCCTCTGCCTTTTCTAAAACCAGCTTGAACATCTGGAAGTTCACGGTTCACATATTGCTGAAGCCTGGCTTGAAGATTTTTGAGCATTACTTTACTAGCGTGTGAGATGAGTGCAATTGTGCGGTAGTTTGAGCATTCTTTGGGATTGCCTTTCTTTGGGATTGGGATGAAAACTGACCTTTGCCAGTCCTGTGGCCACTGCTCAGTTTTCCAAATTTGCTGGCATATTGAGTGCAACACTTTCACAGCATCATCTTTTAGGATTTGAAATAGCTCAACTGGAATTCCATCACCTCCACTAGTTTTGTTCATAGTGATGCTTTCTAAGGCCCACTTGACTTCACATTCCAGGATGCCTAGCTCTAGGTGAATGATCACACCATCGTGATTATCTGGGTCATGAAGATCTTTTTTGTACAGTTCTTCTGTGTATTCTTGCCACCTCTTCTTAATATCTTCTGCTTCTGTTAGGTCCATACCATTTCTGTCCTTTATTGAGCCCATCTTTGCATGAAATGTTCCCTTGGTATCTCTAATTTTCTTGAAGAGATCTCTAGTCTTTCCCATTCTGTTGTTTTCCTCTATTTCTTTGCATTGATCACTGAGGAAGGCTTTCTTATCTCTCCTGGCTATTCTTTGGAACTCTGCATTCAAATGGGAATATCTTTCCTTTTCTCCTTTGCTTTTTGCTTCTCTTCTTTTCACAGCTATTTGTAAGGCCTCCTCAGACAGCCATTTTGACTTTTTGCATTTCTTTTCCATGGGAATGGTCTTGATCCCTGTCTCCTGTACAGTGTCACAAACCTCTGTCCATAGTTCATCAGGCTCTCTGTCTATCAGATCTCGTCCCTTAAATCTATTTCTCACTTCCACTGTATAGTCATAAGGGATTTGATTTAGGTCATACCTGAATGGTCTAGTGGTTTTCCCTACTTTCTTCAGTTTAAGTCTGAATTTCGCAATAAGGAGTTCGATCTGAGACACAGTCAGCTCCTGGTCTTGTTTTTGCTGACTGTATAGAGCTTCTCCATCTTTGGCTGCAAAGAATATAATCAATCTGACTTTGGTGTTGACCACCTGGTGATGTCCATGTGTAGAGTCTTCTCTTGTGTTGTTGGAAGAGGGTGTTTGCTATGACCGGTGTGTTTTCTTGGCAAAACTCTATTAGCCTTTGCCCTGCTTCATTCTGTACTCCAAGGCCAAATATGCCTGTTATTCCAGGTGTTTCTTGACCTCCTACTTTTGCATTCCAGTCCCCTATAATGAAAAGGACATCTTTTTTGGGTGTTAGTTCTAAAAGGTCTTATAGGTCTTCATAGAACTTTTCAACTTCAGCTTCTTCAGTGTTACTGTTTCGGGCATAGGCTTGGATTACAATGATATTGAATGGCTTGCCTTAGAAACGAACAGAGATTCCTGTCATTTTTGAGATTTCATCCAAGTACTGCATTTCAGAATCTTTTGTTGACCATGATGGCTACTCCATTTCTTCTAAGGGATTCTTGCCCAGAGCAGTAGATATAATGGTCATCTGAGTTAAATTCACCCATTCCTGTCCATTTTAGTTCACTGATTCCTAGAATGTAGCTTGTTAGTCCTGTCCCATTCTGTCTCAGGGCTCAGTGAAAGGTAACCTTTCAACTAAGATGGATTCTATTACTGCAGAATGCTTGCTAACAAGGCATTTATTTATGTAACAGGTATGTTTTGTGATTTTTGCCTTTACGAAAACTAAATTCGGAAGAGGTAGTGTTTGTGAGTATCTGCAAAGTGCCTGGCCCTGTGTTTGATGCTCAGGGAGGGGTTAGCACTGAATAGGCTTTAGTTGTACCGCTATAGGAAATGGTAGTACAGGTGGATAGCAAAATAGGCAGATGTTACAGTGAAAGGTGCGATAATAAAAAAGCACATAGTATAGAATAGAGCTATAAGGTTGGTTTTAGGAACTCTGGGTAAAAGAAGGTGCCTTTAAAGCATAAATAATGATTTGCTAAGCAGAGGAAATTTCAAGTTCAAAGACAAGCAAGAGGATATGGAATAGCCAAAATGCCATGGGTCCAGGGTAAGAGTAGGTGGGTTGAAAGGTTTTTACAAGATGGCAGGAGAGACTTGTGGCAGGTCATGAAAAGACTTGTGAATCATGGAGCTCAGACATATGAAGACCACTGAGAGCCACTGAAGGGCTTCAGCAGATCACCATGTTCACAGTTGTGGTTGGGAAGCACCAATCAGCAGTGCAGGGACAGATTTCAGAGCAACAATAGCAGAAGCATGGAGACCAGTTAGGAGTTAGGATCTCACATCCTGTAATTTTTAAGGATGAACAGATTAAAGAAGCCCTGGCAATCTTAATTAATTCCTAAGTTTGGTTGTGGGGCTGCTGTAATGTTTTAATATTTATAATTGCCTTAAATGACCAAGTTAGATCTTTAGCTGGATTCCCCAGGGAAAGAACAATGAGATGGAGATCTGCATATGGAAGGTACATTGGCAAGTACCCTCAGCATCAATGCCTGTAGGGGAGTAAAGAATGCAGGACTGGCAAAGGGAAGAGTTGAGAAGTAATGAAATCACAAGCAGCCAATGCATGGGATGCTTTTTAGGAAATGATTGGTGCTTAAAGGCAAGGGAGCTAGATCTTTATACCTCTGTGGCCAGTCATTGGATATAGACTGTCCCCAGGGATGAGGGAGACTTTTATACTGTGGGCAATTCCTAAGATTCAGTTAAGGACCATCGGTTGCAACAGTCTGGCTGCTGGAGGAACAAGTGCTCAAATGAAGCACTGCATCCACTGTAGCTAAAGGTGTAAAACTCCTCCTGAGAACGTCCTTGTAGAGTAATCAGGCTCAAAACAGCTCTCCTAGGCCTTTGCACTTGCTCTTCCTCTGCATGTATTATTCTCTCCCAAGGCCTTTTGTGTGGCTGGATTTTCTTGTCACTGGGTTTTTACTTGTAATATCTCCACCAAAAAGGCTCTTTTGATCACCCTCTCTAATCGTCCCCAAGCCCAATAGTCACTGCCTAGGACATCATCCTGTTTTCTTTATAGCAGAACAAGATAAATACAAATCTCACTGTCTGCCTACTCCTAGAATGTGATCTCCAGTAAACTTTTTTGTCTTGTTCACTGTTGTATCCCCTGCACTCAGAAGAGTAGATGCTCAATCAATCTTTGCCAAATGAATAAATAAAAATTAAATTTAAGAGAATGGATATTAAGAGAGGTAGAATTTTCCAAATGAGGGATCCTGAGGAATTCTTATCTTTTGCTTTTGGCATTGGCAGAACTCAAGTCCAGGAAAAGGGTTTGTGTCTCATAACTTTTCTGCAGTTTTCAGTCACCCACAGAGAACTACTGGAGAATATCTCTTGATCATGTAAGATGGATAGGCCTCTGGCAAGAGTTTAGCTCTTAGATCTCACATTGGGTATCATATTTTTTTTTTTTCCTCTGGCCTCTGGGATGTTTGAGGGCTTTTATTATTCAAAAATGAAACTGTCTTAGGGGAACATAAATTATCTATTAAAGAGACTTTTGGAATTTTAGCATAAAAAATCACATGTGGAATTTGTGCAGAATTGACAAGCTGCTACTCCTCTGTAATCACCTAAACCATTTTCTTTCAAACAGAAACAAACTGAAAAATGTAGTAATTTTCAAGTGTAGAGGCAAAAAGGCAGTTAGCACAGCTTGAAGATTCAGATTATTCTGGAAACAACACTGCTGTACTTGGCTTCAATTTGAACTTCAGCTCTTAGAAATAGGTTTAACATCTAGCCTCATAACAACTGCCGACTTCAGAAGGGCCTGTGTAGGGCAAGGCAGAGAGGGAAGAGCCTTCTTTTCACTTGCTTTTGACTTTGTCTGCCTGCTTCATCCCTGTAACTGTACCTTATAAGGTGGCCCTGTCCAGGAAGCACTTACTGTGTTTGTTGGAGAAGAGTGGAAGGAATCTTTGGAAGTCATTTATTTAAGTCTTTGTCACTAGCCAGGAGTAAATGGACATCAATAATAAAAATTCACTCTTAGTTATATTTAAATATTTAGATTCTTTACTAAAATGTTTGGTCTTCTTATTCAACTAACAGTCCAGAAAAGAGACAGGAAAGCATTTGGGTCATTATCAAAGGCGCTGAGTATACTTAGGGCAGATCTGCAGTATCTTCAAGCATTAGGAAAGAGAGTGAAAAATCACAGGGTAGAAGTGGGGCCAATGTGTATATGCAGATTTGACCTTATTAAAGGAATTTCCTGTCAACGATTAGAGAAGTGCAAGGTAGAAGTGGAATGCCCCAGAATGTGGTGAATGCTCAGTCTTGTAGGTGTTCAGAGAGACCATGGATAGCTTTTGCAAAAAGAGATGAGGGCAGGAGCAGAAGGGGACGACAGAGGATGACCGATGGTTGGATGACATCACCGACTCGATGGACATGAGTTTGGGTAGACTCCGGGAGTTGGTGATGGATAGGGAGGCCTGGCGTGCTGCGATTCATGGGGTCGCAAAGAGTCGGACACGACTGAGTGACTGAACTGAACTGAACTGAAATGAATTCAAGAAACAGAAGCAAGATGATCTTGTAGCCTTAAAGGTCCATCACAAAGAGCGTGACTTTTTATGATTTTTTTGTCACTAGGTAGTTTGTTTCCATAAATGCTATATGCTTTTTTTGAAAAAACATAAGTGCTATTCTCTGAATCCAAGCGTTCCTTTTGACTTCTGCATCTTCCCAATCACTTAAATGTGAAAATCTGAGTTTAAATAAATACAGATCTCTCTCTCTTTCTCGTACACATCCTTCCTCCATCTTCAGCCTGTTGGGTTTTTAACTTAAAAATAGTGTTTTTATTAAGTCTTTATTGAAGTTATATATGCATAGGTAACAGCAGAATCAGCCCCAAACTGGCCCTATTCCATTTCCAACAAGTTACTGAGTTGCTTTTCAGGGACAGCAGAACAAAACTGCAAGTCATGCAACTGAAGCACACTCAGCAGAGAAAATTTTTGCTTCAAACAATACCCAGAACCAAAATTACCCCCTTCCTGCCCCTCTGAGGTGAATTCACACCTCTGGAGTAAATATGAATTGTATCTAATGAAACTTTAGGAGTGATTGTACAGAGTTTTGAAAAGGCCAAATAATTTGGAGCCAAATTTGTCAAGTGATATTTTACAAAAATAATATATATTTTTTCATCCTTCATCAGAATCATAATTCAAAACTGAGCCCAAATGTCACATCCCATGTGCCAATTCCTTTTTTCCTTTCTCTGCATGGCAGAATTAGGCTTTCTTCTCTGGACCCAAATAGCCTCTTTTCCTTTCATCTAAAACAGAACTTCCAACATGATATTGTAAATTTTTGGTTTCCTGGAGGGAGATTATTTTCTATTACTCATCTTCGAGCTGCTTATGCCCATCAGAGTTCCTGGCCCACAGTAAGAGCTCAGTATGTTTGTCAAATGAATAATGCAAATTTCCTTAAAGCACATGAATTCATTTCATGCTGCAAAATTTCATGTTTGAATGTGTATTAGCTAGTTTCTGTAACAAACTCCAAAATGTCAGAGGCTTATCCAAATAGAGCTTTATTTTTTATTCATATAAGAGCAGTGTGGTCAGCAGATAGGGGTGGCCTTTCTTATAGCTCTACCTTTCCCTAGGACCTAAGAGTGCTAAATTTGTGATGGTCTACATCTTCGTGAGAGAAATTCCTGGACATACTCTTAAAATTAAAGCAGTGCATGCTGTTTTAGGCCAGCCACTTATCTCTCATTAGTTTATCCAACTATTTATTTATTTAAGAGTCTACTACATGCAAGACACTGTTCTAGGCATTTAGATCCCTGCCCTTGTAGAACTTAATTTTATTTCAGATACACAAAAAATCATAAGTTAAAGAAATGAAATCATGTAGTATGTTAGCAGGTGATAAGTGTTATGGAAAAATAAAAGGTAGAGCAAGGTAAAGGAGATCAGGAGTATGTAGGAGGCTTATTGTCAGCTTGTTGTTGTTGTTTAGTTGCTGAGTCCTGTCCAACTCTTTTGCAACCCGATGGAGTATAGCCTGCCAGGCTCCTCTGTCCAAGAGATTTCCCAGGCAAGAATACTGGAGTGGGTTGTCATTTCCTTCTCCAGGGGATCTTCCTGACCCAGGGATCATCCCTGAGTCTCCTGCACTAGCAGACAGAGTCTTTACCACTGAGCCACCAGGGAAGCAGAATTTCAAAGAGGGCTCTTTTGAAGCCAGATGAGATGAAGTAGTATGAAATTGTGCCAGCTGTAACCAGCATCCCAGTGTGTGCTTATTTCACATATTCAAATTGCTCATGTCTCAACTTCATCGCTAGTCCTTCCCTAGCTTCCTATTCATTGGACTAGGCTTACACACCGGTGTAGACTCTAGGCCCCAAAGCTATTTACCTTTCTAGTTACTGTTTCATACATTCTACTGTCTGGTTCCCCTGGATTAAGACATGGACACAATTTTAAATTTTCTGCTTGACTTTCAATAATTATCTAAACTTCTACTATGCCACGTGTTGAGCTTAGAGACTGTGGTTACTCATCCAACCAGAGCTTACATCGCACCAGCAGAGTGACTTTTTGGTTTGCCACTTTCCACTCATGGGCAGCCTTTTCACCCCTTGTAAGATCTCTCTGCCTTGCACTCATCTTCCTGGATATGCTTTGAGATGCCATCAACTTTCTTTAAACCTTGAGCTTTCTCTATTTTTCTGCCAACAGAGCCTGACTGTTCCAGGAGAACCCCTTGGCCTATCTTCTCCTATCCTGACCTAACCTGACTGTTATTTCCCAGGAAATAAGTAATGTGTATTTCATTCCTTTTACTGGAAATGCCTCAACCTACTCTCATTTTTTTCTTTTAAGGCTTGGTTCAAAAATTTCCTCTTTTGAGATACCAAGACCAGCTCTATCGAACCCTTATCACTCATCATCTGTCTCTCCAGTCCTCTGTGTAGAGGTTATATTACCTTACAGATGCTTATGTGTTGCTTTGTAGCTATTGTTGCTACCACTCTAATCTTTCTTTAAACATCAGTTTAATCATGATTATCTTTTCCCCTTTTCCTATTGCTTCAGGCCTAAAACACACTGTTCCTATGGAGGTTCCCACTCCTTTTGTCCCCCAAATAGCAAGCTGCTCTTCTGGACTCACAATGATTCTAAATTCATTTCTTCCCTTGTATCAGCCTGCTGTTTCTTTCTGTATTCACCTGAATATGTAGGTTCTTCCCATCCTTTAAAGCCCGCTAATGTCTCATTCATCTCACTGAAAGACTTCTCTGATTTATAAACTTGCTATTTGAACTCATAAGCCAAAGAGCTACTTTTTTCCTCATTGATCTTTCCTTTGAACTCCTGCTCTCTCTCTCTCTCACACACACATATACACAAGCACTTAATTATATACTGTTATATATTGTTTACTAATGTTCCACCTATTGTTGTGTTTACTTCTCGATTAGCTTATTAGCTTGTTAAATTATAGCATTTCTGCATTTTCTACAAAATAGCCACCATTCCCCTGACTGATCTCCCGTCTACCCACCCCCCCCGCGCGCCCCCCCCCCCCCCCCCCCGCCGCTTGTATATGAGGGACGACATTGGAATGATCCTGGGAAGTAATTTATGTTGTGAAATTGAGATCTGCTGTCTTCTTTGGTTGTGGACTTATTTGGTTGGGTCCTAGGAGTATCAGTCAGACTTAGTTGATTTATTCACTCAACAAATAATATGGAAGAGCAGTCTTTTAGGTCCTTGAGATAAAGTGATAAGATAGACCTTGCCTTCAGGGAGATGCCATTCAAGTACTGTGGTGTGTAGACAACAAACACATAAATGCAGAGATGTTTTAATCACTCAGTCGTGTCCAACTCTTTGCAACCCCATGGACTATCGCCCACCAGGCTCCTCTGTTTGTGGAATTCTCCAGACAAGAATAGTGGAGGGGTAGCCATTCCCTTCTCCAGGGGATCTTCCTGACCCAGGGTTTGAACCCGGGTTTCCTGCACTGCAGGCAGCTTCTTTACTGTCTGAGCCAGCAGGGAAACCCACTGGGGAAGCCCACAGAGGAAGCCCATCAGGAAAGCTCAGACAGTAGGGAATCTCTGCCTGCAATGCCGGAGACCTGGGTTTGATCCCTGGGTTGGGAAGATCCCCTGGAGAGGGGAATGGCTACCCACTCAAATATTCTTGCCCAGAGAATACCATGGACAGAGGAGCCTGGCAGGCTATGTTCATGGGGTTTCAAAGAGTCAGACATGACTTAGTGACAGAGTGCACACACACACACACACACACACACCCATCTTTGGAGTGGGGGTTAAAAATGGTGCAAACCTTTAAGGACTGTCATGAAGATTGGATGAGTTAGTATTTGTAAAGTGCTCAAAATGTAACTTGCACAGGATAAGTGCTATTAAGTGATTATTAAGTAAAAAAATAAATATTTTTGAGGTACACTTAACCAAAGTTAGAAGTGTTCAGTGAATTGGTTGTGCAACATGAGGGAAGGAGAAGGAGTCAAGATGACACATATATATTTTTTTTACTGTGGCAGTTGCATGAATGATGATGTCATTATTGGTATGAGAAAGGCTTGTTGGTTGAAATGGGAGTAAGTTTACAGGATATTGGTGATCAAGAGTTTTGTTTGACCACACACATTACAGAAGAGCTGTCAAGTAGGCAGGACACTTTAGAAAACTGGAACTTACAGACAGAGAACTGAATCGGACATAGAAATTTGAGAATTACTAGTGTGTGGATGGTATTTGCAATCACAAAAATGCATGTGATTTTTTAGGGAGAAAGGTTAGATTGAGAGATGAGTCCTGAGGATAGGGCAACATTCAGAGATTTGTAGAGGAGGCAGAACGAACATAAGTCTGAGGAGTGTCTGGTATTGCAGATGGAAAACCAAGAAAATGTAAGCGTATAGTCCAGTGCAGAATGAGATTCAAGGAGAACATGGACAGCCATACCAAATAAAGCTGAGAGGATGAATAAGATGAAAGTGAGAGTTGTCAGTGGGCTTTGGAAAAAAGGAGGTAATTGCTGATCTTGGTCAGAGCTATTTCTGTGGGGGTGGTGGAGAGGAAAGCCTGGTTGGAGTGGGTGGAAGAGAGATGGGGAGTGAGGGGAGGGGGTGGCAAGTATACATAACTTTCCTGAGAAGTTTTGCTGTGAAAGGCAGCGGTAAAGTAGGATGGTAGCTGGTTGTATGTACATGGACAAGGAGGGTGGTTTTCTCTCTTCTTTTCTCTGATGGGTATGATATTAAGATATGTGTGCTGTCAAATGGAATGACCCAATAGAGACTAGGATATATTGTTAAGGCAGTGGGAGATAAGATACTTCCAGAAGTGAAGCCATGGGATGGCCAGAGAGGATGGACTCACAGCTCGAGTGTAGAGTTTTTCATGAGGGAAGTGAAGTGGAGAACAATGTAGACAATGAAGAGCTTGGGCTCTGCATGAGGCTTCTTCTCCCCCATTTAGTCTATTGAGTAATTCTGTAGGTTCAAATATGCTGTAGATTTAGGAGCTTATTTGGCCTTGAAGGATTTTATTATGTTGAAACAGATGGTGTTTTCATTTTGGTGGCTGAAAAGATGGTGAGGAGTTGTAATATATGCATTGGTCACCTGGCTGATTCTTCCTACCTTTATTCTCTCAGTTTTCTGCTTCCTCCAGATCTCCATCCCTGCCTAGTTTATTATGTTCTGCTGTTTGCTACTGTGGAACATGCCCTTCTCTCATTATGTTACCTACAGAATTTTATTTTTTATTTTTGATGAGTTTTCTTGGTTTTTCACTGAACCAAAAGCTTTATAAGGACAGAAGCACATTTCTCTTTTCCTCCAGTGTATCCGCAGCATCTGGTATAGCCAGCTATCCAGTGAGAGTTTAATGCACACTTGTCTGGCATGCAATGGAAATTTCACATGCACATTTGTCCAAAAAATAAATAAATGAGATTTTGTGTGAGAGGGGTCAAATTAAAAGTAAGTACCTTTTCTATGTCTCTAGCAAGATCCCAGGAAATCCTTTTCTAATTCAATGAGAGGTAGGGATTTATGTGGAAAGGAGTCTTTAATGATATCCATGGAGACAACCATTTTTCTCCTTGCATTGTCACAGAACAATCTGAATTAGATTATGGCTGAAAAATATAACTGTATTACATACTAGTGAATTTATTGACACATTATTTGTTAATAAAGTTTCTTACACATATGTAATAGATGCCAATTTTCTTCATAATACTCAATAGTGTTATTATTTTTGAGAGGGATTTTATTGGGGCTTGTATTAGCCCCCTACATGTCCAAATTGCTGCAAAGTCCAATGTTAATCATTTTTAGAGGTCTCTGACCTTGTGTTGTATTATCATACTCTGGGCTTCTTTTTTTCTGAAAAGAAGTCCTGCAGCCTCTCGAGTCTTGTATAAGGCAAATCCTGGTCCCAGGCCAGGGTTGTGCTGCAGTGGTTATTCCTTACGGTCAAATTATTCCATGGTTAAGGGGCTGATTCCATTTGTGGACCCAGCATTGCCATTTTATGTGTCCAGATCCAGGTCTCTGCCCAGTTCTCCAGAGATTCCACATGCCAGGTTGGTCTCACAGTGTCCGGTCCTGTATCATTTATGGACCTGACATATCCAAGGCCTTTCCCTGAAGTTACTGCAGAATCTGCAAGCCTTGTTCTTATTCCCAGTTCTGTGTTATCCATCGGAACAATGTCTTCCTCTCTGCTTTCAATCTTTCTAACACAGAAAAGGTTCTTCCATCTCCTCTTTCAGCAATAGAGCTTGAGGGAGAAAGAGATAGCCCATAGCATCAGGCCTCAGATCCGCCACAGATGAACCTGTTGTCCTTTCCTAAGAGCAGGAAGGACCTGACTTGAGGAATGCAGATGCTTGATTCTTGCCTTTCAGATGATTCTATGGCAGTAGGAAACAAACCATACATTAATTTCCCAGCTCATCACCCTGTGTATCATGTTCTCAATAAATCACTTAGTGAACACTGCAATCCATGTTTGCTGAATGTTTTGGACTCTAACATTATGTAGGAAATGAGAAAGCCTTTTAAAAACATATAGATAACATTTTTAATGGGTAATTTGCATAGATGGTTGAGCTAACAGGCTTAAAATTTTGTGTGCTCAAAAGTAAAATTAAACATTATCTTTAACCCTGCTGTCTTTAACATTGTTGATTTGTTTGAAACATCCATTTCCATAAAATTGATCTCTTCCTATGTCTGATTAAAGATGCTAGCTAATGTAGGATATAGCTATTGACATTTTATCTGCTGTACCCCGTGGATCGCAATAATTTAGTAGCCTGAAACATACAGTTACAGTCTCAGGTTTTGGGGTTTACAAATATGGTATTCGCAGGCAAAGAATGATCAAACTCTTTTATTTCTCTTTGTTTCTCTCTGCCATTTACAGAAAATGCTTCTTTGGTCACAGTATTACCTGGCTGATCTGCCTCTGTGGCAATCTCTTATTTCCCTTGATTTCTGGGATTAGAACAAGTGGTCAGAAACACATTTTGTCTCCCAGGATACAAGCCCATTGTGGTTGCTGGGAAATGAGTACAATTAGGATCAGCTCATTAGCTGAATGGTTTTTAGTGCATCATACAGGGCATGTATCCCTGTGTGGTGAAAGGCATTGCCCATTAGCCTGCATCAGGGCAATCACCTTTTCATTTGGTTTCTTTGAAAATTTTCACACTCTATAATGGAAGCAAGGAAAATAGAACAGCTTTAGTGAGCAATTACATTTAATATACTGACTCTGTAGTTAGTAGGGGTGGGACAGGAGTGTGGCTGTTTGTGTGTTTCCCTTAGTGGTGTGGTCCTGCCAACCGTTGGCATCACAGTGGTCCCTGCAGGGGCATTCTCTCTGGGCCCCAGGCCCAGGGACTGCCTCCCCCCGCCCCTGCCAAGTCTGCACTCTCACCGCCTTCAGCGAAGCAGTCCTGAACTAGCCCTGGGGACTTCAGGGGAGTTTGGGAGTTTTTAAGGCATGAGCCACTAGTCTTCTTGCATGGTTCTATAATAAACCTTTCTCTGCTCCAAACTGATGTTTTGTGTTTCTGTATTGTTTGGCCTCACTGTGGGTATGTTTGAAAGATAGCTACTGTGATATAGTATATTAACTATTAGGGTACTTTTTTGTATTCATGTTTGGTTTTTTATTTTCTTTTAGCTTTACAGCTAGCATTTTCAAGATAATTTTTGGAGTATTTTTGAAAAGAAGCCATAGTTCTGGTTCAGTGCAGATTCAAGGGAGACTAGAAAGATATTTTGTGGTCCTGCCCATCTTAAATGGTCTCAGGCAAGCCTTTTTACAGGTAATAAAGAGCTGGCTTAAATCAGTGCTTCTTCATCATGGCTGAAGAATCCTCTGAAAGTGAAAGTGTTAGTCGCTCGGTCGTGTCCAACTTTTTGCAAGCCTGTGGACTGTAGCCCCCCAGGCTCCTCTGTCCATGGATGTCTCCAGGCAAGAATACTGGAATAAGTTGCCATTTGTCCAGAGGATTTTCCTGACCCAGGGATCAAACCTAGGTGGGTCTCCTGAATTGCAGGCAGATTCTTTACCATTTGAGCCACCAGGGTATCTCTAGAAGAATCCTCTTCCCTAGGATTCCCTGGAAGAATCCTCTCACCTAGGATTCCCTAGAAGAATTCTCTAGGAAGTTTTTTAAAATGCCATTTCCCAGGCCCTGTCACAGATTAAGTAAATTAGACATAGTGGAGTGGGACCTGGCAGTTTTATTAACATTATGTAACAGCTTCTCTCAGTGATTTTACTGTGTGTGCCTGGGATTGAGAAGCATTGGATTAGATCATCTATTAATGTTTTGCCAGCTTCCACACTCTATGAATTAGTTTTTCTCCCCCTTTGTGAAAGGAACTTTGTATTATATTGCAGTCTTTTTATTCAAAATGTTAATAATGAAACCACAAAGAACTCTGAATAGCCAGTCCAATCCTGAGAAAGAACAAAGCTGGAGACATCATGCTCCCTGATTTCAAAATATATTACATAGCTATAGTAATTAAAACAGTATGGTAATGAACTAAAAACAGACATAAAGATCAATGGAAGAGAACAGAGAGCCCAGACATTAACCCATGCATATATGGTCAATTAATTTATGACAGAGGAACCAAGACTATATTAATACAATGCGGAAAGGACAATCTCTTCATAAATGGTGGTGGGAAAACAATGGTCACTGGAAATATAGTTTTTTGCACTCACACATGAATTTTGTATGTGTTTGTGGTTTTTGTAGTTTTTGTAAAAATCACAGATATTAGTATTAAATTCTCCTCAGTTGTTGCTGGGGAAGGGAGGTAGATATTACCCAGAAAGGATCTATACAAATGGCATTGTTCTACTTCCGACAGAAATAACTTTTCCAACTAAAAGAGTTTAATCTGTCTCATCTATTGCCAAGGCACAATGCTGATTCCTTGGGAAACTGCATCTCTTTAGAAAACAAATACACAGATATAGACAACCCAGAGGTAGAAGAGCTGTAGGCCTTCAGGCATGAGTCCATCGTTTTGTAGGGCATATTGGACTGGAGTTATTGTATAAATCCATGAGTAAATATGAAGTACCTGTGGTTGATGAGAAGAGCCAAATCATTGGAAAAGACCCTGATGCTGGGAAAGATTGAAGGCAGGAGGTGAAGGTGATGACAAAGGATGACTTGAAAGTGAAAGTGAAGTCGCTCAGTTGTGTCCGACTCTGCGACCCCATGGACTGTAGCCTACCAGACTCCTCAGGCCATGGAATTTTCCAGGCAAAGTTACTAGAGTGGATTGCCATTTCCTTCTGCAGGGGGTCTTCCCAACCCAGGGATCGAACCTGGGTCTCCCGCATTGCGGGCAGATGCTTTACCATCTGAGCTACCAGGGAAGCCCAAAGGGTGACATAGATAGGTGGCATCATTGACTCAGTGGATATGAGTGAAGGCCTGGCGTGATGCAGTCCATGAGCTTTCAAAGAGGACATGACTTGGTGACTGAGCAACACCCTGTGAGTGGCTTTAAACATGGGCATTTACTAAGATGTCATAAATAAGGGCTTTCTGTGACACCAGAAAGGGAATTTCCAACCTATTCCAGACCTCATAGGTTGCCAGATACCCAGTTAAATATGAATTTTTGATAAATAACAAATGATGTTTTTAGTATAAGTATGTCCCAAATGTTACATAATTTTGAAGTATAAGTATGACCTATGAACACATTGGGGATATACTTATACTAAGAAAAATATCATTAGTTGTTTATATGAAATTAAAATTTAATTGGGTTTCATATATTTTTAGATATTAAATCTGATCATTCTACTTTGGGGCAAGATAATCTTGGGATTCTCAGAAGAGGATGCAGACGGGTTCAGAACAGTTCCTCTAGCCATACTGTTTTGGGTCAGTCACCAGATTGTTGTGGGGAAAATCTTGAGGTTAGATGAGAGCCCACTGCCTATTTCTTACATAGCTTATCATATTTTGACTATGAATGGTGAGTTGAAGCAAATTCTCATTAATAAGTAGCATTAACTTGGTCGTGTGTACATACTTAGTTGCTCAGTCATGTCCAACTCTTTGCAGACTCTTGGACTGCAGCCTGCCAGACTCCTCTGTTTGTGGAATTTTCCAAGCAAGAATACTGGATTGGTTTGCCATTTCCTCCTTCATGGGATCTTCCCAACCCAGAGATCGAACTTCTGTCTCGTGTGTCTCGTGTGTTGGCAGGCAGGTTCTTTATCAGTGAGCCACCATTTGGCACTTGTTAATTTGGTCACTGTGTTAATGTATATTACTTGCATTATTTTATTTGATTGTTACAACAGTCTTTTGAAAGAGAAACTATTATTAATCTATTTTAACAGATGAGAAACAGAGGGTTCCCCCAAACTGTAGTATAATTTACATACCATAAAATTCACCTGTTTAAAATGTATAATTCAGTGATTTTTTGATATTCACAAGACTGTGCACAGTCTAATTTCAGAACATTTTTATTACCCCCAAATCAATCGCTCTCATTTCTCTTCTTTCACTGGCTCCTTGGAACCATGAATCTGCTTTGTATCTCTGTGGATTTACTTATTATGGACTTTTCATGTAAATGGAATCATGTATAAAAATGGAAGTGACTGACATCTTTCACTTAGCATAGTATTTTCAAGACTCATCCACTTTGTAGCATGTATCATTGTTGCATTCCTTTTACTGGATAAGTAGTATTCCATTGCATGGATATAGCACATTTTGCTTATCTGTCTGTCAGTTTGTGAACATTTGTACTGATGAACACTGTTATGAATAATGCTTCTTTGAAGATAGAGGTTTCATAGGGTAATTTGCCCGATGTCATGCAATAAAGAGATAAAAGATCTAATATTCGAAGACCCAAGATGATAAAGATATAAGATGATTCAGAGTCTGAATTTGTAACAACTTTTTCATATTACTTCTTGTCCTTCTCACAAATCCAAGCTTCATGAAGTATCACGTTTTTATGCAACTTCTTGGATCTGGATTAACTTGTTGGGCTCTTTCTGAGGAGACCCAGAGTAGGTATAACCAGTTAGATGGTCCTCTCCTTACAGAATTTTGTCCTAACAACACCCATTACTGCCTGGAATGCAACAGTGTTACATATTCCCATGTTCATAATGAGTATGTCATGCTCAGTTGTGCCTGACTGTTTGTGACCCCATGGACTGTAACCCTCCAGTCTCCTCTGTCCATGGAATTTCCCAGGCAAGAATACTAGAGTGGATTGCCATTTCCTCTTCTAGGGGATCTTTCTGACCCAAGGATCTGAACCCACATCTCTGTTATTTACTGCCCTGGCAGGCAGATTCTTTATCACTAGCGCCATATTTCCATACAGCAGCTGAAAGAAGGAATGTGAGGGGAAACCTCTCTACATTTCCCTGTTCTTTGTCTTAATTCCAAATCCTCTACTTATCAGTGCTTGGGTTTTTAAAAAAAGTTATCTAAGAGAATATTTTGTAGTTTCTGCTGAAGTTCTACAAAGTTTGTGTTGCTGAGGATCTAAAAATAAAATCAAGAAAATCAGTGCTAGAAAACCAACCAACCAAAGAACCACCATAAAGCAAGAGAGAAGTGGTTTAAGGGCCACTGTTGTTTTATTGCTTTTGTCAGTTTTTGTCTTTCTACCCTATCCACCTGTGCAATGGCCTACAGCTCATACAAGTAAGAGGCAGTGTGGAGGCAGAGTAGCAAACTAACCAAAGACGGCATCCAGTTTTACTTCTTGGTAGCAACTTGTGGAATTCCACTGACTGTAAACAATCCCAAAATTCAGAGGGCAAATGCTGTGCTTTTTTTCTTTTTACAGTTTCAGCTAGCCAATATTTAACCACTCTGCTAAGAAACATGCATGCTTCATGTCTGCTTCTTTTATAAAATGCTTTGTTAGGGAGATCATGTCTGAGCCCAACTGTTTAAAACAAAGCACACTGCGCCGGCTGGTTAGAAGGGAGGTCCTCTGGGTCATGACTTGAACCAGGGGCAAGCAAAGGTAATATCCCGAGTTCACATTCCCATTAAAAACCGGGATTATGATTTTGATCCCGCTGATCAGTGTTCTCTCTCTTTCTTTTTTCCAAAAGTAAAATCCTCAAGCTGCCAAAAATAAAATTTCAAAAGAATGTTTTTGCAGCAGAGGCATATGAGTCAACCGTACGTTAAAGTTCCCGTACAGTGATTCTGCTCACGTGACCCATGGCTGCTTCAGCTTGCTTCCTTACGGCAATGGATGCCAGGTACTCTTTGCTGTGATTCCAGGGGGCTATATTGTTGGAGCAAGTCACTTAACCTTCTAGTGTCTAAACTCTAACTTATGAAATGAGCAAAAGAGACTTATCCACAATGGTTTAAGAAAACTAATTAACATTTATAAAAAACTTCTTGGGTGAAACACAGTGTAACTGTTACTGTAAATAATATAACCATGTCATCTCCTGACCCCAAGGGACCCAGTATGCTTCATGCATATGAGTCTATTTAAATTGCACAGTTCCCTCATGAGGCAGAAAGAAAGAAGTTCTAAACATTCACATTCTATAGTGACAAACTGGGGACCTTCATGGTTAAACTTAGCCATTTACATTCTCCTTGTCCAACTCCCAGTGGGATACATTTTTTTCCCCCATAAATTCATATTATACTTTAGGTAAAATCATGGAGAAAACTTGATTTTACAATTTAGATTTGTCTTGCAGGACAGCTGTGTATTATGTTTTTACTACCCAGTAATTTATGTAAGAGGAAAAGAGTCTATTGATGTACTTGCTCTCTCATGTCATAGCATGTGGATGATAGGGACAAAACAAGCATTGAAAGAGGAAAAATAAGAAAAAGAATAATTCATCAGAACAGTGGATTTGACTAATAAATTTCTGTTCATCAGACACCAGCAATTATACATACTCATACTGACATGCACACACACACACATACACACGTATTTGGGGACTGACAAAGAAGAAAAAGTATAGCTTGTATATCTTGTATTTCTATAATGAAAATTATTCTTCAAAATGTCAGTTTAATGGAGTACTACCAATATATTAAAAAATGTATATAAATTACTCAGCTGGCCTTTATGATACTTGTCTGTCCTGCTGTAACTATCTAGAAGTTATATTATGCTTCTAATTGGACTTGATACAACTGGTTAGAAAATAATAAATCTCTCACTTTGGGGAAATATAATAACTCTTTAGGGTAATTTGAGTGCCATTTGAGTACATTGAATGAGGTAATTTTCTAAATTGTATCCTAAAATTAATGCATATTTGAAAGAGAATCATTTACCCTTTCCTTAATGGAAGGTTCAGGCCTTACAATGAAATTCAATGACTAAATCTAATTACTGATAAAAACACAAGTCACACAAGTCACTTGATCTTTTTTTAATGCTTGATCAGTACCAGCATTGGAAGATACCCTAAGTAAGCCTTCCTCTGAAGGGGCTGCAATATCCTGATGGCTGTGGTCTATGCCATTTGCAAGGTTTGGATTCAACATTCCATTTAAGCCTACTTTTGTGAACAAGGCCTGGAGAATTCCATGGACTGTATAGTCCATGGGAGTTGCACAGAGTCGGGCATGACTGAGCAACTTTCACTTTCACTTGTGAACAAGCCATGGATTTCTAGAGTTAATGGAGTTGTATCTTTTGGGGATATTTGAGTCTCTTTTGCCTTTTCTTTTTCCCTGTCTATGGGATCTGATGACTAGAATGTCTTTAAAGCTGATATATGTGTGATATATGTATACACACATACATGCACGCACATATAATTATGGGCTTCCCAGATGGCACTAGTGGTTAAGAACCCACTAGTGGTAAAGAGACGTGAGTTAGCAGCTTAGCATGCATGGATATTTCTTTTTTTTTTTTTTTTGATGCATGGATATTTCTATGCTAAGTCGCTTCAGTTATGTCTGAGTCTGTGTGACCCTATGGATTGTATAGCCTGTCAGGCTTCGCTGTCCATGGGATTCTCCGAGCAAGGATACTATAGTGATTTGCCGTGCTCTCCTCCAGGTGATATTCCCAAACCAGGGATCAAACCTGCATCTCTTATGTCTGTGACATTATACTGCCACTCTAAGTTTGAATGAAGAGAGTTTGGTTGAGAAGGTAGGTTGCCTTTCTGTGAGTTGGGGGAATGTTGGGGGAAGAGGTGAGATTATGGATGAGAATATTGTCTATCTTGGTATACGTTCCTTGAAAAGAATATGTATTCTGTTTTTGTTAGGTGGAGTGGTCTATCAATGTTGATTAGATATTGTTGGCTGATGCTGTATTTGAGTTCTTCTATATCTTTACTGAATCTCTGTATAGTTATTATACCAATTTATGAGAGATAGGCATGGAAGTCTGCAACTATAAGTGTGTAACTGTCGATATCTCTGTTCATTTTATCTGTTTTGCTGCAAGTATTTTTCACCTCTGTAGTTTGGTGCATAAATACTTAGGATTGCTGTTTTCTTAAAGTACTGAACCATTTATTTCTATATAATTATGTGCCCCTCTGTCTTTGGTAATTTTCTTTGTTCTGAAGTCTGCATTATCTGATGTTAGTATAGCCACTTCTGCTTCCTTTTGATTAATGTTGGCATGTTTTATTTTTCCATACATTTATTTTCAATTTGCCTAGGTCATTATATTTCATATGAACTCCCTCTAGACAGTATATAAGTGGTTTATAGTTTTAAATCCACTTTTCCAATCTCTTTTAATTGGTGTATATAAGTAACTTAAATGTAATTATTCATATGTTAAATCTATGTTACTTTAAATTTTTTGTTTGTTCTGTTTTTTGTTTCTGTGCTTTCTTTTTCCTTCATTCCTATGGGTTACTTGAACATTTTTAGAATTACATCTTCATTTATCTGCAGTGTTTTGAGTGTGTCCATTTGTATAACTCTTTAAGTAGTTACTATAAGTGTTACTTTATATATATATGTGTGTGTGTGTTTGTAATTTATCCAGGTTACTGGTGTCAACATACTATCAGCTTGAGTGAAGCATAAATAACTTACTTCTCTTTATGTCCATATACTCTCCTCCATTTATTATATTAATTATCTGGAATATTTCTTCTACATACTTTTAGAACTATGCCAGTGCTATAATTTTTGCCTCACTCGCTGCACATAATTTAGAATACTCAGGAGTCAGGGAGTTGTTTTAACCATTTTTTTTTTTGCTTAGCATGTTCTCTCTTCTTTCCTGACATTTTGTTTCCTTGTTCAGTTGTTTCCTTTCTATTTAGAAAACTTTAACCATTTTTTAATGGTAGATCTACTTCCAACAGATTCTCTTAGTTTTCCTTCATCTGAGAATACCTTGATTTCCCCATCATTTCTAAAATGCATTTTTGTTGGATATCAGATTATAAATTCTGGCAATTCCTTTTTTTTTTTCTTTCCCCCCAGCACTTGAAAACTGTCTTTCCTTCTAGTTTCCATGATGAGATATCCAGTGTCCTCTGAATTGTTTTTCCCTGATAGGTAAGGTGTTATTTTTTTCTTTCTGTTTCCAAAACTTTTTCTTTTTTTGGTAAATTTTCAAAAACTTGACTACTGTGTGTCTTGATGTGGATTTCTTTGGATGTATCCTGTTTGTGAGTCACTGAGCTGCTCTTGAATATTTAGGTTTATATACTTAGTGTCAAATTTGGGAATTTTTCATCCAGTCTGTCTTTAAATACTTTTCTGTTCCATCCTCTATTGCCTTTCCTTCTGTTTACAAAAATAGTGGATTTTATTTTAGTCCCAGAGATCCCTGAGCCTCTGCTCATTTGTTTTATTTCAGCCATATTTTCTCTGTTTTTCGGATTAGGTAATTTCTATTGTCTGGCTTTAAGTTCACTGATTCTTTACTTTCTCTTCTCTGGTCTGTTGTTGAGCCTACTCACTGAATTTTTTATTTTGGTTATTGATTTTTTTAGTTTAAAATTTTCATTTGTTTCTTTTTTATATCTCCTGTTCTTTGCTGAGACTTCCCCCCACCAACTTTTCAACTGTGTTTTGTAGTTGCTTGCTGAGGCATTGTAAAGACAGCTGCTTTAAAATCTTTGTCAGATAATTTAAAGTCCTCTGTCACGTTGGGGTTGGCACCTGATGATTGTGCATGATTTTTGACTGAAACCTAGATATTTTGGGTAATATTGTATAAGACTCTGGATCCTATTAAATCATTTTTATTTTGTTAAAAAAATTCTTTTATTGCAGCTGACTTCTCTAACACTGCTCGTGGGGGACACCATCTCATTACTGCTAGATGTGGATAGAATTTCAGCTTCTCTCAACCTCTGTTGACAGCTAAGAGGGAGGACTTCTCACTACTGCTGAGTGGGGATAGCTCATGTCCATCAATCTCCTTTTCCAAAGAGTTGGAGTGAACACTTTCAGGAAAGAGGGTGGAGCTCATGTATTCTTCAAGAGACTGTTCGTAGCCTCAGATGAACTCGCTCTTATCTTTTATTCACCCCACTGCCTGCCTGCTATGACTCAGTCTGTGATCAAACATGAGCTCTCAAATTACAGCTGAGGGGAAAAAGCAAACTGTAACCCACCCTGTATCAGAGAAAAGTTACTGGGACAAACCAGCTCAGACTGAATATGAATAGTGTGGGAAGAAATGACAGTGCAACTACGAAAACAAATTTCAGCAACAATAAAAGCAAGCATGAACAAAAATAGAAAGGAATGAACAGTAAATTTAGTCTGGGAGATACTAAGACCCAGAACAAAAGAAAATCCCCCACAGTGCTCTGTGTTATTTAGCAACTTGATAGACATGACAGTCATGTTATCTCAGGGAAGGGATGATAGATGTAATAATGAGGATACTGTGGAGCAAATAATGCAAATTGAAGATCAAACCAATACCATACAGAACCAATAAAGTGATTAGAAATATCAAGGAACAGACTAGCATAGGTGAAAATAAAAATGATGATATAGACAAAAAGCTTAAGATAACCATAATGAATGTAAATGAAACAGAATAAGATATTTAAGGAATTAAATGTAAAATAATAGACATAGGGGATAGGCAAAGATAGTCAATCCAATGCAAGGATGATTGAGACCCTGAAATATATACTCTGACAAAAGGAATTGAAGATGTATTCAGAGATTGAAAACAGAAGAAAGTTTCATGAAATGAAGAACTGAGTGAACAAATTGGGAAAGCTACTGTATTCTAGGAAAAAATAATAAAAACAACTGACATCTAGACATAGCCTGGTTAGGTTGAATTTTAGGGATAAAGAGAGAATTCTTAAGGTGTTAAATTATAGTAGGAGACCAGCATCAAATACAAGAAAAATAACATGCTGCCTTCAAGATTTTTTTAGTATGGCAATACGTGCTATATTGAAGAAATAGTGCTCTAATATTACAATATTTAGACAGGTTGCTTTTGAGTGAAACCAAATCAAATCCCTTATGATTATACAGTGGAAGTGAGAAATAGATTTAAGGGACTAGATCTGTGAGACAGAAAGCCTGATGAACTATGGATGGAGGTTTGTGACATTGTATAGGAGACAGGGATCAAGACCATTTCCAAGAAAAAGAAATGCAAAAAAGCAAAATGGCTGTCTGAGGAGGCCTTACAAATAGCTGTGAAAAGAAGAGAAGCGAAAAGCAAAGGAGAAAAGGAAAGATATTCCCATTTGAATGCAGAGTTCCAAAGAATAGCCAGGAGAGATAAGAAAGCCTTCCTCAGTAATCAATGCAAAGAAATAGAGGAAAACAATAGAATGGGAAAGACTAGAGATCTCTCCAAGAAAATTAGAGGTACCAAGGGAACATTTCATGCAAAGATGGGCTCAATAAAGGACGGAAATGGTATGGACCTAACAGAAGCAGAAGATATTAAGAAGAGGTGGCAAGAATACACAGAAGAACTGTACAAAAAAGATCTTCACGACCCAGATAATCACGATGGTGTGATCACTCACCTAGAGCCAGACATCCTGGAATGTGAAGTCAAGGGGGCCTTAGAAAGTATTGCTATGAGCAAAGCTAGTGGAGGTGATGGAATTCCAGTTGAGCTATTTCAAATCCTGAAAGATGATGCTGTGAAAGTGCTGCACTCAATATGCCAGCAGATTTGGAAAGCTCAGCAGTGGCCACCGGACTGAAAAAGGTCAGTTTTCATTCCAATCCCAAAGACAAGCAATGCCAAAGAATGCTCAAACTACCGCACAATTGCACTCATCTCACATGCTAGTAAAGTAATGCTCAAAATTCTCCAAGCCAAGCTTCAGCAATAAATGAACCATGAACTTCCAGATGTTCAAGCTGGTTTTAGAAAAGGCAGAGGAACCAGAGATCAAATTGCCAACATCCACTGGATCATCAAAAAAACAAGAGAATTCCAAAAAAACAACTATTTCTGCTTTATTGACTATGCCAAGGCCTTGGACTGTGTGGATCACAATAAACTGTGGAAAAATCTGAAAGAGATGGGAATACCAGACCACCTGACCTGCCTCTTGAGAAACCTGTATACAGGTCAGGAAGCAATAGTTAGAACTGGACATGGAACAACAGACTGGTTCCAAATAGGAAAAGGAATACGTCAAGTCTGTACTATCACCATGTTAATTTAACTTATATGCAGAGTACATCATGAGAAACTCTGGGCTGGAGGAAGCACAAGCTGGAATCAATATTGCTGGGAGAAATATCAATAACCTCAGATGTGCAGATGACACCACCCTTATGACAGAAAGTGAAGAAGAACTAAAGAGCCTCTTGATGAACGTGAAAGAGGAAAGTGAAAAAGTTGGCTTAAAGCTTAACACTCAGAAAACTAAGATCATGGCATCCGGTCCCATCACTTCATGGCAAATAGATGGGGAAACAGTGGAAACAGCGGCTGACTTTTACTTGGGGGGGTGGGGCTCCAAAATCACTTTAGATGGTGACTGCAGCCATGAAATTAAAAGACGCTTACTCCTTGAAAGGAAAGTTATGACTAACCTAGACAGCATATTAAAAAGCAGAGACATTACTTTGTCAACAAAGGTCCATCTAGTCAAAGCTATGACTTTTCCAGTGGTCATGTATGGATGTGAGAGTTGGACTATAAAGAAAGCTGAGTGCTGAAGAACTGATGCTTTTAAACTGTGGTGTTGGAGAAGACTCTTGAGAGTCCCTTGGACTGCAAGGAGATCCAACCAATCCATCCTAAAGGAGATCAGTCCTGGGTGTTCATCGGAAGGACTGATGTTGAAGCTGAAACTCCAATATTTTGGCCACCTGATGCGAAGAGCTGACTCAGTTGAAAAGACCCTGATGTTGGGAAAGATTGAAGGCAGGAGGAGAAGGGGATGACAGAGGATGAGGTGGTTAGATGGCATCACCAACTTAATGGACATGAGTTTGGGTAAACTCCAGGAGTTGGTGATGGACAGGGAGGCCTGGCGTGCTGTGGTTCATGGGGTCACAAGGAGTTGGACATGACTGAGTAACTGAGCTGACTGATTGACTGACACAACCTTATCTTCCTGGTCCCTGAGTCATAGTTTATTGGATCAACAGTGGGCGCTTAAGCTGGGGCAGGCAGTATTTCAACTGGCTGTTGACAACCTAGATAGTTTGACTTGAAGATTTGATGTGTGCAATTTATGAATTATGTTCACCTCACTAATTGGTTTCATATGCAGCAGACTCAGAGATGCTTAATGTATAGGGTCGTCCTCCAGGAGTGCTCTGGAGATCTACATCTGGGGAAGAGGAGGAAGAAGGAGAAGGGGAGAGGAAGGGGAGGGGAGTGAAGGGAGAACGGAAGCACAAGGGGGCAGAATGAACAGCTGAATGGTGGTGCAGTCTCAATTCAGGTTCAGCAGACATCCTAGGGAGTTCTGGAGCTGGAGTGATCCTTCGGAGATGTCCTGAATCAAGACGAGAGGACTAGGCCTTGATCCTCTCTAAGTCCCAGCTGCCCAGGAAGGGGACAATGCCTTGGATGAGGTGACTCTCTTTAGCTGAGACAATCTGCATGTCTCTGGGGGGCCTGAAAGCTGGGGACTGTCTCTCAGCAACATTCAATGGCTAGGGGAGAAATCCCTTGTTTTTGAAGGAGATCTGAGTGACACATCCTAGTGTTTGTCCACTACAGTGCTTTTCACCTTTTTGCTGGCAGTCAGAATCTCTGTTTTGGGATTTAAAGTAGGTAACATAGTGTCCATTATCATTGTCCATGGAAGAGCATGTAAGTCATTGTGAAGAAGCAGTCAGAAGGCCATCGTGAGGTATATGGAAGTTAATCATAAAACTGAAGCTCTAAGGGACTTCCCTGGAGGTCCAGTGGTTAAGACTCTGTGCCTCCAATGCAGGGGTTGCAGGTCTGATCCCTGGTCAGGGAACTAAGATGCCACATGTCACTGCCAGAAAAACCAAAAGAAAAAAATAAAAATCTTTGAGCACACACAGAAGAGCTTGAAGCAGGCCAGAAAACACAGAATGGTGTCACCAGCTGGAGGTGGGATATTTGAGCTCCTGTGGCTGAGCCCTTAGAGACCCCTCCAGCTCCAGTGTGGTTCTTGATTGTCCATAGATGAAATTTTCCTTTAGGTAGTAGCCCAAAGACCTGAAATTCCATGGTGACCTGAGTATACAGAATTCCTTTTAGCTTCCTATATAAATGCAAGGAACGCAGATAGGACCAAGATAATGTAGGCCATCCTGTTTTGGGGTTCATTTATCTTTTTACCATTTCTTAGTAACAGGGCCCCAAGTTGCACAGGATGATGAAAGATACAGGTCTACAATTAATGGTCATTTATCATAATGACCATGTGCTACTTCTGTGCTCTTTCCCATGTCATTTATTCCCATATTACATTGTGTGCTGGAACAAAATATTACCACATTAGGTATTTGTTTAATAAGTACCCTGAGAGTATTTAAATAAATGTGATTGAACATTGTATGTTATTTACTTTCATAATAATATCAATAATATGGACATTTATTGTGTACCTATTACATGTCAGCAGCTATGCAAGAGGATTTACATACGTTATTTCAATTATCACTTGAATATCATAGTGTAGGTAAGCTTTTCCTTTCCTTTTGCAAATGAGGAAACTAGTGGTTAGGAGATGAGTGTCTTGTCAGAGGTCATAAGGCTAGTAAGTGGTACACAGCCAGGACTTAAACCAGGCAGTTTGCTCTAGACTACACATATCGTTACACATTGCTCTGTACTATGGATCTCAAGGATTATAATCCTTACATCTCCAGCGTTGGATTTTTGATGGTATAATGGATGGTGGTCTGGTGAGCTCTGTTCTGCTCACCCAGGCACTGCTCTTCGCATTGATTTTATTTAAAGAAGAGCTTGTGTGTAGTATAACCTTTCGCGTGCACAGAAAGTAACACCCAGAGTCGCGTAGCAAATGGCAGCTGAATTTTAAAAGTTGAGCACAATCCAAACAAGGTTTATTGTACTTTCTTCACTTAGTCTGTAAATCAACATGTTAAACTCAATAAAACATGATCAAATACAATTTTTGGAGAATGGCGGTGTTTCTGAGCTCTGTCTCAACTCCTCACTGTCAGTTTTCTTTTATTGCTTTAAGCAAGAACCTTTAGGTGGTAGCAGTACAGTCGTTTTTCTGTTACCTTGAATGCTAAAGCTTGTGCTGGGTGGTTGCCTAGCAACCCTTGTCTCTTTTGTGTTCTTTTGTGAGAAGGGATTTTTGTACAGTACAATGCAAAATTTTGTATTTGTATTTATTGGTGATTTAAAATGAGATTCTTGTTTTTGTGTTAGAATACAACAAATTCCATGTGGGTCCATCAGACCTCTGAGTAATAATTATGAGACAGGGAAGCCTTATTTTGGAAAATGACAAGCAATAACAGCCCCACAATAAAAAAGACATTTCAAAATCCTACTGGAAAGCATAAAGGACTGAGAGAGTGTGCAGTTCTAATGGAACTGTGTGTTTCTTATGAAATGTTGCATATATATATACATATATATATGTATGTGTGTGTGTGTGTGTGTGTGTGTATATATATATATATATATATATATATATATATATAATTAGTGCTCTCATGGGCTAAATGTACTTTTATTGAAGACATTATCCTAAAGTTGCTTAGCACTTAAAGCTATAGCAATAAGATGCAGAAGAATATAAAACATGTAGAATATTTTTCACTGTTTTTTTCCCCAGAATTTATGAACATGATGATTTACCATTCTTTTTCTCTTTCAGTGAAGAAACCCATAGGCTTACATGTGATTTACATTCCAATTTTCATCTTTGAACTTGTCTTTTCTTGGTCTCTCAAGGGTTCTGAAGGTTGATCTCTAGAAGGCTTGAGAACTGAACCTCTATAAAGTATTCATGACAGAAGCCACAGTCTTCTTCAGTCTGGAGAAATTAGATTCTGATCTAGAGAGATAATCTTACAGCAAATATTAGCTGCTACAAACATAGAAGTTGTTTGTGTAAACAGTGAAACGCAAGTATAGAGTTGAAGTGGAGTTTAAGGTCTTCATTCATGCAAAAGTTTCCTGATTAAGTAATGCCAGGATCAAATAGAAGCATATTTTTAGAAATCAATGTGGTCCTTTTAGTAACATGGAGCTAGTATTAAACAGTGCTTATAAGGTTTTAAATACTCTTAATGTTTAACAAGACTTTGGTAGAGGATGTATTATATAAATAATCAAATTAAGTAGGTTCCCTAAAAGGCCTACCCAATTTTTCTGTGGTGGAAACAAGAAGCAATGGATCATTCTTTTGTCAGTGATTCCTTTGGAACAACATCTCATCTGCAATATGAAAATTTTATTTACTGTACCTTCTAAAAATAAGACAGGATTTGAATAAAGAAGTAGAAGGAAGCTCTGTGCTGCAGTCCTAACCCAGAGTTTGCAACGAGCCGAGCTTGCCCAATAGGGGCTGTGTTACTGGGAGCCCACTGCAGAACTGATTCAAGAAGGTCACAAGTAGCAAGAAGGAAATTAAATTAACTAATATTTTAAAAAGACCTGAAGTTGTTTTATTTCATCATCCTCTAATCTGTGATCCACACACCTATGATTTAGGCAAACTGTGAGTATGTGTGTGTATGTGTGAGACCTCTTGCTTGCCTTCATTCTTTATTTGCAGGTTTTGAAATTAAAAATCTTTTTCTCTATTAATCCTACTCTAGATGTTCATTTGACTGAGTCTTACAGGCATGAAAAAGTGTGTGTGTGTGTGTGTGTGTGTGTGTGTGTGTGTGTAGAGGCATGACTGGAGGGAGGCAACAAAGTGAACTTACGGTGTAATTCGTTGCAGGGTCTACCCCTTCGTTCTGAGTTGACTTGTGGACACAGTATGTCTTTGCAAAATTATATCCATAGGAAGTGTGGGTGAGGAAGGATTTTGAATTTGAGAACTACCTGATTTTTCTTCCTTCACACTTAAGTAAGGAGAGCCCTATGTGTGGCAGTCTTATTCAAGGAGCCAGTTGTTCTTCTATATCTGGATCTATCAGGAAGGAGGAACTGTTCCCTACTTGTTATTTGCATCAGTGTCCACTTTGTTTGAATGAACAAACATGGCATTCGAATCCAGTTCCTTTTCCTTTCTGTTAGAGAACAGAAAAGAACTAAGAGTCACTTGAAATTTTCCTAGTCAAATGTACCTCAATATCAGTTTCTAAATTTCACTAACTTGTTGGCTTTTCCATAACTTATGGGTAGATCTCACTTTCAAATCTTTCCACTTTTTGTGTACTTCTTAGACTTCTCAGGGGAGGTCTTCTATGTTCTCACAAACGGACCCTTTTGCTTCCTTCTGGTACTGGACTAGTCTGTGTCATTGTTGTTGCTGCCACGATACCTGCAATGTGAGATGTTGCCCTGCCCTGGGGCCCTGTCTGTCCAAACTGTTGGTCTCCTGCAGCCACCATGCTGCTTGAGAATCCCTTCTGTTGGTGCTGATTCCCTCTAAGAGTCCAGCTACAAAATATCTTGGTCCTAATACTGTTCTATCATCCTGTCAGTTTTCTCAGACCAAAGAAACAAACAGACTGCTGTTTGTTTATCCAGTTTCTTATTCTCTTCATCTTACCATTCCTTTGTGGACCCATCTCTCCCTCTTCCATGTGGTCTGGTGGGATTCTTTTTCACAGTGCTTTGCACACATGTGGCCTACAGCTGTCTCCATGACAGAAGCTAGGATAAGCGTAATCTCCAGGAAATTTGCACCTTGAATGGAGAGACATGTTGTTGAAGGGAAGTTGTTTTTCTAGTGGTATTGCCTTCAAGAGACTATGAGATTTTTGACATTGGTGCTGGTGCTACTCTGCCTTCTGTCCTTTTTGGATTTAGTTGGATCAGCTTACCTTCTATGGCTAAGATATCCAGTCTGCGTTGGTTGCTTAAAATCCATTAACTGTTGCTTACACCACTTATACCACAGGAGAATGTTATCTCTCTGATCACTTAGGGTTAGTTGCAACAGGTTGAAAAGTAAAAGTGTTAGTCACTCAGTTGTGTCTGACTCTTTGCGAACCCATAGACTGTAGCCCACTAGGCTCCTCTGTCCCTGGAATTCTCCAGGTAAGAATACTGGAATGGGTAGCCATTCCGTTTTCCAGGGGATCTTCCTGACCCAGGGCTCAAACCCGTGTCTCCAACCTTGCAGGTGGATTCTTTACCATGAGTTGCAACAGGTTAGTTGACCCTTAAGTCATGAGAAGAGTTAATAAGGTGTCTATTTAGGTTATGACTACAACTTCTGTCTTTCCTGAGGATATGCAGATTTCCTAGGTGAGTGGGGTGGGAGGTTCAGGTGACATCCAAGTGCTTCATCTTGTCTTCTCTACCCTCTTAGTCAGCTTAGCTCTTCATATATGTCACCTCAATCACTTTTTGCATGTACCTTTGACTTCTGGGCCTCTATCTTCATTGTCCTCACCTAGAAAAGGCCCAGTGATGCTTGAACCCACTCCACCTATTCTGCATCTCCTCTCCCCAACTGTGACCCCCACCCACTCCCCTGGGGCTGGATACACTTGAGACAAACCATCTAACCACTGACTGGCCTTACTTTTAATTTATGACCCATCAATCCCAAGTTGGTCCTGAACCCAGTCCATTGATCCTAATTATTTCCCTCTTCCCTCTGTCACTCTTCCATGACCCCCAAAGACTATTTTTCATCTTTAACTACCTACCTCAATTCTCCAATATCTTTCACCATTTCTTACTCTGATGATTTTGATTCTTCCTTCAATGAGAAAAATAACAACCCTAGAGCTTTGCATCTTCAAATTTTTCAAACTTCCAAAACCGTTATGCTCTGCCCTTGTTCCTTAATACAAAAGAGCTGTTCTTGCTCTTTCTTAAGGCCAGCTACCCTGTTGCAACTCACAGACCTTCCACCTGAAACTGTTCCCTTTCTCTCTGTTAATAGGAGTTTGTTTTGTTTTTCCCTTTCCTTCCCATGGAGTCAGCATATGTGTCAGAATATACCCCAAACAACCAAAAAACCCCTTTGACGCCACACCCCTTTTTAGCAATGACTCTAGTTTTCTCTTTCTCTCTGTAGTAGAACTCTTTCAAAGACTGTTCCTACTTACCACAACATTTTCCTCTTTCATTCTTGCTTGAACACTTCAATAAAACTTTATCCTCACCATGACAAGAAAACAGCTTTTATCTGGATTACCAGTGATTTTCACACCAACTCCAATGATCCTTTTTCATTTCTTACTTTACGTGAATCTCAGCAACAACAGAGTGGATCACTCCCTTCCTGGAATAATGGCTTCACTTGAATTTTGGGACATCTTACTTTCCTGATTTTTCCACAGTTTTATTAGTTTGAAAAATTGTGTATTTATTACTGGCTTATTATTCATTAATATTTGGAGTAAATTATGCATGTTATAAAATCTTGTAGTATATAACAAGATTTAATGATTTATCTCCTTTAAACTTACTATGATAAATATTTTAATATTTGACTATTTTGTCATTCTTGTGGTATATTATTCTTTCATTGAACTATCTAACTATATGTTTATATTTTAATTGGGATTTCTGCTTAAATATTCATAAGTGAAGTTTGCATGCTACTCCATTTTCATGCATTTTTTGTCAGGTTTTGATATGTGTTATGTTGGCTTTTTAAAATTAATTGTCATTTTCCCCTTTCTTTATATTCTATGAAATTTATTGTTTTTATAAGAATGATTCCCATTCCTTATAAGTATTTAAAAGAAAAATGAAACAAAATGATGACTCACTCCAAATTCTATCATTTAAAAATCGGTATCATTAATATTAGATGAACATGATGCCAGATATTTTTTGATGTGTTTGTGTGTGTGTATATTTGTATGTGTACAAAAAAATAGTGTGCCTGGAATATAGTAGGTTCTCAGTAATGATGCCTATTTATGGAATGAATAGAATGTTAAGTAAAGTTAATTTTGCAAACATAAGATCATACTAAATTCTGTTTTTATCAAATTTTATTAATATTTATTTTAAATAAGAATAAAAAATTAATTTTACTTGATTTTAACAGATTAAAAACAAATTATTGAAAATAACTCATAGGTGATATTTAAAAATTTTTGATACATTTTATCATAAAATATTAATTTATAAAAGATGCCCCTATAATTTAAGAAAACAATTCCAAAAAAAAGGATAGTTTGATTACTATATTCATTAGTTTTTACTTATCTCTCCTCACCTTTTGGATAATATTCATTAATAGCATTTTAATAATTCCTCATGTCATTATTTTTTAGTAGATTTATGTTAGTTGCTCAGTCATGTCTGACTCTTTTTGACCCTCTGGACTGTAGCCCACCAGGCTCCTCTGTCCCTGGAATTCTCCAGGCAAGAATACTGGAGTCAGTTCCCATTCCCTTGTCCAGGGGATCTTCCCAACCCAGGAATCAAACCCATGTCTCCTGCATTGCAGGCAGATTTGTTATTGTCTGAGCCAACAGAGACGCCCAGGTTTATATTGTTATATTTTTTGGTTACTTTCTGTTCTTTACTCATAGTTTCTAGTTTTAACAATCTGTTTTTATTTATCTCAGTTGCCTTGTTTCCATTTGTCAGTGTAGTTTGTGGGAAAGTCTGGTGGGTGCTATTACTTTCTGAATTCCTTTATGTTGTAAACATAATTAATCAAGTTCTTGGCTGGATAGGTTCTTGATTTTTCACATTTTCTCAGAAACTTTCATGTATTGTTAATGTCTTCTAGGAACGAATGCTTCTACGGAAAAGTATAAGAACAACCTGTTTTTTATTTTATTTCATTTTATTATTACTTTCTAGTGGTACGGTAAAGAATCTGCCTTCAATGCAGGAGGCCTGGGTTCAGTCCCTGGGTTGGGAAGATACCCTGGAGAAGGGAATGACAACCCACTCTAGTGTTCTTGCCTGGAGAATTCCACAAACAGAGGAGCCTAGTGGGCTACAGTCCCTGGGGTTGCCCAGAGTCGACACGACTGAGTGACTAACACAAAACACACAGAAATGATACCACAGAGTTACTGTTAGAGGCAGGGCTCTTGGATTCATTTCATCGTTATTCACCCATCACTCCAAAGCTGTTCCCACTCTTCCTGCTGACAAAAAGGAAATAATAAGGGGACCTCCCTGATTCTGGTCCTATTAGCGCAGACAGATATAATCCATCCAGTTAAATTTGAATTTCTGGTAAACAGTGAGTACTTTTTTAGCATAACTGTGTCCAAGTATAACCGGGTGTCCTGTAATTTTATTTGCTCAAGTGCAACCTTAGTTACTGTTGATTTTCTCCTCTTTGGTAGGGCGTAGGTTGGGTTGAGAAGAACTTAACTGAGGCCTCTCTTATTCCTTTGTTTCTTGGCTTATTCTCAGAGGGACTCAAAACCATTACTTTTCTTCTTTGCTTTCAGTCCTGCAAAGTGGAGAACTGTTTGATCCTTCTTTTCTCTCTGCTTTCTTCCTTGTCTGTAGAGAGAGGAATGGTCATTCCTCTCCCCTCACTGGAAGCCTGTAGAAAGTTGGCAAGGTCTTTTGCCCCCTTCAGAATTTGTCTGTCCAAGTCTTTCCAGGGACATATTCTTGGCTTCTCAGTTTGCTTCTCTTTGAACTGGGGGTATTAGTGAGAATTCTCAGTGTATTTTTCCTCAGCTTTCCCTTGTACCTCTTGTGATATTGGTCAGAGTCATACTATGTCATGCCATACCACACCAGAATCCTTGCCTCTTGTTTTCTAGACATTTGTGGCAAAATTTTGGACTCTATATTTGACTTGTTTGTGTGTGTGTTTATATGTGCATGTTTATTAGTTTTCTCTACCTTTTCCCTTCATTTTGGGCGTGGGGGGATGGAACATCTGTGATCTGGCTCTAATCTACCACTTTTAATAAAAAACAGTGTAAATAAAATGATAAATATCCTAGCTTAAAAGTTTGAAATATTTCACTGGTGATCTTGTGTGAAATCAATGTTTTTGTGGGGATTAACTCATTGAAAACTTTGGAATTTCTTTCATGTTTTTGTTTTAAATTTTCTAGTTTTTTTTTTTTTTTTTTAGGTTTTTAGCATTTAAAAAAATAAAATATGCAAACTGTTGTTTTAAAATTATTTTACCTTTTATTATAACTCTCCTTTTCTTATTCTTAAATTTGTGGGTTTTTTTTTTTTGTTGTTGTTGTTGTTGTTGTTTTTTATCCCTTTTCAAAAATCTTTGGTAGTGAAGTGATTTATCTTGTTTATTTATTTACCCACTCCACTATAAGATGAGCTTTTCTTGATCAATTCTGTGTTGTTGTTTTCTAATTTATTAATTACTATTTTTTATTAAAATTCTTTTCTTAAGTTACAATATTATTTACACCGTGATATGCACACATCTTAAATCTAATGAATTTTTACCTTTGTATACACCCATGTAGCTACTCCACAGGCTAAGTTCTAGAACTTTTCATCCCTTGGAAAGTTATTTAGTGCCTCTTGCCTCTGAATAGTACCCCATGGCTTTCCAAGAGGTAATTATTCTCCTGAATTGCTATCACCATAAATTGGAATGATCTATTCTTGAACTTAGTGAAGGTCTGTCTTCTTTTGCTCAATGTTATGTTTTCAAAATTCATTCAGGTCATTGAGTGTACCTCTTCATTTAAAACATATTTTATTTTGTCTTTATGGAAATTTTGTTATTTTCCAATTCAACTGTAATGTTTAACTTTTTTGGTAAACTAGTTCAAGCTATAGATTTTCCTTGTGGAACACTGTTAATTTCCTCTCAGATTTTGGTAAACGGTGCCTTTGTGCTTATTTCTAATTGCTCTCCCATTGCACTTTGATTCACTGTTTGACCTAAGAGTTGTATAGAAGAATTTATCCTAAAATGCTTTAAGTATTTGGGTCTTTAATGGCTGCCTCTATTTTGACTTTATAATTTTATTGCCTTCTGTTCATAAAATTTGTTTTGTGCCATTTCTATCAAAAGTTGTATTGAGGTTTTCTTTAGTGTATAACTCTATTCTCATTAAAAAATATTCCGTGGGTCCCCTGAGGGTGTACTTTTTCCTTTTAAGAACTCATGAAGAATTTATTATAAAGATTGATTACAGGGTAGACCAGAAAGCTGAATGATACGATAAACGAAGATAACAACATATTTCCCCTTAGTCTGTGCACATAACTCTGTCGTCTTCTGGCATTTAGTGTTGCTGAAAGTATGAGTTTAGCTTGATTTTTTTTTTCTTTGGCAAATTCTCTGTTTCTGCCTAATTACGTATAGACTTTTCCCTTTGAAGTGCAATAGCTTCTCTGTCTCTATTTCAATGACTTGCACATAATTTTTGCTTGTGTGTGTAAATCCTTTCAATCTGCAGATTCTATCTTCTTTTATTTTAGAAAATGGTTTTCTATTACACTTAATATTTTTCCATTCTGCTTACTCCGCTTTTTTCTTCATTGCTACAGTTAGGATGCTAGATGTCTATTATTCTTATTTCATGTCTCTCATTTTAGCTCTAATCACTTTTAAGTGTTTATCTTTTGCATTCTATGTTCTTTTTCAAGTCAGTCCTCCAAATCACTGACTATTTTATTAATACTAACCTTACTTCCTACTGAGGTAGAGAGTTCATCTCTGTTTAGTCCTTCATCTGCTTGAGGGACAGAGGGACAAATAAGGAGTCTTAATTCCAGTGTGCTGTCTTCACATTCTTTGCCATTGTGTATGCTAAGTCGCCTTAGTCCTATCTGGCCCTTTGCGACCCTATGGACTGTAGCTCTTCAGGCTCTTCTGTCCATGGGATTCTCCAGGCAAGAGTACTGGAGTGGGTTTCCATGCCCTCTTCCAGGGGATCTTCCTGACACAGGGACTGAACCTGTTTCTCTGATGCCTCCTGCATTGGCAGATGGGTTCTATACCACTAGCGCCACCTGAGAAGCCCTTACACATGATGAATCCTCTGTTGTGGGGCCCTGCTGCCTTGCCAGGGCATAGGGAAAGGCAAGGGGGTGTCCGCATGCTTTCCCAGTCTCCAGGGAAAGTGGCGGTCAGTCCCTCATGGTTTGTGAAATTAGAAGCTTGACCCTCAGGCAGTTGCTTTTAATACATGCAAATAGTCCCTTTTCAGGGAAACACTGGGGAGTGGAGGTATTTTATCTGCTCCCTCCATGCTGAGTCTAGTGAATCCTTGGAGCCAGTTAAGAACTGTTCCTTTGTTTTGTATAGTCTTGTGGGTCTTGTGGAGGCAAGTTGCATTGGATTTCAGAGTTAGGTGTTTTGGGGGCCCATCACTTAGGTGGGAGTCTTAAAAGTTGGAGTTCTAGATATTGGGTCCAAACCCTTGGCTTCTCAGGGAAAAGCAGGGAGTTGAGAGTTCCCTCCCAATTGAATGGTTTTGTGCCCCGGATTCATGACAAGAGTTTATCTTAGTCTTTCCTACCTATTTATGATGTGGGTATTTTCTTGTTTGTACCATGTATAGGAGTTGCTCAGCTACTTTTTGGATTTCTTTCAGGAGGATTGCTCCTTGTGTAGCTGTACATTCAGTGTCTCAGTGGGAAGAGGGGAATTCAGGAGCCTCCTATGGACTGGAACTAGTAATGGACCTTTCTGGCAGTGTCCCAGACAACTAGGGGATCTGGGTGCTCACTCACATGTCCTTACTTTTCCTGGGGAAAATCAAGGTCTGAGAAGGTATCACTTAGTACTGAGTTATAATCCCTTGGGGGAGGTATGACATGGGTAGTCAAAATATTCCTCTTACCCTCTCTAAACTTGTATGTTTTTTTGCTTCAGTAGTTTAAGCTGGAACGTCTCCACTGGAAATCTAGACTTCCACAAAGGTTCTCTCATCCTTGGATGATTATCTAAGACAGCGTCTTCCTGGGGCTCCCAGACCACAGTCTAGAGGGTCTGGAGCCAGTTCACAGGCCACTGAAGGGTCTGCAGCTGGAGTCCAGGTCTGGGTATGTGTACTATCCCATATATAGGTGGGTGAGACTCCTCCCAGTTTCCTTGGAGTACCGTGCTGGATCCCACAGCTCCTGCAAAGGCACTTTTGTTTAAGGATGGATGTCAAATTCCCCGAGGGAGGAAATGATGAGGACCTTGTTGCTGAATTTACTACCCTGCATTTACTTAAGTTCCCTTGAAGTTCATCCAATCTTTTTTTTTTTTTTTTAAATAGCTACAGGAAAATGCCTTGTAGAAGGAAGTTGTGAAGGACAGATGTAACAGATACAGAGACCTTGTGGAATTTTGTCTAAACTGATTTTCTCATACCAAATTCCTTGAATCTGAAAAGCAACAAACAGAACTTATTCTTTATAATCCTCACTATGCAATTAAAATAAAGCCTTATTTAGATCTAAAGGAGGAGTGCATTGGGGTTTCCTTAATTCAGTCTCATTTGTATTTAGAATATGCAGGTATATAAGGAGACATAAAGAATTGTGACCCAGTACCTAGGTTTTCTTGAGGAATTTGTTGATGCTTTTATTAGTAATTGTAAGTCAACCATTTTACTTGTCCATTTAGTGCCTCTGATTCCCTGTTTATGGAATTGGAAACTTTAAATACCACAATTTTTGTAACCTAACAGAGGTTGTGATGATTGATAAGATACTATAAATTTACCAGCTGTCCTTATCCATGAAGAAAGCCCCAGCATGTCTGCATACTTGGCTAGAATTTCTGATTGTTTAATTTTAGTAATGAACCAGGATTTCTGTATCCTGCTGGTATTCAGTCTAAAAGGAAGTGGCAAATTTTCCAGAAAAACTGAAGACTGACAAAATGGTGGAAAATTGAATACTTAAAAATTTAAGTTATGGTGTCCTTTTAAAGTTAACACATTTTGGCCAGATTATTACTTGACTATGTAACCTAGAAGATTCTTTACACTTTTTTTTGTTTGTTTGTTTGCTTTACAACTCTTGTTTCAGAGTTTTTTTTCAGGTTAAATTTTCATGTTACTCAGTAATGAGAGTATTACTCTGGACTTCCAGTTAAAGTCTGAATTGATAGTAATCAGAAATTGAAGGAACTCTTATGTATTTCTGTATGTGTGTCTTGTTTTTTCAGTTATTATTATTATTATTTTTTATTTTATAGGACTTGCATCATTGCACTAGATATTCTCTCTGGGTAGAATGCTTTCATTCCATGATTATACCTGGCTGGCCCCCAATTATCATTTAGATCTTTGAGAAATCCTCCTTGCCAATCCATTTAAAATAGTTATCAGTCACTGATTACTCTCACCTTTTCAATTTCAGATCTTTGCATAATGCTATGGCCATTGGATATATTTCCCTTCCCTTCCCTGTTCTTCCTTTACTTTCTCACATCCTCCGTTTATTCTTTCTAGTTTTGTGTCTTTCTGTCTCTATGTCTTTCCTTGTTTAGATGTCTCCCAGCATCATTTAATGTTTGAATGAGTATCTTAATGAATGAACTACCACATCTTTAGGAAAGATGTTTTTCTTTGAATAATCCCTTATGAAAGTGTTTAATAAATTCCTTTTCATTAAGCTTGTTTGCTTTTTTCCAAACTCATGGCTTTTCTCTTGATCCCATTCTTGATTTCATCCTGAGCTCAATTCCTATCCTCCTTTTTCATATTTTAACTGGACACATCTAAAATATGATTATTTCAAAAGAGTGGATGTGATTCATCTCACTTAACAGAAGGGAGTAACTCAAAACAATAACTAATTGATGAATTATTTTTCGAGTTTCGGATTGTATTATATTCTTTTAGCAAAATATAAAATCATGCTTAGTATATGCTGGGACTGAGGATATAAAGATGAGAGATGCAAAGTTCTTATCCTTGAAGGTAGCTTTGTTGGGGAAGGTAGACTTACAAACACATGATTTGATGAGTTCTAAAAGGTGTCTAAAGGACATAGGCATTACAATATTCTTTTACAAAATCGCATGGTTGTTTTCTAGGAAGGTAAATAAGAACATTCTCAAACACCTGGTAGTTTCTTAGGCACCAGGTTCTACCCAACTCCAAGTCATTCTCCACACTAATTCTTACCCGGTGAAAGTACTTTAAGCAATGGGGATGCTGCTTAGCAGTGTCTGACATATGGTACACACGCAAAAAAAAAAAAAAAATAATGAATAGGTGAATAACTTGGCATTTTGGGCGACAAAGATCTATCAAAATTTTCCTGGTGGGGCATATACACGAGTAATGATTTTTCAGACTCTCACATTGACATCTGGATGGGAAGACCTAAGACTGGGGAGAGCTTGGCGCCGGTGGTGCCTGCTGTGATAATCCAGGCAGGAGTCAATGACTCTGGCTCTCCTTGGAACATCTAAACAACTGCACTGGCAGCAATACATACATAGCAAGGATGGGATGTTGGATCTGGGAAAAGAAAACATAGAGATGTTTAGAGGAAAGGCAAGGACTTTTCTAGTCATGGACAATTGGACACCGCAGATAAGCTTTCTAAGTTACTCAGAAGTATTCAGAAGCAAATACCCTTTGAATTTGAATCATTGAATTGTCACTGTTACTCTCTAAAGTTACATCTTCCAAAACAAAATCTTTTGCTGTTTCCCCTGAGACCTGACATTTATCAACTTTCGCTCCTGCTTTAGGGTAATTTGGCTTAAATTTTTCTTCTAAGAAAGAAAAGCATTGCCATTTCTACTTCAGTAAGAATTTGTCTGTGATGAAAAAGTCTTCCCTAGAATTTCTTCCACATTGAGAGAGATTGAACTTAGGGCAGAATCCATTTGTTGGGGCATGTTTAGAGAAAGGATTCTTCCTCTTGGGACTGCCATAAACATCCCTGTCAATCTAAGATTCTGTGGCAAAGTCTAGTATCTGATCTAGTGGTGCTTCCTAAATCTCAGTCAGATAAGACTTCTCACATCCATGTTCCATCTGTATGAGTATACTTCATATTAAGCCAAATGTACTTTAAAACATTAGGCCAACTCTAAGCAATCACCTTCATGGAATCAGATTTTATGTGCTGCTTTTCTTTTTCTGTTAATGCATGCTAAGGTAAACTCATAACCAATTAACTATGTTTATTTTTGTAATCTTTTTTTAATTCTTGTAATTGTAATCTTTTTATTCTTGTACTTCTTTATTTGATGTAAACATCAAATAAAATGATGTTTCATTTCCCTAATGATACAGGACTTCCATGTTGGGAAACTCTTGGATACTGTTTCTGAGCTTGCTGTGACACAAACCTTTGAGAGGAGCAAAAATCCTGAGGTGGGAAAAGAATAGTGAAGAGATCCAGAACCTCAACCCTCTGACTGCTGTCTATTGAGAGGGAAGTATGAAGGTTTCAGTGAATGAGGAGCCCAGATTACACATCATCTTTCTTGCTAGAAAGAGGCAGTTAAGCCTAGCTTTGATATGGCCTTTGAAGCAATGATCCCAGAGTCTGAGAGAGCTTCTGTATCTCTTTCACGTGGGCAGAGAAGGGCATAGGAGGCAGGGTGGCAGCACTGCAGGCGGTGCAAGAATCTGAGAGGAGCTCCCAGTAGATGCGAGACTTGGGTTTTCTCTGGAACCTTGCCTTCCAATCTAAATTTGGCTATTGGGAATGACCAGATCTCCAGATAAATGGTGCTTACTTACTTACCTTGGACATACAGGTTTGTATCTCATTCAGATGAACAAACAGGATTCACATTAACCAAGACAGCACTCTGTTATATGTGTTTGGTAGTTGGGGAACTAAGAAGAAAGACTACTTCTCCTAGCAGCAACTATAGGGAGAAGTCAGAATGATAGAAATGCAGTTACACTGGCACTTTGATGAATAAAACCCGTGGGAAACATGCCATTTTACAAGGAAATCATGTTCGAGAAAATATAAAACAAAAATAACTATAAATCACCAAGTTGCTGTACATGCTTTTACTTGACTGACAAAAAAACAAACAAAAAAACCCACAACAAATGAAAAATCTAAGTAATCAACCGAAAACCTGTTTCACAGCTTGTGCTGATCCTCACAGTTTGAAATGAACAAATTCTTTGAGAAATGTTCTTTTGAGCCTCCAGTCTCTTCTTTCTGTACCTTCCCCAGCATACTGACTGCATATTCCAGCATACCCACTCCTGAATTCAGTGGTCACTTCATCCTCTCTCCTCAGGGTTTAAGACCTTCTTTCATGTCTTCTTCTTCCCCATCAAAATTGAGAGGCATCCAGAAACCCAGATCATTTATACTTACTGGTTATTAATTGATTATATGTTAACATATCTGTGTGTATGTTCCATGAAGGGAAGTGAAGTGAAGTGAAAGTCGCTCAGTCATGTCTGACTCTTTGCAACCTCATGGACTATACAGTCCATGGAATTCTCCAGGCCAGAATACTGCAGTGGGTAGCCTTTCCCTTCTCCAGGGGATCTTCCCAACCCAGGGATCAAGCTCAGGTCTCCCGCATTGCAGGTGGATTCTTAACAGCTGAGCCACAAGGGAAGCCCAGGAATACTGGCGTGGGTAGCCTATCCCTTCTCCAGCGGATCTTCCTGACCCAGGAATCGAACTGGGGTCTCCAGCACGGCAGGCGGATTCTTTGCCAACTGAGCTATGAGGGAAGCCTGTATGTTCCATGGAGCATAGTTTTCTGGATGTCAGTGTGTGTCATGTAACCAGAAGGAAAAGTTGAAGAGTCAAATAAGTTTGGAAAATTCAGGATTGAGCAATTTGAATGGGTTTTATTACTGTAAGACTTCTCAGAAACTGAAATGTGTATGTGGAAATGATGAATCATAAGAGAGGTTTATAGTATTCAGTGTTCCCCAAACTTATTTTAGCATTGTAAAAATTTATTTTGAGTCTCTCCAGGAATTTATGTTTGTCTGACACATTCTGGAGAATGCTGTTTTAGCTGAAACTCATGTAAGTATGCCTAAGCAAAGTGTATCAAAGCAGGCTTTTTATATTTTTTACCTGTTGAATAGGAGTTTCCAAAAGATGTGGACAAGTCCTAACCCCCAGTACTTGTGAGTGTGATATTATTTGGAAATAGAGTCTTTGCAAATGTAATTAAGTTAAGAATTTAAAAATGAGATCATTCTGGTTTAGGGGTACACCCTGCATCTAAGGACAGTGTCCTTATTGGAGCTAGAAAAGGAGATGACACAGATACACAGGGAGAAGAAGGCCATCTAAAGAAGGAAGCAGAGATTGAAGTTACGCTTTCATAGCCACAGAACCAATAGAACCTGGAAGAGGCAAGGGAGGATTCTTCCTTAGAGCCTTTGAAGGGGCTCATGGTTCTGATGATAATGATTTTGGACTTCTAGGCTCCAAAACTGTGATAGAAGAAATTTCTCTTGTTTTGAGCCTCTTAGTTTCTGGTAATTTGTTGTGGTGGCCCTAGGAAACCAGTATAATGTCTTTACTTCTAACTGTGAAGTGTGGTGACTTTGATATTTTTATTTTAAAAAAAGATTAGGCATCAGTGAACAGTGGGCACATATTTTTGAGGGCAGAGCCTGACTCTGCTCTTTGAACACTTAAAGTTGACTTAATCTTTTGAAGTGGTTGGTTGAGGAAGTTGGGTATATTTGTTGGGAATATAGGTTTCTATATGAAAGAGCGTTTCCTTCCTTTTGGGTCCCTTTCCAGTGTTTTCCTGTCTTGATGAGGGGTTCCTGCATCCTTCCTGTCTTCTTCACCTTGCACCCTTGATCAATCACAAATCCTGATAAATGTTAACTTCCAAATATTGTTCCAATCCATCATCTTAACTTATCTGTGTACTGCAGTACCTGAGTCTAGACTGCACCACCTCTTGCCTGAGCTACTGGAACCTCCTCCTCTCCAAAATATTTTGCACCAAGAGCATGTTATATACTCCCCTCTCTCCAAATACTACCATGGCTCCTAATTCTCTTAGATAAAGACCAATATTTTTGTGCTTCAAGGTCTGCTATGATCTATCCCTACTAACTCCCCAAACTCATTTCACACCCTGTTTGATTCTGCTTTCTTTCCCTGTCCTATAGGATAGAGAAACTTCACATTTTCACATATAAACCCATGTATAACTTCCATTCTTATCTCCATGGTTACCTTATTCATGAACCCAATGAGCAAGCATGGGTTGATATGGGAAAGAGACTCAACAAATAACTGTTTATAGAAAGCCTCCTCCCTGGTAGAGGCCCTTTGGTCATCATTCCTATGGGACAAAAATATTCTTGCACTGTGAGTCCATTCACATAGCTCTTTCTTGAATCTTCTTTTCTTGAATCTCCCAAGGAATGTGATCCTTCCAAGTTCCTGATAATCTGTAGAAACCATTAACCACTGTCCATGACTTGATATAAACTCTTACCTTAGATCTTCTTTGCTTCTAGGTGAAGTCACCCGTAGGAAGAACTGCTGAAAGGCCCACTCACTGCAGCAGTTCATTTCTGGTGCCAACAGATTGGATAAAAGCATCTGTAAGTCAGTCTTAAAATGTCCTTTTAGTCAGGCCAACCTAGAGAGAACTTCTCTCTGGACTTTAAAAGTAGGTTGACAGATAGGTGGTTATATAGTTTTTGGAACTGAGACTTAAGGAGCAGCCACACCAGGAAAGGGTGCCACCTATTTATGCCTTCAAAATTTACTCAAGCCTGATCTCATAAAAGAAGAACTAAAGAGCCTCTTGATGAAAGTGAAAGAGGAGAGTGAAAAAGATGGCTTAAAGCTCAACATTCAGAAAACTAAGATCATGGCATCTGGTCCCATCACTTCATGTCAAATAGATGGGGAAGCAGGGGAAACAGTGGCTGACTTTTTTTTTTTTGGCTCCCAAATCACTGCAGATGGTGATTGCAGTCATGAAATTAAAAGACACTTACTTCTTGGAAGGAAACTTATGACCAACCTAGACAGCTTACTAAAAAGCAGAGACATTACTTTGTCCACAAAGGTCCATCTAGTCAAGGCTATGGTTTTTCCAGTGTTATGTATGGATGTGAGAGTTGGACTATAAAAAAAGCTGAGCGCAGAAGAATTGATGCTTTTGAACTGTGGAACTCCACAGTTGCTTTTGAACTCCAACAACTCTGTGTGTTGGAGAAGACTCTTGAGAGTCCCTTGGACTGTAAGGAGATCCAATCAGTCCATCCTAAAGGAGATCAGTCCTGGGTATTCATTGGAAGGATTGATGTTGAAGCTGAAACTGCAATACTTTGGCCACCTGATGTGAAGAACTGACTCACTGGAGAAGACCCTGATTCTGGGAAGGATTGAAGGCAGAAGGAGAAGGGGACAACAGAGGATGAGATAGTTCGATGGCATCACTGACATGGGTTTGGGTGGACTCCGGGAGTTGGTGATGGACAGGGAGGCCTGGCGTGCTGCGATTCATGGGGTCGCAAAGAGTCGGACACGAGTGAGCGACTGAACTGAACTGATCTCATAAATACCTTGTCCTTTTGGTAACCAGATGCCACAAGGCATACTTTGGAGGAGGAAATGGCAACCCACTCCAGTTTTCTTTCCTGGAGAATCCCATGGACAGAGGGGCCTGGTGGGCTGCAGTCCATGGGGTCGCAGAGTGGGACATGAATGAAGGACTAACACACACACAGGGCATACTTATATTTGAGGGTTGTTAAAATCAAATAGCATCTACTTCCGTGTCTTCTGGTTTTGCATTATAAGACATTCAGTTTCTACCAGTAGAAAGCCAAGGGTGGTTTCTCAAAATGAGAATAGTTATCTAATAGAAAGTGCTTGATTTTACTACAAAATCTTTGAGGGTGCTTTCTCCGTTGGGGATTGTTATAGTTATGGGCATCCCAGGTGGCGCTAGCGGTAAAGAAGACACCTGCCAATGCAGGAGACATGAGCAACATGGGTTCGATCTCTGGGTTGGGAAGATCTTCTGGAGTGGGAATGGCACCCCACTCTAGTATTCTTGCCTGGAGAATCCGTGGATAGAGGAGCCTAGTGGGCTACAGTCCATGGGGCCACAAAAAGTCAGACACAACTGAAAGACTGAGTGCATACACATTTATAGGCTCCATACAGTGTGCTAATCTGCTGTAGACAATTTATGCCTCACTAGATAGTTTGGGTCATAACTCTAGGGGCCCCTGAATTCCACTCATTGCAGTCTCTGGAAGCTCCCAGTTAGTGGCATAGAGAGAATTCTAGTGTGGGTCTTTTTCCTTCATCCTTCCTGCCTTTCTACTTTCCTTTATATATTTATTGAGCTCTCTCTATCTCAGTCTGTCCTGCCAGTCTACAGAAAGACCCTGTCTCCTTCTTATTTCTCAAACTTAATGCAATCCCTGCCCTTTTCTCCCTACATCCCAAGACTCCTGGATATAACTTTTATAATTCTGTCACTTTTGACATTATAATAGTTAGGAATTAATTCATTTTTTTTTTTTTTAATACTGTAACTCTTTCTTATTCTGGAGTACTGGAACACACCACTAATTCTCCTACATCATTTGACCTTTGTCAAAAACTTTCTAAGTAGAAGAAATGTGTTGAAGCCACATGTCCTCTTTGCTAATGAAAGTATTGCATATTAAGTTGAATTTGCCTTGGGATTTAGGTCACTGCTGAAACCAGGCCTTGGGACTTGTAATAACTGTAGGGAGCAAGGACTTCTGCTTCATTATTATTTGAGCTGTTCCCTTTAGAGAAGGACATATGTTTCTTCATACCATAAGCCTTTTCCCAGGAAGAGCCCTCTAGGTCATTTGGTCTATTGCATCAACAAGGCCATTCGCAGGACCACAGACACCCTCTAGCATCTGATCTCAACTCGTTTAAAGGCCTGGAGACATGGACTTTCCCTTGCTCCCTGGGCAGTATTAGATTCATGGCTTCATTCTTCGTGGTTTTACCAGGTTATTACACTTCATTTCTCCTTCTAAAATCCCCCCTCTTTCTTAATTTCTGTTCAGACAAAACGCCATCTCCCATTACACATCGTTTTCCCATATTTATGGGCTAAATTCATGTGCTGCCCATTTTTTATGAACAACTCAGCGGTCGTTGTTTCCCACTCTAAGAACTATCATTTCCTTTATTATAATACTTTTATTCCTCTCATTCCCCTCACTTAGATATAACTGTGACCTTCTGAATTGCCAAACTTGATATGTCATCCTCAGAGCAATCTCAGTAGAGTTTTGCTGCATACATATTTTCTTCCCACAGTGGAATAATAGGATTTTGTACATATACTCTAACAATGGTGTTCCTTCTTCTCCCTGGCAAAGCTCATAATATAAACTTCTTTCTAATTTGCTATTCTTGTTTGCCCCTTGGTGTCTTTTTTCATTATTAGTTCCCTGCTTCCTCAAGTCCCCTGGGCACAGCATGCTTCTCAGTTAAATGAGTTAGCATTTTTCACATTGAGTTTTACACAGCTACATCTTGCCTGTGTTTCCAAGTTTACTTATTTATTTTTGTATTATTTTATCTTTGCTCACTGATATTTGTATCTCTTAGAATAATATCAGGAAAATCTCACTAACTTGCTGAGCACTCTTTCCTGGATCTTTATTAAGATATAAAGATTTAACACTAATTCCTCAGTTCCTCACTAGTCATTTTAGTTTCACAAAAGCCTTTGAGGTGAAATGAGAAAGGATGCTGTAGGTGTGTTTGTCAGTTCTATTAATATTTTACCTTAATGTCACCTAGATCTGCTAATTTATACATGCTCCTTAGATTTTCTAACTCTTCATTCACTTCTAGTATTCCATAAGAAACTCTTTTGATAGAATTCTTTCTGTTTATTAATTGTCCACATATAGAGTCAAAGTTGGACTCCTCCTATCTCCATAAATTGTTGTAGAAGGTAGGGGATTAAGCTGAGGTACAGAGAAATTAAGTAACCTTATTATTGGCAAAGGGTGAAAAAGTAGCTGGGCTGGGATTTGAATACAGATCTTTCTGGCTTCATGGTTCAGGCAGCATCTAGGGCACCCACCAACTAGGTAGTATCCCTCCAGGGCCCCCCTAGGATCCCACAGGCAGGCAGCAACACAACTTTGTGGCCTGTTGGCTCAGGGCTGAGGGTTTTGGCGTACCTGGTGAAAACAGAGAGAAAGCATCCAGTGAGGAAAGTAGTCAGGACACCACTGAGGATGGAGCAACCACAGGGTGCTCTGGGAGGGATTTCAGAAATTTCACAGGGGAAGGGAACTACTAAAAGGCATACCTAAGAATCACCTGTGTGCTTCTCCTCCCTTTGTGGTCTTCCTTTTACCATCCCCCCACAATGTAACACTTTCTGACTATGGTTGGCTCCCTGGGTCTGCTGCAGGAGACTTTTGGCCTGTTCAGTGCAGTGCTGCCTGGGGAATATGACATTATTCTTTTAAGGATCATGAACCTCTTTTCCTACCACTGTCTCTGGTGGGGCATGGATTTGGAAAGACACAGCTGTATTTGTTTCTTGGGAGAAGGCTAATGGAACAGTATAAGGAACCACACAGAGAAAAATCATGGTCAGCATATCCAAGATTGCTTTTTGTGAACTGAGGGAAGGATTTTGTCCAAATGGTTTCCATGCTTGGACACCTGATCCCTGTTTTTGATTTGGCTGCAGCTGCTCTTTGAGATTCTCTGTCACCCTCCTGTCACAGATCTTTATCTTCTGATCTACATTTGACCCTTGGGTAGCCCACTGTGGAACCTACCTTGCCTGGGGCTTAGAGAGCTTGGGACTTGTTCCCTAGGGTTTCAGGACTACTTGGACTAGTCCTTCCAACTTCCATGCCCCATAACAATTGCTTGGAAATAACCCAGGTCAGATTCTTGGTTATCTCACTAACCCAGAGGAGATGTTGGGTTTGATAAACGGTTGGTCTCTTGGAATAGGGAGGAACCAAGGGCCAAGTGCTAGAGATGTGTTCTGTAACAGCCATCCTCAGGTTTGTCTGGATCAAATTACATTAGTTCAACTAATCAGCATAGGTTGTCAAATACTTGTTATCCTGGAGTCCTGAGCTGGCCTTTTAGACATATATAGGTGTCCCAGATAAGGTTGTTGGCTTTAGGAAATAAAAATACATGACATCTAGTTAATTTGAATTTCAAATAAACAATATTTTTTTAGCATAAGTTTCGAATATTGCATGGAAAGTTTTTTTTCTAGATTGCATAGAAATTGTCTGGATGTTAAGTGACACAATTGCAGGTGACATCCTCTACCCTAAATCAACTTGGAATATTGCATGGGACATGTTTATGCTAAAAAGTGTTGTTTATCTGAAATTCAAATTTAGCTGGGCACCCTGTATTTTGCTTGGAAAATGTAGTCCCAATGGAAGGTGCCTTAACTTGTGTAGTAAATACCTTGTTGGAAAGATAGAGTCACCCATGAAGACTCTAAGCAGTACTAGGTACTTCATAAAAGGGCCAGGTGAGTGCTGTGAACAAGAGGAGAGTCAGGCTTAGTTTAACTAGCTAAATTGCTGTCATGGCCAGTCTAGACTCTCCTCTGACTCATCTCTCTGTCTTTTATAAAGAGATCTGTAGTCCACTAAGAATGTGGCCTATTGTCTCAGTGGCAACCTTAGAGCTGTTTGCGATCTGTGGATTTTATAGTGCATAGGTATGAGGACAACATTTTCCAGGAAGCCCATCCTGTGATAGTCTAGTGCGTTGACGCTGTCCTTTTGTTTAGGCTAACTCTAAATTCATATGTCAGATTAAGTTTAAAAAGCACAGGGTATGAGACCTCACCTGGAAAATTCTGATTAGTGGATCTGGTTTATGACCATGGGATCTTCTCATCCTTTCAAAAGCTGGACTCTAGCCTTCTACCTGCATAAGGGAAGCTGAACACTCCCACACTTGCCAATATCTGTGAGTGTGCATGTGCGTTGTGTTTAATCGTGTGAAGTAACTCTCAGAGTCCCAAACATGGTTTTGGACAGCCATGCTCTGCCATCGCCCTCCACTCCTGTCAGTTTCTCTAATACCTCTCCCTCACTGGGCTGAGCCCTATGCATCTCACACCCTGTTTCCCCCGATGCCTGTGCCCTTCTCCCTGCACATCAGTAAAATCTAGAAAAACAGTCACTAAAGGAAAGAAGTTCCTTCATGCCATACTTTCCTTCCTGAACTTACCCTCGTGAGTAACCCATCAGATGACAGATGGGATCCTGAAGAGAAAAATTAACTTTCTGTTCTTTGTCTTGGGGCTATTGTAACAAAATACTACAGACTAGGTGGCTCATAGCTGGTGCTAGTGGTAAAGAACCCACCTGCCAGTGCAGGAGACCTAAGAGATTCAGGTTCAATCTCTGGATCAGGAAGATCCCCTGGAGGAGGGTGTGGAAACCCACTCCAGTATTCTTGTCTGGAGAATCCCAGGGACAGAGGAGCCTGGCAGGCTACAGTCCATAGGGTCACAAAGACGCAGACACGACTGAAGTGACTTAGCACACATGTGCGCAGGTGGCTTATAAACAGCAGGAATTTATTGGTTATGATTCTGGAGGCTGGAAGCCTAAGATCAAGGTGCCAACACCGTCAGGTGACATCTTCTGTGTCACAGATTTCCATATTATCTCATGTGATGGTAGGTTAGGGAACTCTGTGAGGTCCCTGTTTTAAACATTAATCTTATTAATAAGGGCTCCACCCACATGACCTAATCACCTCCCCAATGCGCTGACTTTTAATACCGTCACTTTTGGAGGTTAGGGTTTCAACATAAGCATTTTGGGGGAACAAAAATACTCAGATCATAGTACTTACCAATGAATAATGTCAAATTGGAAGATGTTTCTATACTACTATATTTATTTCAGTGGCTTTGTAAATCTGCAGAATAGTTTTCCTCTCCATTTTATAGTTTGGCGAATAGGTGGTTTACATTACTGGCATGTTGAAATTAGTGAATAAAGATTTTTTGCTGTTAGTGTGGACCTTCCCCAGACCATCAAATATACTGATTCTGTAATATACTCTGTCTCCACTGAAAGAGACAGTTACTTGCCAAGTCTAACTTACTTTAACTTACAAAAGTGTTTTAAAGGCTTGTATTAACCTGTTTGTTTTTCTTTTGATTCAGGTTTCATTTCTTCCTTAGTAATTGTGTTTGGAAAAGACACTTAAAAGAAAAGCAAACTATTGTGCCTAAAGATTGATTATACCCTTTCTTCCATTTCTCTGTCCTTATCAATTTTATGTGACATATGTGAAAGTCAATATAATGTTCATTTTTCATGACTGCATGAAGAAAATGCTCAGCTATGGGAATCCTTAAAAAAACAACAACAGACTTTCCTCCTATCCCTTAAATCAATGTTGGGCATAATGTTTGCTAATGTTTTCTAATATGTACATGTGTATTTTGAAAGTATTTTTTCTTTGAATATTGTATGTAGTTGTTTTAGAAAATGTGGGAAAAGAAATTTATTAAGAAAATAAAAACCATTTGCAACATCATCCTTCAGAGAAAATCATTATTAATACATATACATTTTTGCAATGAATGAGAAATTATGGGTTATGTTCATAGAATATAATCTCTTTTTTTAAAGATACAAGTGAGAGCATATTCATACAATTCTACGTTTATTTAAATTTTCCAGTGTGTCTTACAGTTGCTACATATCAGTGTATGTAAAGCTACTTTGTTCATTTTTGAGGCTGCACATTATTACATTTAATGAAGTCTGTTCATTTATTTAATTAGCTTCCTATTGATGCCTGTTTAAATTGTCCCACATGTTTAGTTATTAAAAATGTGGTACTGAATATCTCCAAACCTGTATGATTTTATCCAAATGTGACTGATTCTGCAGGGTACAATTCTAGCAGGATCAGAAGTTTGATGGTTTCCAGAATTGAAAGAGACACGTGTACCCCAGTGTTCATCGCAGCACGGTTTACAATAGCTAGGACATGAAAGCAACATAGATATCCATCGACAGATGAATGGATAAGAAGGTTGTGGTACATATACACAATGGAATATTACTCAGCTATTAAAAAGAACACATTTGGGTCAGTTATAATGAGGTGGATGGAATTGGAGCCTATTATACAGAGTGATGTAAGTCAGAAAGAAAAGCACCAATATAGCATATTAACACATATATATGGAATTTAGAAAGATAATAATGACGACCCTATATGTGAGACAGCAAAACAGACACAGATATAAATAACAGACTTTTGTACTCTGGGAGAAGGCAAGGGTGGGATGATTTGAGAGAATAGCATTGAAACATTTATATTACCATATGTGAAAGAAATGACCAGTCCAAATTTGATGCATGAAACAGGGCACTCAAAACTGGTGCACTGGGACAACCCAGAGGTGGGAGGGGACACATGTACACCCGTGGCTGATTCATGTCAATGTAGGCAAAAACCACCACATTATTGTAAAGTAATTTGCCTCCAATTATAATAAATCAATTAATTTTTTTAAAAAAGGAAGTTTGATAGTTTCAGCGAAATTGCTCTCCAGAGAGGTTGCATCAGTGAACACTTCCATCAGCTGCGTTTGATGGTGCCCACTGTTCCACACACTCATATTATTAAAAACTTTGGACCTTGTCATTCAGATGGGGACATTCATTATCTCATTATGAAAGAGTTTGAGCATTTTTTTTTTTTTACCATGTTCAAGAGTTATTTTAATTTCCTTTTATCTATATTCACTCTTCATATTACTTAGCCATTTTTCTATACTTTTTATTGTCTTTAAAATTTATTTTTAGGAGCCCTTTGAATAGTAAAGTTAGACCTTTGACTCTTAATTGCTTTCTTGCATTTTTTTTTTTTTTCCATTTTGATGTGATCATTGTTGGCCTGGTATGCTGCGGTTCATGGGGTCGCAGAGTCAGACACGACTGAGCGACTGAACTGAACTGAACTGAACTGATTGTTGTTATGTCATTAAGTCAAGTCCTACTCTTTCTGACCCCAAGAAGTACAGCATGCCAGGCTTTCCTATCCTTCATTACCTCCCAGAGTTTTTGCTCAAACTCATGTCCATTGAGTCAATGATGCCATCCAACCATCTCATCCTCTGTTGCTCCCTTCTCCTCTTGCCCTTAATCTTTCCTGGCATCAGGGTCTTTTCCAGTGAATCAGCTCTTTGTATCAGGTGGCCAAAGAATTGGAGCTTCAGCTTCAGCATTAGTCCTTCCAATGAATAATCAGGGTTGATTTCCTTTAGGATTAACTGGTGATCTCCTTGCAGTCCAAGGGACTCTCAAGAGTCTTCTCCAGCACCACAGTTTAAAAGCATCAGTTCTTAGACACTCAGCCTTCTTTATGGTCCAACTCTCACATCCATACACAACTGCTGGAGCTTTGACTACATGGACCTTGTTGGCAACAAGTGGTGTCTCTGCTTTGTAATACTCTGTCTAGGTTTGTCATGGCTTTTCTTCCAAGGACTTAGTGTCTTTTAATTTTGTGGCTATAGTCACCATCCCCAGTGATTTTTTAGAGCCCAAGAAAAACAAAGTCCATCGCTGTTTCTACCTTTTCCCATTTATTTGCCATGAAGTGATGGAACCAAATGCCATGATCTTAGTTTTTTTGAATACTGAGATTTAAGCCAGTTTTTTTGCTCTCCTCTTTCACCTTCTTCAAGAGGCTCTTTAGTTCCTCTTCACTTTCTGCTATTAGGGAGGTGTCATCTGCATATCTGAGGTTATTGATATTTCTTACAGCAGTCTTGACTCCAGCTTGTGATTCATCTAGCATGGCATTTTGCATGGTGTACTCTGCATATAAGTTAAATAAGCAGGGTGACAGTATACAGCCTTGGTGTATTCCTTTCCCAATTTTGAACCAGTCTGTTGTTCATATCATTTTAAGCACATTAAATTTCTGTATTTATTTGTATTTATATCTGGAGTGTCTATTCTGATCCATTTATTCATGTGTCAAACCTGCTGATTTAGTTATTGTAACTTAGAAATATGTGTTAATATAGGGTAGGACTAGTACTCCTTCATTACTTTCTTCTTCCAGAATTGTCTCCTTTACAAAATCTTGTTGGTATTTTTATGTATTTCCGTATTGAGGGACATTTGGTTTATTTAAAAACTTTGACCATTAAAGGTGATGGTTTTATTTAGTAATACTATCACAAATAATGTTTTGATTTTCTTATAAATAGTCTTTTACCACACTTCAATTTATTTCTTTATAAAGAATACTAGATGTGAAATTGTTGGATAAAAATGAATAAACTTTATACAAGGCTATTAACATATGTTGTTATACTAGTTTTCCAGAATCTAAAAGTATGTGAGAGGATGTATTAGTTGTCTGTTATAAAAAATTATCCCAAAGTTAGCAACTGAAATCAATATTTATTATCTCCTAGTTTCTAAGGGTCAGATACACCAGCATTGTTCTACTTGGTTAAAGCAGTCAAGATGTTGGCTAGAGCTACAGTCAAGGCTCAAATGTGGAAGCATTTGCTTTCAAGTTTACTCATATGGCCTTAGACAGACCTCAAGTCCTTGTTGAATCTTGGCCAGAGGTATCTGTTCCTTGCCACATTGTCTTCTTCATATGGCAGCTCACAACTTGGCAGCTGGATTCTATGAGTGAGCAGAGTAGTGAATGAAAGGGAGCAAGCAATATGGAAGGCACAATTTTTCTGTAAGTTAACTTTGGAAATGACATTTCACACTTTTGCTGTACTCTGTTAAAAACAAGTTACTAAGTCAAGCCCACACATGAGGTAAAGGGTCTATAGTACCTAATGACAATATTAGTTGCTCAGTCATGTCCAACTTTTTGTGATCCCATAGACTATAGCTGCCAGGCTTCTCTATCCATGGAATTTTCTAGGCAAGAATACTGGAGTGGGTTGGCATTTTCTTCCCCGGGTGATAGAACCCAGTTCTCCTGCACTAAAGGAGATTCTTTACCATCCGAGCCATCATGGGATCAGGGCATTAGTACAAGGAAGCAGGAATCATGGCAGCCATTTTTGAGGCTACCTATCTTAGACCACTAGTTTCACTGCATCATCACCAGCACTGTGTTTTTATGTTTTAAAACCTTTTCAGCTTGATAAGTAAAAATAATAATATTTCACTGTAATTTTATTTTAAAATTCTTACTAATAAAGAAAAGTTTCATTTATTGATTTTTGGTGTCTTTAATTTTATTATTTAAATTGTCTATTTATTTCCCTCCATTTTTTCCCTTTGTGTATCTTAGTTGTCTACCCTCCAATAGCTTTTTAATGCTAATTTAGTTTGAAATTTGACCCTTCTATGGAAGCAATAGTTCTTTGTAAATATTAGCATTTGAGGGAAATTTGTATCTCATTTTTCTCTGGGGTTGATGCAAGTGCTTATTTCTTAGCTAAAAGATTGGACTATTAACTGTGGCTGACATTGGCAGTTGCTTTTTAAACTCTGAAGAAAAATAATGAAAAATTTGACATTTATTCTCCCAACTGCCACTGGATTTATAATGACATGCTGACATTTAATGGTTTTAACACTCGTTATAGATGATCTAGCAATTTGTATGCTGATCATTAGGATCTAACTTTTTTTGATTCAAAATTGGTTAAAACTAATTAAAGTGTGACACTTAAGACCTTGCAGAACTATAAAAGTCTTATCATTAAAAAATTCCAAGAGGGCCAACTCTTAGATATAAAATTCCAAGTCTTGCTTAGACCAAGAATTAAATAGCAGTAAATAACATCACCTGTAATTGCAAGAAGCTTATTGTTTTCTAAGACAGTAAGCAAATGTTATATAAGAAAGAGAACATCAAACTTGTATCAGTCAATATGTGACCTTGAGCAAACCATTTGTCTGTTGATTTTGTCTACAAAAGGGAGACTGATGGCTTTGTTACATATTTCAAAATGCTATGAACATTAATGAAGTAATATCTGTAAGACATAGAATTTGTGAGAATATTTTTTTTTATCACTCTTGCTAAATTCTCTGCTTTGTAATTCGGCTCCTCCATTACTGGGCAGCTTTAATTGCAGGACAGTTCTTATTTTAAGCTAAAAATCTGTCTTCTGCTAATTTTTATGCATTTATTATAGTTTTATCCTCTGAAACCATGCTATCTTTAATTCCTCTACTACATGTTAGCACTTTAAGTATTTGAAATAAGCTCCTTAGTTCCTCTCTTAAGGTTTTAAAAAATCTGTATTCAGCCTAAAATAAAATTTGTTTTTTTATTTATGAAAAATGTAAAGAATCTGAAGGAAATTTCATTTTCTTATGTCAAATTGTGATCACTAAAACTATTCAATAAAAATTCAACTACATATAATAACAAAATGACACATACAAATATTTGGTCGTCATTCTATAGTTGTTTATTATACAGAGAAGGAAAATAATGAGGCTGACAGAAAGCAAAAGCATTCTGACAGCTGAGCACATGCTGCATTTTTAAGATGAACTTGACTTACAGAGAATGCCTTGATCTGGCATAGAGGCAACTTTATGGGGTGCAGAGTAATAAGGAAATTGAAGGAAGATCTGGTTTGCATTTGAGAATGAGTAGAGGTTGGACTAGAATGTAGAGAAATTTCTTTTCCAGTGCTATGGCTATAGTAAATGCTGAATATATTTATTTGACCTTCTGATATGATAATGTTTTGTTTTAGCCTTTTATTTGGGGTTGATGAAAGTGTAGAACCTATAGTACTATTTTGTTGCTGGTCATCTTTAATGTTTCTTCATGTGATTTATATTTTATCAATTCATATTTTTGAGGTATGCATTATGGATAAGATATTGTATGGGGATGTTAAAGAGAAATAGACAATTTCTCTTTATTAAAAGAGCTTGTATTATAGGTGAGTGAAAACAAGGAATTGCCATCCGGAAGTCCAGGCCTTCCCATGGAGCTGGATCACCAAGTAGAGAGGGGACCTCTCAAGGCTTCTCAGAGGAAAATTTAGGCTGGGTCTTGAAGTCTGAGTGAAAGAAGAGGACATTTAGGCATAGGGATGCAAAGGTGTATGTGCAAAGGCACTGGGGATAGACTCCACCAGGTCTGTGTGGGTCACCAGATAAAGGTTGGAAATGACTTGAAGTAGGGAGCTAGAGAGGAGCAGTGATGGGAAATAAATCTGAAGAAGGAGCCAAGAGCGTTATTGCACTGGCCACCTGCCAAGTCCTCCTTTGAAAGGGACTGTATTGTGTTCTCTTCTTGCTGTCCATTGCTTCTGCCTTAGACTAATGTTTTCATCTTCTGCCACAAGACTTGTTCTACTGACAACCTGGTTTGTTTTCCTCCAGTCATGACTTTTAAGCTCTTCTCCCTTTCTGTCTCTATCTCGGTCCTCAGCCCCTGACCACAGGCCTTTCATTCGGGTTACTAAGCCCTGGTTATAGGCCCAGTGAGCCCAGGCTGCCTAACTATACTGCCTCCTGTCACAGGCTTTATAGAACTCCTAAATAGAAGTTTATATCAATCAGTATTAAAAAGAATATATTAGCTCAAATTACTGAGAATTTGCAGTGTGCATCAGCATAATTCTTTCTTAGATATAGGGCTCAACAAATGGCAGCAGAATTTTGTCTGTGATTCTCCTGCTATTTTGACTCAATTTTGTGCTGGTTGTATTCTCAGGAAGACTCTCAATTTGGTGGCCCTCTGGTAGCTTCAGATTGATGATATTCACAGACTTAAAATTCTCAGTTGGGGATGTTAAAGAGAAATAGACAATTTCTCTTTATTAAAAGAGCTTGTATTATTAAAAGAGCATAAAGTATAAAGCTTCTCTTTCCCAACAGTTAGATCCATCTTGAATTTGAGTCTCATTGGCTTGTATTGTGTCTTGTGCTCATCCCTAAATAAATTACTATGGTCAGAGCTGAGACCAGGTCAATTTATATGCCTGTATCAGAAGCTGGGAGCTTTGAGATAGCTGAAGCCCAAACCGCAGGCACAGAAGTGTACAAGAAGTGGTTTTGCCACTAGAATGCCATTACCAAGAGGAGAAATGTGTCCTTGACAGCAAAAACAGACATTATCTAACCTAAAGATTTTAAAATTGAATATCTATTCATTCTTCTATCCTACAAAATTTATTGAGTGGCTGGGATTTTAAGGTACCTGTGATAAATTAGCATGGTTACTATCTTCAGAGTGATCATAGTCTTTTGCTGGGAAGAGATATGTAAGGTCCCATATTAATCAATAAGCAACAGTTATTTTTGGATCCTGTTTATTCAGTCTGTCTTCAACCTGATCATGGGTAACACTGTCATAGTTTTGCTGAAATTGTGTATTGAACATACTATGAATGTTAGGGCTGAAATGAAAATATGAATTAAAAATTTTATTGCTTTAAAAACATTTGTTGTAATGTTTGGAATACTGTGCCAGAGGCAATGAATGAAGCTGTGATACATTCACTAGAGGGACCCAATGGGAATACAAACATGTATGGTGCTCAGTCGTGTTTAACTCTTTGCGACCTCATGGACTGTAGCTCAGCAGGCTCCACTGTCCATGAGTGGATTGTTATTTCCTACTCCAGGAGATAGTCCCAGCTCAGGGATCGAACCTGAGTCTCTTGTGTCACCTGCACTGGCAGGCAGTCTCTTGCATCTCCTGAATTGGCAGATTCTTTACCACTGTGTCACCTGGGAATCCCACATACATGTATGGTGCTCAGTCATGCCCGACTCTTTGTGACCCCATACATATATTACTTGGGTGTAAGGTTGGAAAATCTGTGGTACTTTAGAACCTTTTGAAAGAATAAAAGTATATGAGTTCAGTGATCTTGGGTGTAGAAATAGTCCATTGAGTAGTTGAGGGAGATCATAATCTTGAGGAGGAATGATCCTAAGTGAAAATCACACAGATAGGATACAAACTAAGAAAGAACAAAAGTATTCTAGAATAGGAAACCTCTAAAATATTCAGCACTCAGCTGAATTTCTTATTAGAGTGCCACGACATTCATTCACATGAAATATACTATGCATTTGAAGATGTAATATATGTCTTTATAATGAATAATCCACAACAACATGGACTCTCACATTTACATAGGTCTGTTTATCTCCAGATTCAATCAGAGCTTCTAGATAAGTGCCAAATGTTAGTGGCTTACTCAAGATCATGCATCTTATTTTCTTGTTCTCCTAATGGTTTGAATAAAATTCTAATCTTATTTTACATGTGTTTTAGCTTGCGTTTAAACTTTCTGTTGTTATTGTTGCTGGCTTTGAAGATCTCCTAGAGAAAGATTACAAAGGAAAATGCATACCACTCTGGAGGAGCATAGTCGTCCTGGTCAAGAATCTCAGTACAGGAAGCATAACTTGCTTTTTCTAATTTAGATTGTTCATGAGAACATTTGTTGTTGTTGTTTAGTCTCTAAGTAGTGTCCAGCTCTTTGCGACCTCATGGACTGCAGCATGCAGGCTCTTTTGTCCTCCACTGTCTCCTGGAATTTGCTCAGATCATAAGAAATACAAGTCCTCTTTTCTTTCTCTTTTATTATTAAGTAGATAGGAGAGTATTTAAAAATATGTGTTTAATATAACACAGTGTTCCCACCACCTAATTTGACAAATGGAAAATTACCAGTAATTTTGAAGGTTTCTTTCTTCTCTTCCCAAATTCTATACCCCTCTCTTCCTTCTTGCCTTGCCTTCCTAAATCACTTCAGTCATGTCTGACTCTTTGTGACCCAGTGGACTGTAGCCCACCAGGCTCATCTGTCCATGGGACTCTCCAGACAAGAACACTTCAGTGGGTTGCCATGCCCTCCTCCAGGGCATCTTCCTGACCCGGGGATGGGACCCATGGCTCCTGGGGCTCCTGCATTGCAGGCAGGTTCTTTATTGCTGAGCCACCAGGGAAGCAGTTCTTCCTTCTTATGTAATAATTTATTTAGTTTTCCATGTTTTTTAACTTTAAGAGAAATTAAACTGAGCTTTTGCTTCTCTGCTATGTGCTTTAATTTTTTCTTCACATTATATTCTTGAGATTTATCCATGTTTTAACTTTTACTGTAGTTTGTTCATTTTAAGTTGTCATTATTCCATCATATATATGGGTAGTATTGTATGAATATAATACAGTTTGTCATTCTACTGTTGATGAGTATTTTATATTTTCAGTTTCTGTTTTAAACAGTGGTAGGACTATTCTTGTCCATGTTTCTTAGATTGAATGTAACTGGAAAGTCATAGATATGCCAGATTACTTTCTGAAATGACATTGACAACTAATAGCAGCCATGTATTAGAGTTCCTGTTGCTCTACATCCTAGTAACTCTTGATGTTTAGAGTACATTTTTGTTAGCCTGGTAAGTTTGGGATAGTATTATGTTTTATTTTGTATTATTTGATTACTAATCAACTTGAGTTTATTTATAACTTATATTTCTTCAAGATTTCTCTTTGGAGAATTATCCATTTAAGTCTTGGGACCATTTTCTATTGAATTTTTGTCTTTTTCTCATTGATTTTTGGCTTATATATTGAATAAATCTTCATTTTTTCATGACTTGTTCATTTTCTTCTGTCAGAACATTTTAATGAATAGAATAGTGTAACTGTAATGTACTCAAATATAACCATCCTTTATAGTTTCAACTTTTTTTGCCTTGTGTAAGAAATCCTTCCTTAATCCAAATAGGCATTATTTTATTCTTTTCATAAAAACTTACAGTTGTGCTTTCTTGTCCCTGCCCTGCCACAGTTAAGTTTTTAATACTCTGGAGTTGACTTTTCATAATGTGAGGGTCCAATTTCCTTTCCTTCATATGGATACCAATTATTTCAGAGCCATTTAAGAAAATGGTGTCCTTTTCATACTGACTGACAATGTCATCTTTGTCAGACATCTATATTTCATATATGTGAGGATCTTTTATTGGGGCCCTTCATTCTATATCATTGGTCTATTTTTCTATTCTTTGACTAACATGGTGTATTAACTGGCATAGATTCAAAATAATTATCAGCTATGGCATTCTTCACTTTATTTTCTTCTTCAACCTATGTATTCTATTTTGGGTCATTTGAGAGTAAGTCATGATATTATGAGAGTTTTGATCACAATCGTGAGATTTTATATTGATATATTACTGTTATTTACTATACAGTCCATATTCACATTTCAACCATTGTTCCAATTATTCCTTTTATAGCAGCATCTTCCTCTGAATCCAGATCCAGATAGTTGTTATATCCCTTTAGTTTCCTTTGATCTGGAACACTGTCTCTTTTCTCTTTAATGATAATGACATTTTTGAAGAATATTGGTCAGTTCTTTTCTGAAATATCCCTCAACATGGGTCCAGTTGTACTTTTAATAGCAATGCTATATAAGTTACATTTTTTCCTTTTCAGTGCCTGGTATCGGTTCAGTTCGGTTCAGTCTCAGTCATGTCCGACTCATTGTGAGCCCATGGACTGCAGCATGAAAGGCCTCCCTGTCCATCACCAAATCCTGGAGCTTACTCAAATTCATGTCCATCAAGTCAGTGATGCCATCCAACCATCTCATCCTCTGCTGCCCTCTTCTCCTTTTGCCTACAATCTTTCCCAGCATCAGGGTCTTTTCCAGTGAGTCAGTTCTTCGCCTCAGGTGGCCAAAGTATTGGAGTTTCAGCTTCAGCATCAGTCCTTCCAATGAACACCCAGGACTGATCTCCTTCAGGAAGGACTCGTTTGAATTCCTTGCAGTCCAAGGGACTCTCAAGAGTCTTCTCTAATACCACAGTTCCAAAAGCATCAATTCTTCGGCACTCAGCTTTCTTTATAGTCCAACTCTCACATCCATACATGACTACTGGAAAAACCATAGTTTTGACTAGATGGACCTTTGTTGGCAAAATAATGTCTCTGCTTTTTAATATTCTGTCTAGGTTGGTCATAGCTTTTCTTCCAAGGAGCAAGCGTCTTTTAATTTCATGGCTGCAGTCACCATCTAAAGTGATTTTGGAGCCCAAGAAAATAAAGTCTCTCACCATTTCCATTTTTTCCTCATCCCTTTGCTGTGAAGTGATGGGACCGGATGCCATGATCTTAGTTCTCTGAAATGTTGAGTTTTAAGCCAACTTTTTCACTCTCTTCTTTCATCTTCATCAAGAGGCTCTTTAGTTTGCTTTCTGCCATTAGAGTGGTATCATCTGCATATCTGAGGTTATTGATATTTCTCCTGGCAATCTTGATTCCAGCTTGTGCTTCATCCATTTCAGCATTTCTCTTGATGCATATAAGTTAAATAAACAGGGTGACAATATACATCATTGGCGTACTCCTTTCCCGATTGGGAACCAGTTTATTGTTCCATGTCCAGTTCTAACTGTTACTTCTTGACCTTAATACAGATTTCTCAGGAGGTAGGTCAGGTGGTCTGGTATTCCCATCTCTTAAAGAGTTTTCCACAGTTTGTTGTGACACACACAGTCAAAGGCTTTGGCATAGTCAATAAAGCAGAAGTAGTTGTTTTTCTGGAACTCTCTTGCTTCTTCCATGGTCCAACAAATGTTGGCACTTTGATCTCTGGTTCCTTTGCCCTTTCTAAATCCATCTTGAACATCTGGAAGTTCACGGTTCACATATTGCTGAAGCCTGGCTTGGAGAATTTTGAACATTACTTTGCTAGTGTGTGAGATGAGTGCAATTGTGTGGTAGTTTGAACATTCTTTGGCATTGCCTTTCTTTGGGATTGGAATGAAAATGGACCTTTTCCAGTCCTGTGGCCACTGCTGAGTTTTCCAAATTTGCCGGCATATTGAGTGGAGCACTTTGACAGCATCATCTTTTAGGATTTGAAATAGCTCAACTGAGATTCCATCACCTCCTCTAGCTTTGTTCATAGTGATGCTTCCTAAGGCCCACTTGACTTCCCATTCCACGATGTCTGGCTTTAGGTGAGTGATCACACAATCGTGGTTATCTGGGTCATAAAGATCTTTTTTTGTATAGTTCTTCTGTTTATTCTTGCCACCTCTTCTTAATATCTTCTGTTTCTGTTAGGTCCATACCATTTCTGTCCTTTATTGTGTCCATCTTTGCATGAAATGTTCCCTTGGTATCTCTAATTTTCTTGAAAAGATCTCTGATTTTTCCCATTCTATTGTCTTCCTCTATTTCTTTGCACTGAGGAAGGCTTTCTTATCTCTCTTTGCTATTCTTTGGAACTCTGCATCCAAATGGGTATATCTTTCCTTTTCTCCTTTACCTTTCGCTTCACTGGCAAAGAGAAGTATGTCTTATCTTTTCTCCTTTTCCTTTCCTGGTGAAGGATTCTTATATCATTGCCTTATAAAGTAATGTCAATTTCTCTCATTATTGAGACTATTAATTTTGATTAGCTGGTTAGGTGGTATCAACCAGATTATTCCACTATAAAGTTTTAATTTTTCTTTTATGCAATTAATAGGCAGTCAGTGGAAAGAAATTTTTAAGTTAGGTAAATATTATGTCCCTTATCAAACTTGTGTCTAACAGTTCTACCATCCATTGGTAATCTTGCCCAAATCAATACTATAATTTGTAATCAAGTATGTTTTAATCATCTCACTCCTTCTACACTTACCATTACCATTATTAGCAATAAGACACAAGTTTGTTTTGCCCTTTTTCAAATCTCTTGACCACTTAAAAATATTTGCTGTTTACTTTTCTTTTATTTCATTATCAATAGTAAAAGTAGCTTATGTTTTGTATTTTTGTGTGTTTCATACTTCCAACATCTGATCTCTGTTTTTAATCTCCCCAACCTTTTTCTTTCCATAACATTGTGGGGAAATTACCAAGATGACACCAGTCAGGCTCTTTGGCCCCATGCTCCCCACCCTCTTGCCCCATGTGCTGTGGAGAGTGACTTTGCGTGGCTGTGTAACAGCTGTGCTCACTTATAGCACTGTGCATGCTCGTCACAAGGTACTTGCTTGGCTGTGGGCTACTGTGTGCAGTATGCCTGTATGAGCTTCACCATGGAAGCCCTGGCTGCTACTTCACTGGGGCTACACTGGGGCTGCATTATGTTATGGCTCCGATAGGGTTATGTTGTGGCTGCTACAGCTGCCGCATCAGCCAGGAGAGAGGCTGTGCTATGGCTGCTCTGCCAGCCAGGAGAGAGTAAACGCGTCTGCATTTCCTGTGGCTCCTCGCATCTTCTTCCAGCCTCTTAGCTCAGGCCTTACCTGCCCTGGGGTCAATGAACAGTGCAGACTGTATGAACAGCAAGACAGTTGGCATCATGAACAGGATCCGTGATACACACAGATTCAAACATGAAGAGAAATTTAAAGAAAATTACAATCAGTATCTTTATGCTTTCCATCTAAATCAACAGTTTTTATCATTTTACCATATTTATTTCATCACTCTCCAATGATCTATCTACATGTATTTTATATTGTTGATGAATGATTTAAAAATAAGTTACAGATATGATACTTAACTCTTAAATATTTCAGTATGCATTCCTAACAAAAGGAAACTTCTCCTAGATGGTGATAATACCATTTCTATACCTAACAATGTCTGATTTCTTTTGGTCTGATTTTTCTATTTGCTGTTTCCTTGTATGTTTTGTAGTTTTAACTATGAATTCAATTTTCTTGCCACTTTGTCTGAGGCAATTCTTTGCCTTTTTCCAGGCACTTTTGGGAACAGTCAACAGTCTAACTTCCAGCTGCCAACTTCCAAGCGCTTTACCTTGAATTCTCTACTGAGGTCTTTTAGACTATTCAGGGCTGACAGTGTGAATCTGGGCTGTAAAACGCATGGAGACTGACTTACAGTTAAGAACTTTGAAGGAAACATTTCTCTCCTGCCACTCAGAGCTGAAATTCAACAGGTAATGTTTTCTTGCTATCTTTGGGATGAGGAGGATGTGGGTCTGTTTCAACTTCTTTCTCTGAGGCCACAGCTGTTGGACAGCATTTTCATAGATGGAGTCTTCTATGGCATTCCCTGACTTGGAGGGTCTTTGGCTTTACTTTCTGTTCCTGATATCCCGGGAGGTCCTGACGAGAGGTCAAGTTCATCAGTTTTGACTTCAAAACTAAATCTGACTCTGGTGATTTGCTCATCATTCTGAAATCCTGTTTCCACTTAACTTTTGGCCTTTGAATATTTCTTAGCAGTTTTGTTATCCATTGAAACATCTTAAAATAAGTTTTAATAATTTCTCTAGTCTTTTTAGTTGTTTTTTCAGGCAGTTTGTTGGGGTCTGAGCCACTATACTGCTAGAAATGGATTTCTCCAGTCTCCTTATCTTCATATTGGGACTCATGAACCTCTTTAACTTTGATAGAGTCATATAGACATGAACACGTCCAAAATACCAGCGGGGAAGGCTTCTATGTGCCTGTTTGTTCTCATAGAATGATGCATATAAATTCTTTGGTGGTATAATGAAATAATTTCATGTAGTTCTTGCCTATAATCTGGTTTAATTGGTCATGTATTTCTTTTAACATTTTGACCATGTTGATGAAACAGTAAGTAAAGTGTTTTGGTAGGGAATTAAATTAGATATTATGGTCCAGACAAATTTTAATTATTTATTTACCCTTTTTCATTTCTAAATATTTGTTTGAAGTGACCCTCATAATAATAAACAGGCATTTCATAAATATTGATTGGGGAGGCAAAATCACTGCAGATGGTGATTGCAGCCATGAAATTAAAAGATGCTTACTCCTTGGAAGGAAAGTTATGACCAACCCAGATGGCATATTAAAAAGCAGAGACATTACTTTGCCAACAAAAGTCCGTCTAGTCAAGGCTATGGTTTTTCCAGTGGTCATGTATGGATGTGAGAGTTGGACTGTGAAGAAAGCTGAGCACCGAAGAATTGATGATTTTGAACTGTGGTGTTGGAGAAGACTCTTGGGAGTCCCTTGGACTGTGAGGAGATCCAACCAGTCCATCCTAAAGGAGATCAGCCCTGGGTGTTCACTGGAAGGACTGATGCTGAAGCTGAAACTCCAGTACTTTGGCCACTTCATGCGAAGAGTTGACTCATTGGAAAAGACCCTGATGCTGGGAGGGATTGGGGGCAGGAGGAGAAGGGGATGACAGAGGATGAGATGGCTGGATGGCATCACTGACTCGATGGACATGAGTTTGAGTAAACTCCGGGATTTGGTGATGGACAGGGAGGCCTGGTGTGCTGCAATTCATGGAGTCGCAAAGAGTCAGACACGACTGAGTGACTGAACTGAACTGAACTGAACTGAGGCAAGCAATGAATGAATGAACAAATAAGTATTGTTCAATAGCTCAGTCTCAGTTTAACATTCACAGAATAGCTTTCGGTTGGCTATCAGTGATTGAGTCAGGTTTATGTCTGGCCTCATCGATCTTTAGTACCTTCTACAAACCTGATAACAGGGGAGGTTTGGACAGAGAGCTTTTCAGTGAAACATTGTGAATACTTGCCTCAGTTGAGCCACTAAATTGAATTTCTAACATAAATCCTATCCTAGGCATCAACAGTGCAGTATTATTCAGAAGGGTACAATTGGTGTAAATATAAGTGCTGGCTTTTTATCAAGTTATACCATTCTTTTTCCACCAAGAGCTAAACAGGTTGTAGCATTTGCTGTTTTTGAAATACATTGAATTTTCAAGGAATGCTTCATAAAGTCTGCTTATTTTATTTGGAAACATTTTGCCTGAAATTTGGGCTGCTGTTTCTCTGAATAGGGTGGACTGTGAGAGCAGTCAGGAACTGTAATAGAATTATTAATATAATGACCTTAAAAATCTCAGAAGAGAACCTCAACTTGCCCTAAATAATAGCCCAAAGCAAGACAAAACATTTCCTGAGCAGGATAGAGAGACTCAGTGTCCATGGTCAGAGAAGAGTCATCTTAGTAACTGGCCTTTAGATAGGGACCTATCATAGAAAAAAGCAAAACTGGGTTTCTGGTACTTAGCAAGGCTTAATGTAGCATCTGAAATATTAATGGAGAGACGCATTAGACTGCAGATCAGCTCCATCTAAGCTTCTTACAGGGGTTATTCCTTCCACCCCACTCCCATCTCCCACTCTTCTTTGAACAGGGTACAGCAGTTTTTACTTCTTTAATTTTTGAATCTTTTTATATCTAAAATGGTAATATAAGCCTTGCTATTCAAATATGTCAGCACAGTGGGCTTTTCTAAGGAATTTCCTGTGTGGTATGCTACAGAGGTACCGAGAATCCTACAAGACTAGGCATCCTACATTCTAGAAACCAAGTTTTAAAGGTTATGGAAGTCTTGACTGCTAAATAATTCATTCCTTAATTTCAGTTATAAATAAAAATATTATTACTACTTTCCTCCTATAATGTTAGAGCCAGTGGCTCAGTGGAAAGTGACCTATTTGTAGGTTGCCTAATTTCTATTACCTTTAAGTAATTCATTTACCTAGGTAGTTCATACTGACTTTGGTCAAATAGTTGATGAATATTATAGTATTCCAAAGTTATTTAATTTATTCTTTATCTTTGTGAATGACTGAGCCTTGGAGGAGTAAATGTATAAATTTAAAATAGCTATTTATATTCAAATATTTTGGGTTCATTAACCAAGTCTATAAGTTGTTTGGTACCAAAAACTCTACCAGATGTTACTTTTAGATATTTGGCTGCTAAACATGATGGTAGTATGTTCTGACAGCTGAAATAGACACAATGGTGTAAAGATCTATGTTTTGTAATGATCTGTGTTCCTATAACCATTCACCAATATGGGAAATAAACAATTGTGTGAGATATTAAATTTATAGAAAAGTTCTGGACATAAGAATGTTTAAATCACTTGAAAAAGTACCTCTGTAGTGTCTTGGCAGAATTTAAATACAATAGACAATTTAACATGATTTGAGTTTTCCTAAAAGTGTGTCGAATTGTTCTCTTAAAAACATGTAGAGGCAATATTAGAGTGGCCAGGTTGCATCCATTTCACTTATTCTATTTTCTTGATATGAACAGATAATCCATACAGGACAAGAATAGTCCAGAATTTGCACTGTCTAGTTTAATTTGGCTTGGTTGCTTAGTTCAGCTCAGTTCAGTCACTGAGTTGTGTCCGACTCTATGACTCCATGGACTGCAGCATACCAGGCCTCCCTGTCCATCACCAAATCCCGGAGTTTACTCAAACTCATGTCCATTGAGTCAGTGATGCCATCCAACCATCTCATCCTCTGTCATCCCCTTCTCCTCCTGCCTTCAATCTTTCCCAGCATCAGGGTCTTTTCCAATGAGTCAGTTCTTTGCATCAGCTGGCCAAGGTATTGGGAGTTTTAGCTTCAACATCAGTCCTCCCAATGAATATTCAGGACTGATTTCCTTTAGGATGGACTAGTTGGATCTCCTTGCAGTCCAAGGGACTCTCAAGAGTCTTCTCCAACATAGGAGTCTTCTTCAAAAACATAAATTCTTCAGTGCTCAGATTTCTTTATAGTCCAACTCTCACATCTATACATGACTACTGGAAAAACCATAGCCTTGAATAGATGGACCTTTGTTGGCAAAGTAATGTCTCTGCTTTTTAATATGCTATTTAGGTTGGTCATAATTTTTCTTCCAGGGAGTAAACGTCTTTTAATTTCATGGCTACAGTCACCATCTGCTGTGATTTTAGAGCCAAAAATAAATAAATAAACAAACAAACAAACAAATAAATAAATAAAGTCTGTCACTGTTTCCACTGTTTCCCCATCTATTTGTCATGAAGTGATGGGACGGGATACCATGGTGTTAGTTTTGTTGAGCTTTAAGCCATCTTTTTCACCCTCCTCTTTTCACTTTCATCAAGAGGCTCTTTAGTCCTTCGCTTTCTGCCATAAGGGTGGTGTCATCTGCATATCTGAGGTTATTGATATTTCTCCCAGCAATCTTTATTCCAGCTTGTGCTTCATCCAAATCAGTGTTTCTCATGATGTACTCTGCTTATAAGTTAAATAAGCAGGATGACAATATATAGCTTTGATGCACTCCTTTCCCAATTTGGAACCAGTCTGTTGTTCCATGTCCAGTTCTAACTGTTGTTTCCTGACCTGCATACGGATTTCTCAAGAGGCAGGTCAGGTGGTCTCTTGAAGAATCTTCCACAGTTTGTTGTGACCCACGCAGTCAAAGGCTTTGGCATAGTCAATAAAGCAGAAGTAGATGTTTTTCTGGGACTCTCTTGCTTCTCCCATTTTCCAGCAGATGTTGGCACTTTGATCTCTGGTTCCTTTGCCCTTTCTAAATCCAGCTTGAATATCTGGAAGTTCATGGTTCATGTACTGTTGAAGCCTGGCCTGAAGAATTTGAACATTACTAGCATGTGAGATGAGTACAATTGTGTGGTATTTTGAATATTCTTTGGCATTGCCTTTCTTTGGGATTGGAATGAAAATGGACCTTTTCCAGTCCTGTGGCCACTGCTGAGTTTTCCAAATTTGCTGGCATGTTGAGTGGAGCACTTTGACAGCATCATCTTTTAGGATTTGAAATAGCTCAACTGGAATTCCATCACATCCACTAGCTTTGTTCATAGTGATGCTTCCTTAGGCCCATTTGACTTCCCATTCCAGGATGTCTGACTCTAGGTGAGTGATCATATCATTGTGATTATTTGGATCATAAAGACCTTTTTTGTATAGTTCTTCTGTGTATTCTTGCCACCTCTTCTTAATATCTTCTGCTTCTGTTAGGTCCATAACATTTTTGTCCTTTATTGAGCCCATCTTTGCATGAAATATTCCCTTGGTAACTCTAGTTTTCTTGAAGAGATCTCTAATCTTTCCCATTCTATTGTTTTCCTCTATTTCTTTGCACTGATCACTGAGGAAAACTTTCTTATCTCTCCTTGCTGTTCTTTTGAAGTCTGTGTTAAAATGGGTATGTCTTTCCTTTCCTCCTTTGCCTTCACTTCTCTTCTTTTCTCAGCTATTTGTAAATCCTCCTCAGAGAACCATTTTGCCTTTCTGCATTTCTTTTCCTTGGGGATGGTCTTGATCCCTGCCTCCTGTGCAATGTCATGAACCTTTATCCATAGGTCTTCAAGCACTCTGTCTATCAAATCTAATTCCTTGAATCTATTTGTCACTTCCACTGTATAATTGTAAGGGATTTGATTTAGGTCATACCTGAAAGATCTATTGGCTTTCCCTACATTCTTCAATCTACGTCTGAATTTGGCAATAAGGGCTTATTGTCTTATTTCCATACTGGTTGCTTAACTATAATCTAAAACCCTACTTTATGTATTTCCTGGGAGGGTATACAGGTACAACTCCAAAATGTGGAAGGTAGATGATACATATATTTGGCAGAACTGGTAATTTAAAAAATTTTAAATCCTGAGACAGAGGAGACATCCTAAAATACGATCATACCTGGAGAACAACATGTGTAATGTTACGAGAGGCAGCTTAGTCAAAGATTAACCCAATAATTCTCAGATCAGAGCCAACTTAGATAGTGGAAACCTGGCTTAGGTAGATTGCAGAAGCTAAGTGAACCAGGATTTTAACAACAAAAGTGTTTTAATATGAGTTGCCAATATTTTCAATGTTATGATTTGTGTGTACTGGCTTTTCTGAAGAGGGCATTGAATAGTGGTGATAATAACTATAATATTAATAGTTACAGCTAAATTTTATTCAGAACTTACTGTTTTACTCCTTGTTACTATTTTTTAAATTCCTTATAATAACCTCACAGTGTAGATACTATTATTATAATCCCTATTTTACAGATGAAGAAATTGATGTTTAAAGATGCTATGTAATTTGTTCAGCTGGGACTGAGGAGCCAGGATTTGAAAATCATGCATTAAAAATTACTAAATTATGGAATCAGTCAGTGGACTTAGAGAAACATATTCCAGGACTAGAGCACAGAGCAAACCTGGGAGTAATAGTCATTTTGCTTAGATGGCACATTGAGGATGAAGTGGAGTCTGGAAAATAATTATATGGGTATTATTTTTACATATCATATGGATAAGTAAGCAGTAAGATATGTTTACATGTCTTGACTATTGTAAATACTGCTGCAATGAGCACAGGGGTGCATATATCTTTTAGAATTAGTGTTTTTATTTTCTTTGGAAAAATACCCAGGAGTGGAATTGCTGGATCATATGGTAGTTCTTCCCCCCGCCCCCCCCCCCCCCAACACACTCTTGTTCTTTTAAAAAATTTTTTTGATTGAAGGATAATTGCTTTAAAATATTTTGTTGGTTTCTGCTCTATAATATTGTAACTCAGCTCTAAGTATGCACACATCCCCTCCCTCCTGAACTCCCTTCCCACCCTACCCCCAGTAGTTCTATTTTTAATATTTTGAGGAAGCTCCACATAGTTTCCCAGTGGCTGCCCTAATTTACATTCTCATCAACAGGGCACACACACTCCTTTTCTTCAACATCCTCACCAATACTTGTTCTTTGTTGTCTTTTTGATAGTAGTCATTCTCACAGGTGTGAGATAATATCTCATTGTGGTTTTGATTTGCATTTCTCTGGTAACTAGTGATATTTTGTATCTCACAATTGCCTCTCTTTTTTAACCTAAGATACAAATACTTAGGTTTTGCACTTTGGTCTTTATTTACTTATGAGAGCTCCTATGTCATGTGAAACTTATCATAAATATATTTCTGTGCTTTTTTTCTTGTTGACTTATTTTTTTTGTTACAGAACCCTAGCCAAGAATGTAAGATGGTCGGTGGGAAAATGTTTCCTCCCCTGCAGCAGCATAGTGGAAAACAAGGCTGGAGAGTTTTAAGAAGGAAGGTGTGGTCAATAGGAATAATGCCCCAGAGTAGTCACATAATGTGAAAACAACAACAAAACACCAGAATTGCTATCAAAAAGGATTTCTATCAAGCACTTACTAGAGTTCTTTCATTGTTTAGTATTTTATACACATTCTCCACTTAATTCTCACAGCAATTCTATGAAATATTGTTGTTATTGTCCTTATTTACAGATTGGGAAACTGACACATAGAATCATGCCAAAGAAAGATCGCACTGCTGGTGCAAGATTCAGATCAAGGTTTTTTGGCTCTAAAGTCTAAATATTCACCATGATCATGCACTGCGATGTGAAGAAGAGCAAAGAAAGGTTTCAGCGTCTAGGTTACATAAGAGGCTACTTCTGAAGTGCTGAACTCACCAGTATGGTTTATTAAGCAGACATTGGATAATAATCTAGTAGGGATATTGTAGACAGGATTCTTAAGTCAAATGGGAAGGAACATAAAAGATTCTCCTGAAAAAGTTTAACTGTTGAGTTTGGTGGTCTTTCCAAAGAAGAGGTAAACATTCCTATTATAAGAAGGTACTGTGTTGTCATTTTGAATATCTCATATTGTTTTCAGTGATATAATGCAAGTCTCTGGCTATCATATCTGGAGGCATTCTGTATTTTATATAAATTATATCTATACATGAATTTTAAAATAAGAGGTACAGGTCATTAATGTTCAGTTACTGGCTTGTAGGACAGTGTTTAACCTTAATATGCTATTCACTCTAAGACTACAAAATTCTGAATGGGGGGAAATACTCTATAGTTACATTCCTGGATACATTTAGATTGACTTCTGTTTTACCGAATTTATAGCAGGTCGAGTGTTTCGGCCATGTTTGTACATTTCTTTGTCGATAACCTTCGTAATTTAGGTAAACGTAATTAGTGGTTGGTGACTGCACACTTAACCGATATTTGTAGCTGCAAAGGCCTCTGCCTTCCTATAAGTGACAATTACATTTCTTTTATCAATTTGAAGTGTATTCTGGATTTACTGGTAATCTACTGACTGTGGGCTCTGTTCAGTACAGGTCAGGAAAGTAATCACAACAGTGATTATGTAAAAGACATAATTATGGTACCATCCAATCCAGTCAAATAAAGCAAATAGCTAATTTCCATTGTAAGTTCCAATGATGCTGTTTATGTGGTCTGTCAAATACATTTAAAAGACAATAGTCATTCATAAGTATGGATAACAAATTCGTGAAAGCATAGACTGTGTCTTATTCATCTCTTCTGCAGCAACTCCCACAAATCTTGGCTCAATAAACAGTATATACTCACACACAGTTGTGATTTGTAATAATAATTAATCTCACCTGCAACTATGAAAAATTGTGTTGATTTTTTTATGTAAAATGAACCAACTAAAAAGATTTTTTTCTTTCAGATTTAATTAGTTGTATGTTTAAGTGATGACTATTAGAGAGCTTTGATTAAACAAGTATCAATTTGTGATTTTAGTGGGGATATTAAATTTCAGTTTTTAGTACTATTACAAAATTTACAATATAAAAACAATTTAAGATGTTTAAAAAAACTTTTTGAAGATAAAAGAAAGCTTTAGGCTGGAAAGAGGTTGGAAAGTGTAAGGATTATTCTCACTTCCTGTGGGGTCAACCAGGTAGATTGGGGTGGAAGTTGTACTCGTTTTTAGTGGCATTTTGGGGACTTCCCTGTGGGAAATTGGGAAGAAGGGACAGGGGAACAATGAAGGGCAGAGTGTCAGGAGGAATTGGACGCTATCTTGTTTTCTTCTTCCACCCCTCTTGTTCTCTCTTTCTCTGGGAAGAGACTCCAGTCCCTCCCTCAGCCCCTGCCTTCCTCCTTCCCTTCCACCTTTCCTCGCTCCCTCTCTATTGGTGGGAAAAGACTCCAGTCCCAAGAAAATGGGCACCCCACACCTGGACTTAAGTTTGATATCCTTCCCCCATTTGATTTGGAGGGGAAAGGGCATGGGAGGAAGGCCTGGAGATTCTTTGGTTCCAGAGCTAGGAAAAGCACAAGCAGGTCTCAGTGGTCAGTATAGTTAAGTTGCTGTACTGATGAGGCTTGGGGGGAGCTGAGACCCCATGAAGTGAGCTCTGCTCTTGAGCCAGGTGCTCTGGTTACCTCTAACCTGGAAAGGATGAGCTTTTTTTTTTTTTCTTTTGAGAAAGGTACCACTTGCTGGTCCAGTTCCTGTCCATCTGGGCTGCTTCTGCACAGAGGGGAGGCCCTTTACTTCTGCACAGAGGGGAGGCCCTTTACTTCTGCACACAGGGGTCTGGATAGACAGAGAGCAATGGGTAGGGGCCTGTGGAGGCATCTCCTGAAGCCCTATCCGGTGTCCAGGATTGGGACAGTGATGTTTTCCTTAAGGCAGCCCCAAGCCCAACAGTGAAATGGATGCTTCCATTTTCTCCCCTAAGAAAGCTCATTACAGTTTCAGACCTTAGTCCTCCACTCAAGGTCCCTGTGACATGCAGGTTTCCCCCCAGTTCTACATGCCCAGGGTCATGCTCTTCCCTACGTTGGCAGAGTTAATGATATACAAATATTTTATTATAAAATGCATCAAACATGCAGAATATTATAGAGAAACATTACCAATTTCTATCTACCCACCAGGTCAGATCTGTTTATTTTGCCATATTTGCTTTAGATTTTTTTTCAGAATTAACGCATTCAGGTAGAGTTAAAGCATCAGGAGTGGCTCTCACTGATTCTATTCTTCTTTCTGCCCCAGAAGTAACCATTACTTTGAATTAGTGATTGCCATTCCTGTGCATATTATTAATCAATTATCATTACTACACAAAAATAATAGAGAACAGTTTTTTATGTTTTAAAAATTCGTCTGGACAGTATCATGTATCATTTTACAATGTACTTTTTTAGCTCAGCATTTTGAGATTTACCCATGTTGATGCTTGTAACACTTGTTCATTCCTTTTAACTGAATGCATCATTAGTGTAAGGTATAGTTCTGGCTGAGGCAGAAAGGAAGGAGAGATGAACTCAACAGAGGTAGGTTACCTTTATTCAGGCAAGGAGGGGCAACAGTCGGCCTAACAACCAGGCTGAGCGTGAGAGGGATCAGGGAGGCTTCATATTTAAAGGGAGGTTTGTGGAAACGTTAGTCAGGTGGGATGTTTTGGGTATTCTTTAGTTGAGGTGGCATTTATAGTTGAACAGGGCATGGGAGGTTTTGGGCAGGGGGTGATAAGTTCCAGGTAGATGCAACTGGCCCGGAGCATCAGGGCGGGACCTAAAGTTCGGTTTTGTTTTCTCTGAAGTTAAATGATTCAGCAAGGGCCTTTGAGACCATTGTTTTCTTTTCTAGGCCCAAAGACCCCTTCAGTTGGGTTGTAATATTTATTCAAAGGAGGATCAATTTTGCTTATGTTTTGTACGTTTTTAACCCCCAAATCTCCCAGGTTACTGACCATAGCCATGTTGGCTATTTGATTATTGATACTTGCATTTGTTCAAGGACTATCTATAAAGTGCTTTCCAGCTTGTCAAGCCCCATTCTCCCTGCTGGGACACAGAAATAAGTGTGACACAGCTGTGGTATAAAGTGGAAGACAGGTATGTAAACAAGCAGGGGTTCTGCAGCCTGAGCTGTGGAATGTTGAGGTACGGACAGTGTGCTTGGGATCGCAGAGGAGGGGTGGAGGAGTAAAAGGAGGAGGACAGCAATTAGGCAAGCCTTCAAAGAAAAAGTGACATCAGCTGCTTTTAAAAGAATGAATTTCCTGGGAACTAAAGTGTGGGGAGAACCACCCTTATAAAGAGATTGGCACCTGTAAAGAAAGGCAAGTGAATTTTGAAAGAGAAGAGTGTAGTCAATAAATTGTAAGTAGATTCACTAGCCAGGAACTGAGGGGGAAGATCACCTGGCTTTTGTATGATTTTCCTTCCCTCAGAATCAGATGGATATATAGTGCCTACTACTTATAGCACTTGTAGCAGCTTCTTATTCCCATTGAGAAATAAGGGTATATGTGTACATCCCCTCATTGAGATAGTTTTCTAAAACTACCCTGTATTTTCTTTTCTAGAGGTTGATAGAATGGTTTTTAGGGTCTAACAGACCTGGATTTAAAACACAGCTCTCTTATATTCTAGGTGTGTGACCTTGACTCTTCTGAGTCTCAAATCCCTCATCTGTGATTTGGAATAATAGTTGTTTCCCTGCTACTTCACTAGTTCAGAAAGATAAGCTACTGTAGTTATGGACTTTCCAGGCATTTCTTCTCTCTCGGGCTGGCAGGACTCCTGCTTGGCAGGACTCTAAAGACGGTATGTGCATGCTAAGTCACTTCAGTCGTGTCCGACTCTGTGCAGTCCTATGCACTGTGGCCTGCCAGGCTCCTTTGTCCATAGGGATTTTCCAGGCAAGAATACTGGAGTGGGTTGCCATGCCCTCCTCCCCGGGATCTTCCCAACCCAGAGATTGTCTCTTATGTCTCTTGTATTGGCAGGTGGCTTCTTTACCACTAGCACCACCTGGGAAGTAAGACCGCAAAGAGTCTTTTGTGTTCTGTACTGTTTAATCAGGAAATGGGGTGGGCTACTTGATACAGTAGTTGCACAGATTTGAGTGCAGAATGTTTATGGGGATTCCAGGAAAACAGTTTCTCTTACCCCCAAAAGCTTTTGAAAAGCTAGGTTAAGCAAAGTGCGACAACTTTTTGACTGCAAGATATCTCAGAGACTTTCATATGTTAATATTTTGCATCTCAAAGAATGAAAGCATGGTATAGAGCATTTCCCAAACTTATTTGATCACGGAATTCCTTTTCTGGGGAACTACCTCTATTGCTCTTTTGGAACCACAATGCTTCATAGAACAAAGCTTGGGAACTGACTTAATGCTTGGTCAAGACTTCATTCACTGTCAGGACATGAAGCAAATTATCAGTTTCATCCTTGAATCTTAACAATTCAATTTTTTCCTCTGGAAATGACAACAGAGAATGGTGCATAGTAAAAATTGTGTTTGTCCTGTGGGATATTAATTTCCAAATGTTTGTGATGCCTTAGGGAAAGATCTCAGGTTTTTTATATTAGTCTATTATAACTCTGTTATCCCATTCTGAAATTTCTATAAATCTTTCTTTTTTAACTTTTAATTTTTTTATTGAGGTGAAGCCGATTAACAATGTTGTGATAGTTCCAGGTGAACAGTGAAGGGACTCGGTCATACATACACATGTATCCATTCTTCTCCAAACTCCTCTCCCATCCATGCTGCCACATAACACTGAGCAGAATTCCACATGCTATACAGTAGGTCCTTGTTGGTTATTCATTTTAAATATAGCAGTGTGTATGTGTCCATCCCAAACTCTCTAACTATCACTTTCCCCCTTTGTTCTCCCTGGCAACCATAAATTTGTTCTTTAAGTCTCTCAGTCCATTTCTGTTTGGTAAATTAAATTCATTTGTATCATTTCTTTTAAGATTCCACATAAAGGGATGCCATACAAATTTATCCTTCTCGGTCTGACTTACTTCACTAAGTGTGACACTCTCTAGGTCCATCTATGTTGCTGCAAATGGCATTATTTCATTCTTTTTAATGACTGAATAATATGCCTTTGTATATGTGTATCCATGCCTCTTCAATGGACATTTAGGCTGCTTCCATGTCTTGGCTGTTGCAGTGAACATTGGTGTGTGTGTGTGTATCTTTTTGGATCATATTTTCCTCCAAATGTATGCCCAGGAATGAGATTTTAGGGTCATAGGGTAGCTCTGTTTTTGGTTTTTTAACAAACTTCATACTATTCTTCATAATGGCTATACGAATTTGCGTTCCCACCAACAGTGTAGGAGGGTTCCCTTCTTTCCACACCCTCTCCAGCATTTGTTATTTGTGGATTTTTTGATGATGGCCATTTTAGCTGGTGAGAGGTGGTATCTCTTTGTAGTTTTGATTTGCATTTCTCTAACAATTAGTGATGCTGAATGACTTTTCATGTGCTTCTTGACCACTGTATGTCTTCTTTGGAAAAATGTCCAGGTTTTCTGCCCATTTTTCAATTGGATTGTTTGTTTTGTTGATGTTAAGCATCAAAAGCTGTTTGTAAATTTTGGAGACTAATCCCTTATTGGTCACATTATTTGCAAATATTTTCTCCCAATCTGTGGGTTGTCTTTTCATTTTGTTTATTGTTTCTTTTGCTGTGTAAAAGTTTTGAGTTTAAATTGGTCCCATTTGTATATTTTTGTTTTTATTTCCATTATTCAGGGAGACAGATTGAGAAAGATTTCTAGTTATAAAAGAACTGGAACCAAAAATTTAAAATTTGTATAGAGACACAAAAGACCCAGAATAGCCAAAGCAATCTTTAAAAAGAAAAACAGAGCTGGAGGAATCAGGCTTCCTGACTTCAGACTATACTACAAAGCTGCAATCTTAAAAACAGTATGGTACTGACATGAAAATAGAAATATAAACCAATGGAATAGAATAGAAAACCCCCATCATGCACCTGTGGTCAATTAATCTATGACAAAGCAGGCAAGAGCACACATTGGAAAGAATCTCTGCAATAAATAGTGCTGGGAAAACTGGATAGTTACATAGCTTAAAAAACGTGAAATTAGATCATTCCTTAACATTATACACAAAAATAAACTCAAAATGGAGTAAAGACCTAAATGTGAGACCAGACACTATAAAACCCCTAGAGGAAAATATAGGCAGAACACTCTCTGACATAAATCACAGCAGTAGAAATCTTTCTTAAATCTATTAGATTTTTTTATTTTGAATCATATCTTAGTAATATAACTAAAGATATGTACTGTTTTATAAGTATGGTACTCCTTATTTGTCCTCAAGGAGACCTATCTCAAGGGCTTCCCTGGTGGGCTCAAACAGTTAAGAATCTGCCTGTAATGCAGGAGACACAGATTTGATTCCTTGCTTGGGAAGATCCCCTAGAGAAGGGAATGGCTACACATTCAGTATTCCTGCCTGGAGAATTCCATGGACAAAGGAGCCTGGTGGGCTACAGTCCATAGAGTCACACAGAGTCAGACACAACTGAATGTCTAATGCTTTACCTGTCTCAGACTTGAAATTGTGCCTCATTTGAACATTTTAGGAATCTCCACTGTTAAAGGAGTGTCAAATGTGGATCCCTCATTATATCAATAAAACAAAGGGTTAAGAAAGCTCTCTGGATAGGGATGGGGTGGGGAGGAAGGTAGGTGGGGGTTCAGGATAGGGGGACACATTTGCACCCATGGCTGATTCATGTCGATATATGACAAAACCCACCACAGCACTGTAAAGTAATTGTCCTCCAATTAAAATAAATAGATAAAATTTTTTAAAAAGGATCTCTGGATAGTCTAAATTTCTGATCTGGCTTATCAGTAATATCATTTCTTAATGAGAAATTCAGAAGGGAGTGTACATTAAATATTAATAGTGATGAATGAGAAAATATGATCTTATTCTATTTATAATTTATGATATAGTTCTTGTTTCCATAAAGAATTTGAGAAGTTTACAAATAAAAGACACATTTATAGTAACACTCTTAATCAGAAAGAAAACAATTACTAACACTAACAAACTATATAGATGGGGAGAAATATATGTGTCACAATGTAGGTTAATGTTGTTACAGCAATTGAAAATTATTGGTGCAGGTCTTCCTGGCAGCTAAGGGGGAAAAAATTGGGAGACAGAATAGTACATTATGAAGTTATAACATTAAAGCTTTATACAGCAAAGTTATTTTTTTTGAGGGTTTAGCTAATGCGATCAGAATACATTGCTTCCTGATGGGTTAACTGGGTCCAGGGGTAAAATTAAGAATTCCTAGAAGAATGAAAGGATCATATATTCCTTGGGCTTTAGTAATTTTCCTTGGGTAGGAAAAAAGCACCCAGTTGAAGATGCTTTTATTTAAAATTATTGTGTTATATTGCTTAATCTTTTTACTATGAGCAAAGTAGAGTATTGCTCATTTAGGCCATGAACCAAACAGGAAATACCATGGATTAAACTGAGTACAAGTTGCTTAACCTCTATATGCTGTTGGAAGGATATCTTCAACCTTTTCAGATGCATAGACCAGAAGGCAGCCCTACTTGGGGCATCTCTGTCTTTGCTATGTCCCAGATCACAGCATGAAAACAATTTAGAAATAAAGGTTCTGAGGTTGTCAACATGTTTCCCTGTCTAGAATCCACTGCTGCATCAATGCTGACCCCCTGAATAGCCAAATTCCTGGGAGTTGACACCTGCCACTGGGAAGCAGTCTCATCACTTCCTGAGACCCTGAAGCATACTGTTTTCTGGCCTACCCTTTTAAACTTTGCTAATGCTTTGAGGCTTAGAATTATTTGCCCATGAATGTTCCCCTGGACAGGACAAGAGTCCCACAGGTATGTCAATAATGTGTTGCCCCTTGGAAATAATATTCTTCAAAAAGTCATTCATTATTTATTTAGAAGGAAGGTAGAGAATGTGGCGGAAAGGGGAGAAGGAGATTCTCTGGTAGTGACACTTATTCTCTCCTCTGCGGCCAGGTCTGGTCTCAGACATTCACATCACACTTAGCGAAGCAAAAATGTACAGCTGACTGAACACAGCAACATTCAGTGGTAATGCTGATTCCTTCGGTGTCTGAGGTGTGCTACCTGGAGGTTTCAAGGCCCATCCCATGTGGCTTATCAGAAACACTTTCCTAATAACCCTTATGGTCTTCCTGAGAGGACTTCTGGTAAATGCAAGCTTCTCCATTTAATCACATTTCAGCGATGTTCTAATACCTTTTATTGATTGGTGCCCCAGTCAGCTGCCTGGCTGGCCTTCACTTTAATCTAGCTCTGGTAGGCTTCAGTGGAAATTTCTTTGGGGTCTTTTACATACACATCTATGACCCTTTTTTTAAGCTGTACTGAAGCTACAGAAATCATATTCCCCCCAAAAAGGCCAATAGTGAAGCCACTTCATTTCAGCAAGTGAAACATTAAAAAAACCTTGCCTGAGGAAATGTGGAAGAAACTTGGCCTGTTTTGGCTCCTGACTACTCCTTCTTTGATGCGATTTTGACTAGGGAAAAGAAAATAGAAATTTGGGCAGTTTAAAAACCAACCAGCATGTTCATAGGAGCAGGATACACAAGATCATCTACCACAGGACGAGTTCTCTACCTAGAGGGTGTTTAAGGTTATTTAAATGTTCTAAGTGACTGCGTTGTCTTTGATTAATAGTGCCTATAGTATGCTGGGAAAAGCAGTAATACTTGGGAAAATCGAAATTGCTGAACATTAAATGGAAGAAAAGAAAGAATATTGGAAATAAAATTTAATTAAATGAGACTTGGTGTTTAGCTAGAAAATGCGTTGTTATCATATGGTTTGCCATTCATCACTGCCATCCAATCCTCTTTACTATTGAAAAATTCAACGTATATGGTCCAGATGTCAGAAACAAAAGGTACATATATCTTTTGGTAAATTTGAAGAAGTGAAGAAACTGGATTGTGTATTTTTACCTTCTTTAAAGAGACTTGTGTTTTCAATTTTTCTGAATGTTTTACTTAATTGTACAACTTGCATTCTAGGAGACAGAAAAGAGCCTTCTGTTCAATATAATGGACTCAATATAATGATCTCCCACCTATGAGGGCCCTGAAGGTGTTTACTCATCTGTTCATTTATGTAACATATTCACCCATCTGTTCCTTCTCTTAATCCTCTTTCTCATACTCTGGTGTACCCTGGGACAGATAGCAAAATTATTGTTATGTAGAACATGCTCTTAAAGAATCCTCATCTGAATGTGCACCACAGATTAATAAATGACAGAGCACATGCTCTGATGAATCTGAGTGAACTTGCTAGGAGAGAACTAGAAGAGACCAACTTTCTCTGAGAGATGAAAAACATTAGGAGGCAGGAAGAGTAAGGGGTGAAGGCAAAAAAAAAAAAAAAAAAGAAAGAAACAAAAACTTCTTAGAGGAAGAAATATGTATTTTGAAGGATTAACTACAGTTAGTCAAACTGAACTTGCTATCTCTCTGAATGTTTTTGGTGTGTATGTGGAATTGTAAAAATCATATCTAATGAAAAATGTGTGATGCTATTTTTTTTTTTAAAGACTGAATGAAAGCATGATTCTCCAACTTGGAAAGTCCATAGTTTTCTCTTAATGCAGTTACTGTAGTAATAATGATGATTGATTAGAGTTGGTGAGACCCATTTTTCATCTTGCTGTCTGATCCCTTTATTTGATAGAATTAGAAACTGAGGCCCTGGGCTGGGAATTTGGGACCATAAAAAGATGTGTCTACTAACACAATATGAGTTAAGAGCTCTTCTGGGATCAAGTCCTTTTTCTCCTAACTTCTAATCTGAAATCCCTTCTGCTCTATCATACAAACTGCTCCAAATTAACTTTCAACCAGAGAATAATACTGTATGGTGTATATTCAGGAGACTTGATAACTGATCAGCATAGTATCCATGATTGTTTCACATATTCTGGGATTTTATGATCAATTGATATCAAAGTAAAGGTATTGTATGTACCTAACTTGAAGGTGATTTCAGAGTGTGGTTAATCTCCTGTATACAACTCCTGTATGAGTTTTTTTTAAAAGATTCATTTTATTGGAAGACAAGAGCAGTGAGTCTATTTGAATGCAATAGTGCTTTTTAGGTCCAGCCAATTTCTGATTCTCCGAGACTAAATTCTATTAGGCATTAAAACTCAAATTTCAGGCACCTTGCATTGTGAACACAAGGAACATCTATAGCAAATGTCTCCTATTATAACTACTAGATACTGATTACTATCAGAAGAACTAGGCTTATAATGCTTATGGGCTAAAATGAAGAAAGATTAATTTCTAAAAACACGTTTGAACTGAACTGGGAGGATGGTAGATGATGTTGATAAAAACAACCTGCAAGTTCTCAGTTTGATCTTTTATCCTCCAGAGCATTTATAGAGTTACCAATAGACATGTTAATAATAAGTACCATTAATTGGGCATCTACCACATTCTAAACATTTTAGATACATTGTTCCAATGCACATAGTAATCCTGAAAGTCAATGTATCATCTTAATTTTACAGAAGAGAACAATAAGGCTCATACAGAAGTTAAGCACCTTGTCTTGAAGAGGAAAAATTAAAATTTTACCTCCTTCTCCCTCTGCCTCTGTAACTCAGCTTGTTCCTTGCAAAGTCTAGATCATGTAGGTCTCAGAAAGTGGGGACTCACAATACTAGGAACTAGAGCGTATCTCACTCACCCTTGTCCTGCTCTTTGCAATTGCCCTAGCCCCTGCAAACCCACAAACCTGCTTAATCATGCCTGTCCATGTATAAAATCTCTGTAACACCTTTGTTTGGGGCACAGAGCTTGGAGTGTTAACTCCTCTGGGCCCACCAGCGTAATGAACCTGAGTTCTCCAACTCTCCGAGTGTGGTGCTTGGTTTCTCGAGTACTGGTTTTTGCAACATTTCTGGAGGCCCCAGCGAGATTCCAAACACACTGGCCCCTTGAGCTGCGGGACTGGTAGTGCAGCCAGGTCAGAGTGGAGGAGCCCCAAGATGAACGAGGAGGCATGCCACCTGACAGTACTCTGGGTTCTCTTTTGGACCGGTGTTCCGACTCTGGATGGCTGAGCCCTACCAGACTCACTGGAGGGACGGACCAACTCACCAGGAATGGCCACAGAATAATGCAAGGCGCTGGGGCCGGTCCCTAGTCAGGAAATCCTACCCCATGGGTAGAAGAGGAGACTGATCACCTCCTTGGAGCTCCCAGGAAGGGAGCATCAGATAGAGAGACCTGGGGACTCAGGAGAAGGGAGGTATTGTGATAACCTCTGCGTGACTGTGTATGCATGATTGCTGACTGAAGGAAGTAAAAGTGAGCTCAACAGTCCTCCGACCACAGAGCCTGAGAGGGTCCCAAACCTGCGGTTCTGTCACGACCTCATAAGGCTGACAGGCGGTGCCAGTCTCTGGGGGATTTGCTCCCTCCTTGTGAGGCTGGTCCAGGTCAGGGGTTTATACTGACCTGCCAATCCTTAGAGGCATCTTACATCTCCCTCGGGAGGGCAGCTGGGCAGACAAAAGATGGATGTGAACGAGTGTGCAGCCTGATTCACTTGCGCTTCAGGCTCGATGGTGTGGCTTCATGGCCTTTGTGGCTATGGAGTCCGAGTGGGCCCTAGCTTGCGCTTACGTGGTGACCTCATATGGTGGTGTGTTCAAGGTGGTGTCTGCCTCTGGGGGAACCAGTCCCTCCCTGCAAGGCAGATCCGGATCAGGGGTTTATACTGATCTGCCAATGCTAAGAGTCACCTAAGTTCCCTCTGGGGACGCAGCCAAGCAGGCATCTGAATGGTCTCTTCTTTTGAGGGGACACCCACCTTTGTTTGTCTTTGCTACCTACGCAGGGCGGGATACACATGGAGGTAGAAATTACTGGTTACCAGTTATTCTTCTGTTGATTGACTCCTTGAGCTGACATCTAAGAGATTAGGTTTTCCTCAAAACCCTGCCAGGTAGATTACATTTGTCAACATGGGGGGAAGTTCCTCTAAGCCAACAGTTTTAGGCTGCATGATAAAGAGCTTTAAGAAGGGCTTTGTAGGAGATTATGGAATCAAGATGACCCCTCAGGATGCTTTGTAACTTCTGTGAGCCCGATTGGCCATCCTTTGATGTTGGATAGCTGCCAGAGAGCACTCTCAACCTGCCCACTGTCCAAGCAGTGCTCCAGGTAGTCACCGGGACTCCAGGACACCCACATCAGTCTCCATACATAGGCTCCTGGCTTCCAATAGCACCCGCACCTTCTAACAGCTCTTGCCCCCATGGGCAAGATTTTGCATGAATGGACAGGGACAGAGTAGGGTATTTGTGGCGCAAGCACTCAAGGGGGAAAAAAAAAATAGAAAGAAGGAGGAAAAAAAACTATATTCCAGGGAGATCCAGGGGAAGACCCGCTACTGCCCCTGCCATATATCCCCCTGACTCCGCAAGCCCTGGCACAGCCAGCACCAGACCCGTTGCCAGACAGCCCACCTCCCTCCGTGTCATCTGCACCACCTCATGAGTAAGATTCCATCCCTGAGCCAGTAGGGAAGTGGCTCTGCTCGGCCAAACAATCTAACCAGCTGACTGTGGTCCCTCAGATGCCACTGCAAGAAATTGAAGGTCCTCAACAAGTGAACAAATATGACTCAGTCCAGCCTGGCTGCTCCATCCTCTATTACCAGCCCTTCAGCACTACTGATTGCCTAAACTGGAAACACCATAGCCCAGCATACTCTGATAAACCACAGGCTATGATTGACCTCCTAGAGTCCATTTTCCACACCCGTCAGCCTACATGGGATGACTGTTGCCAGCTCTTCACCACTGAGGGAAGGTGATGCATCTTGACAGAAGCCCAAAAATGGCTCTGAAGACAAGCCCCCCAGAGGTCTTAGATGTAGAAGAATGGGCATGAGAAGTGATGCCAGAGACGAGACATAATTGGGATTTTAATACCAGAGAAGGACAAGAAACCCTGGGTCACTACCATGATGCCCTTCTACATGGACTTTGAGTGGGAGCCAAAAAGCCCATCAATATGTCCAAAATTGCAATGATAATCCTAAAATCAGATGAGACACCCACCGATTTCTATGAAAGACTGTGTGAAGCGTTCCGGACATACACCTCATTTGACCCTGAGACCTCTGAGAATCAATGGATGATTAATGATAATCCTAAAAGCAGATGAGACACCCACCGATTTCTATGAAAGACTGTGTGAAGCGTTCCGGACATAAACCTCATTTGACCCTGAGACCTCTGAGAATCAACGGATGATTAATGCTACCTTTGTGGCTCAATCCTGTGCAGACATCCAATGAAAGCTCCAAAAGCTGGAAGGCTTCGCTGGGATGAATGCCACACAGCTCCTGGAGGTAGCGAATAAAGACTTTGTGAACCGAGACTATGAAGCCCAATGAGAAGCAGAGAAAAAAATGAATCAGAAAGCAGCCCTGTTAGCAGCCGCATTGAGGAGCTCAGATCCAGTGAAACAGACTGTTCCCTCATGGAAAGGGGAAACTAAGAAGAGACCACTGCTATGCTATGACCAGTGTGCCCATTGCAAAGAGACCAGACCCTGTGGGAATGAGTGCTCCCATCACAGAGGGACATCTAAAGGGTCAAAGAAGTTCAGTCAACCCAACAAAGAAAGGTACCAGCCTGAGCCAGCTGTCCGAAACCTTATTGGACTGGCCAGAGCAGAATCAGAATACAGAAGACCAGTCTCCCTGATCCTGGGCCCCCAGGAGGCCATGGTCACGATAAAAGTGGTAGGCCAATCAATGACTTTTATGGTGGATCCTGGAGCTGAACACTCTGTGGTAACCACACCTGTGGTTCCCCTCACAGGCCAAATAACAACTATTGTTGGGGCCACAGGGGACATGGCAGCCTGCTCCTTTTGCAAGACCCATTCATGTCAGCTAGGGGGTAGGGGGCCATCTGGTGACTCATGGATTTCTGTACATACCAGAATGCCCCATTCCCCTGCTGGGTAGAGACTTACTGACAAAACTGGGGACACGAATCACCCTTGTCCCCAGAAAGCCTGTGAGCCTCACCTTGGGGAGCCAGTCGGCTCTGATGGTGGCTGTGACTATGCCCAGCGAAGATGAATGGCATCTCTGTTCCTCAGGGAAGGAACAAATAAATCTCCCCCAGACTGCTAAAAGAATTCCCTGATGTCTGGGCAGAGAAGGGGCCCCCAGGTTTGGCCAAAAAACCATGCCCCCATTGTAGTGGACCTGAGACCAGGAGTCACTCCTGTTTGACAAAAATAATATCCAGTACCACGGGAGGCATGCCTGGGAATTCAGGACTGCATCCAGCACATATGAGATGCCAAGATCCTAATTGAATGTCAATCTCCCTGGAACACTCTGCTCTTACCAGTCAAAAAACCTGGAGGGAATTACTACCGTGCCATCCAGGACCTCTGCACCATCAACAGTGCAGTGATCACCATCCATCCAGTGGTCCCAAATCCTTACAGTCTTGAGTCTCTTACCTGCTCAGGCAAGCTGGCTCACCTGCCTCAATCTCAAGGATTCATTCTTCTGCCTCTGGCTGTTACCAACCAGCCAGCTCTTGTTTGCCTTTGAATGGGAAGACCCACACACCGGGAGAAAGACACAGCTGGCTTGGACTCAACTGCCACAAGGCTTCAAAAACTCACCTACCCTGTTTGGTGAAGCCCTGGCTGCAGACCTTGCTGCCTTTCCCAGAGAAACTTTAAACTGCACCCTACTCCAGTACATGGATAACCTGTTGCTAGCCAGTCCCACCCAAGGGGACTGCTGGAGAGGTACCAAAGCCCTATTGGCTCTACTCTCCCCCATAGGGCACAAGGTGTCGTGGAAAAAGGCTCAGATCTGCAGACAGGAGGTCAAGTACCTGGGGTTTGTCCTCTCAAAAGGGCATCAGGCACTCAGACATGAGCGGAAGCAAGCCATCTGTTCAATACCTTGGCTGAACACCAAGCAAGAAGTCCGTGAGTTCCTTGGGGCTGCTGGATTCTTCCAGACCTGGATAGTGGGTTTCTCTGAAATTGCCAAGCTTTTGTTTAAAGTCACAGCAGGGTCTGATAAGGACCCCGTAGAGTGGGGACCTGAACAGGAAAAGGCCTTCAAGGAGATAAAGAGACTCTTGACCAGCACTCCAGCATTAGGGCTGCCAGATGTGATACAGGGCTTTAACGTCTTTGTACATGAGAAAAGTCACACTGCACCAGGGCTCCTCACACAAACAGTTGGGCCATGGCAGCGCCCAGTCACATACCTATCCAAATGACTGGATCCAGTGGCCGCGGGATGGCTGCCATGCCTCCGGGCCTTAGCTGCCACTGTGGTTTTGGTCAGAGAAGCAGATAAGCTTACTCTAGAACAAAATATAAATGTAAAGGTTCTCCATGCTGTTACTGCCCTGATGAATAACCAGGGGCATAAATGGCTGATCAACTCTAGGATGACTCACTATCAAGAACTGCTTTGTGAAAACCCATAGGTCCAACTTGAGATTGTGCGGATGCTGAACACCACCACCTTTTTACCTATGGAAGCGGGAACCCCTGATTATAATTGTGAGGTGGCAATAGATGAAATTTACTTGAGCAGGCCGGACCTGATGGACATTTCCCTCCAGAACCCAGAACTGGAACTGTTCACTGACAGAAGCAGTTTCATTCAAGATGGGCAGTGCAAAGCAGGCTATAACATAACAACAACTGATGAGACAGTGAAGGCTGAGGCCTTGCCACAAGGGTGGTCAGAACAACGGGCTGAGCTGTGGGCACTCGCCAAGGTGCTAAGGCACACCAAAGGGAGACGAGTCAACATCTATACTGATTCAAGGCACGCCTTTGCTACTTTACATGTACATGGAGCCATTTATAAAGAAAGGGGACTATTGGCAGTGGGGGGTAGGGGGCAAGGAGATTAAGAACAAAAAAGAAATCCTTCAGATGTTGGAAGCAATCTGGAAGCCTTCCCAAGTGGCAGTATCCATTGTAAAGGCCATAAGCAAGGAACTGATCCAATCAGCAAAGGAAATCGGTTGGCTGACCAGGCAGCCAAGGAGGTGGCGACCCAACCAAGCTCCACAGTGGGCCCTGAGTCAATGTTTAAGGTCCTCTTGGCATAAGAATTGCCTCCATCCCCGAGATATACCAAGGAAAAAGATCAATGGGCTCTAAATGAGGGAGGAATAAAAAAAAAGGAGGGCTGGTGGAAGCTCCCAGACCAGACTCTGTCCCCAGCAATTTAGCAATCTGGCTGGTAAAGCAACATCATAAAACAACTCATTTAGGAAAAACTGTGTTGGAGAGCTTACTGAGCTGCTACTGTTTCATTCCTGAGCTCCCAACCCCATGTGCCCAGATCAGTGCTAGATGTGTGACTTGTGGGCAAAACAATGCCAGCTAAGGACCAAGACCCAACCCAGGGGTGCAGACAGTTGGGACACTGCCCTTTGAAGATCTAGAAGTGGACTTTACTGAAGTCAAGCTCTGTAGGGGCTATAATTGTTTTCTTGTGGTATCTGCACCTACTCAGGATGGGCTGAAGCCTACCCCACATGCACTGAACGGGCACGAGAAGTGGCCAGGGCCTCACTAAGAGACATAATCCCGAGACATGCACGCCTCTCTCCGTAGGGTCTGACAATGGGCCAGCTTTTGTGTCTGAGATAATCCAGACTTTATCCAGGACACTGGGAATCAAACAGAAGCTTCACAATGCTTACAGGCCACAGAGGTCAGGAAAAGTTGAACACATGAATCAGACCCTCAAGACCACATTAGCTAAACTCTGCCAGGAGACCCAGTTATCTTGGGTTGACATGTTACCCCTAGCCTTACTCTGACCCCAAAAATCCCCTCAAGGTCTGGTTCCAAAAACAACGGCCTTCACCCACGAAAAAGGCTGAGCCCTGCTCGAGTCACTCTGGAAGCTGACTAGTCCACACACAGCAGAAGCTTGAGGATTCTTCAGCCTTGCTCCAGCCACACTCCAGCAGCTGGCTGGTCAACACACGGTAGAAGCTTGAGGATCCGGCTATCAAAATAACAATGGATTTTCATTGTCAGCCCTGATTGGTATTATTGCTGTGCTCTTCACTACAGGACTAGTTTCAGTCACACCCTGGGACTGGGATTTGGGTCAGAAGCTGCGGTTATCTGTGTTATCCCACTGTAGTGGGAAGCCTCATTCTTATTAGATGTCTCTTATGATCGGTTCTCCCTGCTAACTAAATCACTCCCCATATAGCTGACCCTCCTTCATGATGGGCTCAGTTGCTGTAGCCGTGATGACCTAAAGATGGGGAGAAAACCTTTTGCTCGAGTTCAGTTACCTGTTATGTGCAGGCGGCTTTGCAGCCTTAAGGTGCCCTTGCTGTAACAGATGGTGCCCTTGCTGTAACAGATTGTGCTGTTCCTTATCCATCAAGCCCCTGTCAACATTACAGTCAACACTTAAAATCGCTTACTTAACCATCAGCTAGAACAACGTGTAGACAGCCAATCCTATAGGCCAATCACCTACTGCTTTCATAAGCATGCGATGTATATCCAGGGGCCTGGGTGCCAAAAATGTCTTCCAGTCATGCCCCCTGCTGCTGCTACCCTTCCCCACCAGAGGATCCAAACCCCAGGTGGTATCCCAACACCATGGCATTGCCATCGTGCCCCTGTGCCTCCGTCTACCCCAAATGCCACGGAGATGTTACAGCCAGAACAGGTGTCTGTCTGCCAAATAAATGGAAAAACCTACTGGACAGGGATGGTAATGCAGACAAATGAAATCAAGGACCAACTTTGCCCTAAAAAATCAGGCTCTGCCTGTTGGCAGTGTGACCCAGGTTATAGAGTTAACTCCCCCTTAGACCCTCATCTGTACCAGGCTCTCAACACAACTCATCGCCTTCTTAAAGACACCAACCCCCAGCTGGCCAAGGATTGCTGGCTCTGCTTATCCTTAGGAGCTCCATGCTACTTAGCTACACCAGTACCCTTAAATAATGCAACAGCCATGGGAACTCCTATAGATCCAAACTTAAAAGGGCCAGTCTTAAGGGCAATTGAATTGACTCAAAAGGCTCCAAAATGCTTTACAAATGATGGAGGAACTGAACCTTAGGTAATTTAGCCAGGGACCAACATAATCAAACGTTAAAAGGTGAGTGGCCCACTCATCCTCCCACACAGACAATATGGTGCTGCTCCCATCAAGGCCTTTTCTTTGTTTGTGGGACAGATGTTTACTTATATCTACCAGTCAATGGGATGGGTATCTGCACCTTAGCTTTCCTCACTCTCTGGTTGAATATTATCCCTAATAGCCAGACTCTCACTGTACCTCTGGCAGCATATACATGGTCAAAAAGAGCCATCCAGTTTATACCCCTACTAGTTGGTCTGGGAATCATGGCTGGGATAGGTATGGGAATAGGAGGAATTGCTTCATCAACCACCTTCTACCATACACTATCCAAAGACTTCACAGACGACATTGAGAGAGTTGCCAAATCTTTAGTGGCCTTACAGGACCAACTAGACTGCCTGGCTGAGGTGGTTTTACAGAATAGGAGGGGGCTAGACCTATTGACAGCTGAAAAGAGAGGACTCTGCCTCTTCTTGAATGAAGACTGTTGCTTTTATGTAAACCAATCAGAAATAGGCAGGGCCATGGCTCAACAGCTAAGGGAACGAATCATAAAAAGGAGAGAGGAACTAGCAAATTCCTGGGGTAGCTGGAACAATACCTGGAGCTGGGCGTCGTGGCTTCTCCCTTTAGCAGGTCCTCTCTTCATGGTCTCCGTGGCGTTCCTGTTTGGCCTTTGTATACTCAGTGCGGTTACCCAGTTCATAACCTCTCAGAATGAATCCATAAAGTTACAGCCTCCTAAATGACGGGGAGCTCTAAATGTCCTACCAAAACATGAGATGATGCTTTCTACAATGCGTGATAGAAGCATCAAGGGGGAGAATGAAGAGGAAAAGTTAAAATTTTACCTCCTTCTCCTTCTGCCTCTGTAACTCAGCTTGCTCCTTGCAAAGTCTAGTTCACATAGGTCTCAGAAAGTGGGAACTTTCAATAGTAGGAACTGGAGCTTATCCTGCTGCAGTTCTTTGCAATTGTCCTAGCCCCTGCAAACCCACAAACCCACTTAATCATGCCCGTCCATGTATAAAGATTCTGTAACCCCTTGTTTGGGGCTCAGAGCTTGGAGTGTTAACTCCTCTGGGCCCGCTGGCGTAATAAACCTGAGTTCTCCAACTCTCTGAGTGTGGTGCTTGGTTTCTTGAGTACTGGTTTCTGCAACAGTCTCAGGTATGACAATCAGTATGACAGTTAGAAGGTGGATGGAGGAGCTAACCAAACCAGGCTGGAGTGACTCTATGCCCTTTACATGTTTCCAGAGATTGTCTGATTTGTTTTTGTATCCTCAAGTCCCAGCCAGTGCCTGGTCTAAGAAGCATACAATCAGTTTTTTGAATTAGCTTTAGTTAAACAGTGAGGATTTTGATGTCCAAAATTTATGTATCTAAAATTGTCAGCTGCGAAATAGTCTCTGAGTGCAGTATGCCCAGCCTTGACTAGAAGGCTGGTTATTCTCTGCCCTGTATGTGTGTTACTTGCAGGCTGAAGGCAACCTGAGGCCCACAATGTCCATTCCAGCTAGAAGTCAGAGACCTGCAGGGGAATCTCCAACTGAGAGGGAGGAGAGCAGTCATCAGCGGTCTCTTACTCTGCCTCCGAGGCCATTCTGCTTTCTCTCTTTCTCTCTGTTTGCCCCTCCTAATGCTTACCTACTAGACTTGATCTTTTCCTCTTCCCAGTGCCTTGCCATGATGGCCCAGATTAAGAGCTTAGTCTGGACTGAAGATTCCCACATGCTCTAAACTGCATTGTAAATTGACAAATATTCGTTGAGAGATGATTGTTCTCAGCTAGTTTTCTCTACCTTTTTAGATTTGTGGCTTCATCCTTTTCTAATTTGTTCTTCCCAGCAGTTGCCATGACCTGATGTCAGGGGATCAGAAGGAAGGATTGATACAGAGAATAGGAGGCCTAGGAGTTAGAGGACAGGAATCTGTCCTTGAGTGGTAGGAGGCCAGGAATTAATCAATCCCTGACAGGAGAATTTAGGAGGATGTGTGGGGGTTGACTCGGGATGGACTATATTCCCATTAAAGAAATTGAAGAGCAGGATGGAAAAGGGGTAGTAAGACATTTTTCGGATGCAAGTTACACGATCAAAATTTAGCTAAGGTAAGTAAAAAAGGATGATATGTGAATGCCCTGGAGTATCCAAATACAATATCCAAAGACAAAGGCATCCACCTCTCAGGAATAACCTGGAAAGGGGGACCTGAAAGCCACTTCCATTATCCATCTCTCTCTTCTGTGCTTCTTTCTGGCTCTTTGCCTTGTTTTTCTCCCTCTCCAGCATCTAGTCCCAGAGCAGGAAGCATGGGCACCAAGATAATCTTAGCCTTACAGTTCCAGGTACAGAAACGAGAGACTAGCCTGTTTTTTACCCTTTCATTTTGCTTCTTTTGCCCTACTTTCTTCTTTTTTTCTTCTTCTCTCTCAAGTTCCATAATTTTCAGGGATAAATAATCAAATCAGCTTGGGTCACAATGTTAACCCTTGAACTAATCATCTGTGTCAAAGGGCACAGACGCATTATAGAAACGGCAGGTTTGCTGCTGTCATGCTGATGGGGTGAGGAGTGACAATTTTCTAGAAAACGGTACAGGGAACACAATTCATAATTACCACCCTCAAAATCCAGTCAGTGGTCCCTTAAGAGTATGAATTATTGTGATGATTATGTGTAATAATGCAAACAGCCAATTTTATTGGGCCCAACCAGAACTATGCCAATTCTAAGAAGGTAGTTAGTATTACTCTCACTGTATAGATCAGGAACTAAGCCCAGTATAGCCCACACTATTAATTACCACACTATACTGCCTTACCTGATAACTGGCTAATCATTATAGAACTATAGCATGAGATATTTGAAAAGGCTTATTAAATGGTAGTGCAAATTAACTCTTTATAGTACACTTTTGTGATCAGCAAGCCAAATAGTTGCACTTTAAGCCACAATGCAACAGCCAGCTATGCAAGATACGTTAATAGTGCTCTGTGATCATGCAATGTCTTTTGAGTGTTTCAAAACTGTCAACTGTCTATTTCTATCCCAGTTGGGTAAAGTAAGACTCAGATGTATGATGTGATCTTATGAACATAAATCCAGTGCCAAAGTGAAAATTAAAATTTAACTTTCTGATTGCCCAGATTTTCTGATGTCAGTACTGCTTTTCAGTTGAGTAGCTAAAGAGTTTCCTCTGCCACCCCCCCCCACCCCCCCAGGGAGAAAAAAATGATTCTGTGGTTTTGAATAAGAACTAATTTCTACTTTGATTTTTATGATGATGGAAAGGAATTGATAATATCTGAAGTTTCAGAAAACCTGGTGGAAAGACCTTTTATAACCTTGGGCATAAGCAGCAGCACCTCAATAAGTATTTTTTGGTTGCAATTTGATTTAGCACAATTTGATTTAACACACGGGTGAAAAAAGGATAAACCGGGACAACTGGAATAGTTGTAGCCTTGACTCTGTTCAGACAACAGTCTCACTAACCAAATATTACCACATTAAAGAAGTGTGGTGGTTTGGACCTCAAAGATCTTAGTTCTAGCCCTGTCTCTCTTCTATTTAGTAGTTGTGGCATATTTATTGAGGCTTGGTTTCTTCATTTATAAGATGAAATATTGATAACAATTACTTTCACTATCTCAGTTTTATCCTACACATCAAATGAAATGATTTATATGAAAGTACCCTCTATACGTTAAAAATGTTACAAATTTTTACCTTTTATGATTAAGATTTATTTCGGAGATTCAAAAAAAAAAAGTATAGAGAATTATGAACACACACTTCTGTATCTACCACATAGTTTAGAAAAGATTGCTGATGATTTGAAGTTCCCTCCTACCCCACCCTGATAATACTTGTCCCTGATCCAATTTCTTTCCTGTTTGTCTCCAGAATTAATTATTTTAAATTTATTCAGCATTACAAAGCATTTATAAATAATTTTGTAACACATGCATGTCTTTTTAAACAATATGTTTGATCAATTAGGTAGGTCTGTGTGCATTCTTCTATCTCCTGCTTTTTCCACTTGATTTATTTTTGCAAATTTTGTTTTATCAAAGAATTTGTTTAATTGTAGTTTAGTAATTTGAACTTAGCTGAACTGAACTTGAATTTAATTTTTGTGTAATTTAGAAAATGTATTCATTCTCTCATTGTTGGAACATTAACTTGTTTCTTGTTTTCTTTTAAAATTTACTGTTGTGCATAATGCTGTCCGTGTTCTTTTAAAATCACCTTGTGCACAGGAACTTGCTACTTCACAAGTGGAGGCTGCTTTGTTCTCCCTCCCCCCCCCCCCCATATCCTTGGCCATGCAGGTAAAATATACGTGTATCTCAGGTCCTCCTACCTATACTACCTAAGTGTGATGGTCCTGTCAGGCCATAATGCCTGCTGTCCCCCCCGGTTGTTGTCTGCTATTCCCCTCTTCACTCTCTTGCCCCTCAGTTCACTCTCCCTTATTTGTCAGTGATTTTTGGTCCTGTTCACTAACCCCAAGAATACATCAAAGTAAGACATACCCTATAGTGCGGTTGGCAGAGACAGTATAGGAACCATTATCCATGTCTTCAGAAGGTGGTTGGCCCTGCTATACAGTAGCACATAATGGAAAGCAGTCTCAGTATAAGTGTATAAACTGACACAGGATGACTAGCTTTGTTTCCATTTGACTTGGAACCTGGAAATAGTCTAGTTGTGGCTAACTGTAAAACACCTCTTTATAACAGTTGTCTGGTATATGGACAAGGGCCAGTTCTTTTTTATAAGGCATGGTGATAACCTCTGTAATTCTTATCAATTTGTTCTGTAAGAAAATAGTATCATATCATGACCACACTTAATTATGATGTAACACTGGCATTGTTGGTAAAATTCTGTGACTTTATGTAAACAGGTCACTCATATTATAATACTAATATTGATGATCAGATGTATTAGAAGGTTGAATTAAAACCTTCCTAGGATGTAATGCCAGAAAAACTAGATTTATGTAATTATCAGCTAACTTCCATTTTTCAAAATTTATTTTAATTGGGGGATAATTGCTTTTCAGTGTTGTGTTGGTTTCTGCCATACGTTAACATGAATCATACCAGCTAACTTCTAAATCAGTTCAGTTCAGAAGCTCAGTCGTGACCAACTCTTTGCGACCCCATGGACTGCAGCATACCAGGCCTCCCTCCAACTCCATCACCAACTCCCGGAGTTTACTCAAACTCATGTCCATTGCATTGGTGATGGCATCCAACCATCTCATCCTCTGTCATCCCCTTCTCTTCCTACCTTCAATATTTCCCAGCATCAGGGTCTTTTCCAATGAGTTAGTTCTTCGCATCAGCTGGCCAAGGTATTGGGAGTTTTAGCTTCAACATCAGTCCTCCCAATGAATATTCAGGACTGATTTCCTTTAGGGTGGACTGGTTGGATCTCCTTGCAGTCCAAGGGACTCTCAAGAGTCTTCTCCAACACAGGAATCTTCTCCACAACATAAATTCTTCAACGCTCAGATTTCTTTATAGTCCAACTCTCACATCTATACATGACTACTGGAAAAACCATAGCCTTGACTAGATGGACCTTTGTTGGCAAAGTAATGTCTCTGCTTTTTAATATGCTATTTAGGTTGGTCATAATTTTTCTTCCAGGGAGTAAACGTCTTTTAATTTCATGGCTGCAGTCCCCATCTGCAGTGACTTTGGAGCCCCCCAAAATAAAGTCAGCCACTGTCTCCCCATCTATTTGCCATGAGGTGATGGGGCCAGATGCTCTGATCTTAGTTTTCTGAATGTTGAGTTTTAAGCCAACTTTTTCACTTTCCTCTTTCACTTTCATCAAGAGGCTCTTTAGTTCTTTGCTTTCTGCTATAAGGGTGGTGTCATCTGCATTTCTGAGGTTATTGATATTTCTCCCAGCAATCTTGATTACACCTTGTGCTTCATCCAAATCAGCATTTCTCATGATGTACTCTGCATATAAGTTAAATAAGCAGGATGACAATATACAGCCTTGATGTACTCCTTTCCTAATTTGGAACCAGTCTGTTGTTCCATGTCCAGTTCTAACTGTTGGTTCCTGACCTGCATACAGATTTCTCAACAGGCAGGCCAGGTGGTCTCTTGAAGAATCTTCCACAGTTTGTTGTGACCTACACAGTCAAAGGCTTTGGCATATTCAATAAAGCAGTAGACGTTTTTCTGGAACTCTTGCTTTTTCAATAATCCAATGGATGTTCGCAGTTTGATCTCTGGTTCCTCTGCCTTTTCTAAAAACAGATTGAACATCTGGAAGTTCATGGTACACATACTGTTGAAGCCTGACTTGAAGAATTTTGAGCATTACTTTACTAGCGTCTGAGATGAGTGCAATTGTGCAGTAGTTTGAACATTCTTTGGCATTGCCTTTCTTTGGGACTGAAATGAAAACGGACCTTTTCCAGTCCTGTGGCCAGTGCTGATTTTTCTAAATTTGCTGGCATATTGAGTGCAGCACTTTCACAGCATCATCTTTTAGAATTTGAAATAGCTCAACTGGAATTCCATCACCTCCGCTAGTGTTGCTTCCTAAGGCCTACTTGACTTTGCATTCCAGAATGTCTGGCTCTAGATGAATGATCATACCATTGTGATTATCTGGGTTGTGAAGATCTTTTTTGTATATTTTTGTATAGTTCTTCTGTGTATTCTTGCCACCTCTTCTTGATATCTTCTGCTTCTGTTAGGTCCATACCATTTCTGTCCTTTATTGAGTCCATCTTTGTATGAAATATTCCCTTGGTATCTCTAGTTTTCTTGAAGAGATCTCAAGTCTTTCCCATTCTATTGCTTCCCTCTATTTCTTTGCATTGATCATTGAAGAAGTCTTTCTTATCTCTCTTTGCTCTTCTTTGGAAGTCTGCATTCAAATGGATATGTCTTTCCTTTTCTCCTTTGCCCTTGACTTCACTTCTTTTCACAGCTATTTGTAAGGCCTCCTCAGAGAGCCATTTTGATGTTTTGCATTTCTTTTTCTTGGGATGGTATTAATCCCTGTCTCCTGTACAGTGTCATGAATCTCTGTCCATAGTTCATCAGGCACCTGTCTATCAGATCTAATTCCTTGAATCTATTTGTCACTTCCACTGTATAATCATAAAGGATTTGATTTAGGTCATACCTGAGTGGTCTAGTGGTTTTTTGGTACTAATTTATCATAGGGCTTTCCTAGTGACTCAGACAATAAAGAATTCGCCTGCAATGTGGGAGACCCGGGCTCAATCCCTGGATTGGGAAGATCCCTTGGAGGAGGGCATGGCAACCCACTCCAGTATTCTTGCCTGGAGAATTCCCATGGGCAGAGGAGTCTGGCGGGTACAGTCCTTGTGGTAGCATGGAGTCAGACATGACTGAGTGAATTTATCATAAGGACTAAGAAACAGTTGATGGAGGGGAGAGATTAGTTATCAAATTAGCACAAAAGTATAAAAATGTATGTCATGGATATAGGCTGGATTGGTTTTTCTTTAAATCTGTCTATAGCCCACACAGCCTCCTCCAAATGTTACGGATATTCATATTAATACTATTTCTGTGTCAATTATATAAATTCTTAGCTTAATGTAGATGCTCAAAGAGAAGCATTTTGCTATAAGAGAACTTAGGTGAAGGGCCAGGTACTGGCCTGTACAGTTAAGGGGCTGGAGTCTCAAACTTTGCACATTTCAAAGAAAGGACTGGCCCTTGGCCAGCTTCAGATAACCTCTAAGCCCTAGAATATCTTTCTTGATATGTGTATCTTTGTATACCTGGCCCTTTGGGTCATGACAGAGAGTTAAATGCCTCCCTGTTATAAGGAAGGACCTTTACCGTTATATTTGGCCCACTTGGATAATTAGTATAATGGCTCCATTTCAAGATTCTTAACTAAATTAAACCTGCAAAGTTCCTTTTTGCCATGTAAAGTAGTTGGGTTTTTGGAAATTAGGATGTGGACATCTTTGGGGAATGATTATTCAGCCTACCACACTCTACAAAGTAAGCACGTGTAAGAGAAATTACCTCTGAAAGGTGACACCCACCCAAGCATCTGTGTGTCTGGTAACAAGACACTGTGGGACCGTGTGCAAGGGGAGAGCACCTGTGCTGTCTAAAACAGGGCAGTTCCTGCTTAGAACTGGTGACTGTTGCTGTGTGGGAAGGTTGGCCTATAGCTGCCAGAGAAGACAGGAAACTAAATGTGTGTATAAAATAGCCCAATGTTGAAATGTTGACAACTTATTCAATTAAAGTTTAAAGATAAACTGTGGGGATCAAACAAAGCAAAAGCAAATCTGGTGTTCTCTGTTGTTTACACCTTCACAATGATAATAAAACTTTGAGCAAAGTGTGGAGATAACTTTGCTGTTCCCTCACTGAAGGCTGGGATTGCCTCCCTCCCCATGAGAAAAACAATACTTTATAATAGTGCAAATGTAATACAGAAAGTGCTCCTGCATCTAATCCTTATGACTGCTGTGTAAGGTTGGTTATACTCCCCATTTTTAAGGGAAGAGCCTGAAGAATTAGAAGGTAAAGGGCTTGTCCAAGGCCACTGAATGAGGGTGAGGGGCATGGCCAGGGTTTTAACCCAGGTCTTTGCCTTCCAAATTCTATCCTTTATCCACTTAGCTTTTTTTCACTTCCTTTTATGTATAACTAAATCTTGCTAAATTAATTAAACAAGGAGACCATTAGACTGATGTGTCTTTAATGCTGTGGTGATCTGGGTAAGCAAACTGAAATCTAAGCCTGTAAATATCTCAAGGTTATGAAATCAAAACCCAAGGACAACCAATCAGCCAACTGGGCTTTAAGCTATAGCCAGTCAATGCTTTCTTTGCTTTCCTTCTGCCTTTTCTGTATAAAAGTCTCCCCCCACCTCCAGCCCCCAGGCTCCCCTTGGTGGCATGCTCCTGACCACTTCATTTTTGGTGCTGCCTGATTTGGGTCAGTCATTGCTGAAATAAACTCTTGACATTTTAAAATATGCCTTAGTTTATCTTTTTTAAAAATTAATTTTATTTATTTATATGGCTACAACACCCAGGATCCTTTGTTGCAGTATACAGACTCTAGTTGTGGTGTGCAGGCTCAGTAGTTGAGGTGTGTCGGCTTATTAGTTGCTCCGTGGCATATGGGATCTTAGTTCCTGAACCAGGGATCGAACCCACATCCCCTGTATTACAAGGCGGGTTCTTAACTACTGGACCACCAGGGAAGTCTCCTGCCTTAGTTTATCTTTTAAACTAAGTCTTTTAAACAGTCTCAACACTTGCCATGTATCAACCACAAATTGGCACTTGCCCTGGGTGCTCCCCATCTACTTCTACAAGGATTAAACCATGTGCCACTGAAGCTGATGACTTCCAACACCCCCTAAAGGAGTTCAGGGTGGAAAGCGGAAATGAGGCACTCAGTGCTCCGGGATACTGGCAGCACAGGTCTTTAGATAGTTACATATTCTCAGGAGCTGACTTTATGAGCCCAATTCTTACATCTTCTCATAATGATGATTGTTTCTCATGACTAGCAGAAGCTTCATGACACCAGCAGAAACTTTCTACAGAAAATATGTGCTTGATGGCACATATTCCCCCTTTACCAAAATCACATATTTACTTTCTTTTCCCTCTACCTCTTTGGAACAGTTTCTCAGAGCTATCTGAGGTGCTGTCTTCTGGGCTGCAGTCCTCATTTTGCCCCAAATAAAACTTAACTCACAACTCTCATGTTGTGCAATGTTTTTAGTTGACACTGAAGAAAGAATTCATAGGGCCAGGACTCTATCTCAGGCCTGTCCGTGCTGATCGTGCTCAGCTGCCTCTCCAGTGGACTCTGAACTCTCTGCTTAGTGCCTGTGGGAATGACAATGGAAGGATAAGACCCCCTCTGGACAGCGGAACCTTGAAGATCATATCCAGGTTACTCATAGCCTAAGAAAAAACATACACTAATCACCCCTGCCTCCGGACAGTATCTACCGGAATGTAACCACAGGCTTATCGGTTATTAACTGGTTGGAATGTAACCGCGGGCATATTGATTATTAACTGTTTGATCACATAACACGTGAATGATGGGGTTATTGTGATTGTATTTACCCTTCCTTTGTAAGTCTCAAGGAATTTGGGGTGGTGGGTTAGGACACATACACATGGGGTATAAGAGGTTTTCACAAATGCTGCTCGGGGTCCTTGGCTAAGAGGAGACTGCCTTGGGCCCGCCGGTGTAATGAGCTGCACTCCACTATCTGCATTGTCCTTCTGAGTGAGTTTGTTTCCCGGAAAGGAAAGCGTGGCTATAACAACACATGCCAGTCAGTTGCTCTTAAGAGTTTTTCATATAGGTCCTGCTGTTTCACTGACTCAACTTTTCTCACAGAGGTACAGGATTATGTGGTGTCTTCCCAGCTCTGTTCATAGAGCCGCAGATAACAGCTCAAAGGGAGAGGATGGAGTCCTGGAGAAAGGAAGAAAATAATTAGGATCCAGGTTATATCTTTCGACTAAGAAATATAGTCACAACCTGAAAATAGAGTTATTTTATTTGGTGGGAATATTTTGGACTGTGAGCCTGGGAGCGAGCATCTCAGTAGTTTTGAGAAAACTGCTCCAAGGAGGCAAGAGGGGAAGTCAGGCTATATACACACAAATTTGCAACAAAGGGAACAGGGAGTCTGAACATCAAGATCAGGTATCAAGGAATTTAGCATTCTATGTATGGAAGATGCAAGCCTCTGGGCTCACTGAATTCATTCTTTTCATATGTACCTCAGCTGTCTTGGGGGGGGAGGGTAGGGGGGGTAGGTGGTGGCAGCATCCCCTGTATTGCCTTGAGCCCTCATTCACATTTTGAGGCCAGAAATTGCTAATGGCTGTGACATTTCTTGTTTATTAGTATGGCAGGAGATGCTTTCATTTCACATATCCAAACCTGAATTACTGTCCATGTGCATCAAGAAAATGCATTTTCCACTATTCTTGCATTTTAGGTAAGCATGATAAAACCAGCTCATATTTTCCCTCCTCCTTCAAGAGAAATTTAGAAAGAATGTGTAGTTCCATTTTTAAGCAAGGGCTGTGAAGATCTGCAATGTGAGAGGTCAGTGCAGAGAATGAACAGGAATGCACTCTTTCTTTGACATCTCATTTTAAAGTCTTCACTTCCCATTTCTTAAACTGAGCGGGCCTCTTGATCAGCATTTCAATCTCTCTTCTTTCCCCTCCTGCAGCTATATTTTGTGTACACCAAACACTTAACAGTTGTTAGCCATTAGTCAACTTTTACTATTGATTATTTTCCCTTTGTTACTTTTTTTTCCTTTGAAAGCTTCATTCAGCACTCTGGCGTTAAAAAAGCTTGGCATGAATAAAAACAACATAATTCTCCCGCTTTCTGACTCTGTGAGAAGCCAACGCCAGAACAAGTTGCATACATCTTCTGTGGCTAAAACTACTTTTAAAACTTGTGGCTGTGCTCAGGGTACTGAAGAAGGATGTGCAGAACATCGAAAGAGGGCCATTAGTCAGTGAGTAAACTTTCCTGTGCAGATATTCAGGGAGGATCTGGAACATTGAATTTTTGTCTTTGTTGTTTCCTGTTTGCTGCCAACTACAAGTCACAAACTGGGTACAAATTTCTTAACCTTTGGCCAGCAGCACTCAATTTCATGCTCTCTAATTTATATGTAAACAAAGTTGCAAATTCATCTAATTATATTTCCCTCAAGTTTTTCCACCTTATTATGGAAGGGATTGTTTTGCTTGCGATTTATTTCACTCCGGTTAACTCTTGACTTTCTGGACCATTCCGCAGCATTTCCCAGGAAATTACAACTTGTAACAATAACCACCCATTCTGCCTCATCTGAGCACCAAATTATAGCTTCCCAATCTTAGACTTGCTTAGAGCTGAAAACAAAAGCTTGAAGACCCTAAATCAAAATTTATAGCGCCATTTGAAAAATAGTAATTAGTAGCACAATCTTCACCAAATAATCATAATAATAATGAGAAATGGGGAAGAATCAAGTGGAGGCAAATATGACACTGAGAGGTATCTATAAACCTCTCCCAATAGAAAGGAATCGATAATAAATTATTGCCTGCTGTATCTGTAAACAAAAGATCTAGCCACCACCTAACCACCGCCTCAAAGGTGAGCCCCGAGGGAAATCAGGAAGGAAACGAAGAATGCCTGCAATCTAGCAGTCATCAGACCGCAGCCACTCCTGACTGGACGGTGTAGCCTAAGAAAACTCAGGATGTAAAAACACAGGATACTGGCCCCAGGTAGCTGAAGTGCATGTCAAAGAAATGAGTTCAGTTCAGTTCAGTTCAGTTGCTCAGTCCTGTCTGACTCTTTGCAACCCCATGGACTGCAGCACATCACACTTCCCTGTCCATCACCAACAGACAGAGCTTGCTCAAACTCATGTCCATTGAGTCGGTAATGCCATCCAACCATCTCATCCTCTGTCGTCCCTTTCTTCCCTTCTCCTCCTACCTTCAATCTTTTCCAGCATCAGGGTCTTTTAAATGAATCAGTTCTTCATATTGGGTGTCAAAAATATTGGAGTTTCAGCTTCAGCATCAGTCCTCCCAATGAATGTTCTGGACTGATTTCCTTTAGGATGGACTTGTTGTATCTCCTTGCAGTCCAGGGGACTTTCAAGAGTCTTCTCCAACATCACAGTTCAAAAGTATCAATTTTTTCGCTCTCAGCTTTCTTTATAGTCTAACTCTCAAATCCATACATGACTACTGGAAAAACCATAGCTTTGACTAGACAGGCCTTCATTGGCAACATAATGTCTCTGCTTTATAATATGCTGTCTAGGTTGGTCATAATTTTTCTTGGAGTAAGCATCTTTTAATTTCATGGCTGCAGTCACCATCTGCAGTGATTTTGGAGCCCCCCAAAATAAACTCTCACTGTTTCCGCTGTTTCCCCATCTATTTGCCATGAAGTGATGGGACCGGATGTCATGATCTTAGTTTACTGAATGTTGAGTTTAAGCCAACTTTTTCACTCTCCTCTTTCACTTTCATCAAGAGGCTCTTTGTTCTTCTTTGCTTTCTGTCATAAAGGTGGTGTCATCTGCATATGTCAGGTTATTGATATTTCTCCCAGCAATCTTGATTCCAGCTTGTGCTTCATCCAGTCTGGCATTTTGCATGATATACTCTGCATATAAGTTAAATAAGCAGGGTGACAACATACAGCTTTGGTGTACTCCTTTCCCAATTTGGAACCAGTCTGTTGTTCCATGTCCAGTTCTAACTGTTGCTTCCTGACCTGCATACAGATTTCTTGGGAGGCAGGTCAGGTGGTCTGTTATTCCCATCTCTTTAAGAATTTCCCACAGTTTGTTGTGAGCCACACAAGTCAAACGCTTTGGCGTAGTCAATAAAGCAGAAGTAGATGTGTTTCTGCAACTCTCTTGCTTTTTTGATGATCCAACAGATGTTCGCAATTTGATTTCTGGTTCCTCTGCCCTTTCTAACTCCAGCTTGAACGTCTGAAAGTTCACGGTTCACATACTGCTGAAGCCTGGCTTGGAGAATTTTGAGCATTACTCTGCTAGCGTGTGAGATGAGTGCAATTGTGCTGTAGTTTGAACATTCTTTGGCATTGGAATGAGAACTGACCTTTTCCAGTCCTGTGGCCACTGCTGAGTTTTCCATATTTGCTGACATATTGAGTGCAGCACTTTCACAGCATCATCTTTCATCATTTGAAATAGCTCAACTGGAATTCCATCACCTCCACTAGCGTTGCTCGTAGTGATACTTCCTAATGCCCACTTGACTTCACATTCCAAAATTGAAATTTATGCTAATTTTAGTAATTTTCTTTTCCCCCAGAAAATTACTGTGAGTTCTATCTTTTTAAACTTATGATGTATCAATTTACATTCCATCAGCAGTGCAAAAGGGTTCTGTTTTCTCCACACCCTCTCCAGCATTTATTTGTAGATTTTTTAATGATGCCCTTTCTGACTGGTGTGATACTTCATTGTAGTTTTGATTTGCATTTCTCTAATAATGAATGATGCTGAGTATCTTTTCATGTGTTTATTGGCCATTTGGAGAAATGTCTATTTAGGTCTTCCATTTTTTGATTGGGTTGTTTGTTTTTTTTTATATTGAGCTGCATGAGCTATTTGTAGAAAATGGTATGGAGTTTCCTTAAAAAACTAAAAACAGAATTATTATATGACCCACGCATCCCACCATTAGGTATATACTGAAAGAAAACTATAATTCAAAGTGACACATGTCCCAGTACTCAGTGCAGCACTATTTACAAAAGCCAGGAGATAGATGCAGTCTAAATGTCCATTGATAGAGGAATGGATAAAGAAGATGTGGTGCATATATATGACAGATTTTTACTCAGCCAGAAAAAGGAATGAAACTGGGTCATTTGCAGAGACATGGATGCACCTAGAGACTGTCATACAGAGTGAAGTAAGTCAGACAGAGAAAAACAAATATCATAGATTAACACATATATGTAGGATCTAGAAAAATTGTATAGATGATCTTATTTGCAAAACAGAGACACAGACATAGAGATCAAACATATGGACAACAAGTGGCGGGATTAATTGGGAGATTGGGACTGACGTATGTACACTATTGATACTATGTATAAAATAAATAACTAATGAGAACCTACTGTATGCTCAAGGAACCCTATTCAGTGCTCTGTGGTGACCTAAATAGGAAAGAAATCCAAAAAAGAGGGGATGTATATGTGTGTATATATATATATATATATATGTATATATATATATATAGTGAATCAGCTATACATATATATCTGATTCACTTTGCTATACAGTAGAAACTAACACAATATTGTAAAGCAACTATACTCCAATAAAAATAAATTTTATATAAATAAATAAAATTTATGCTTACTTAGACTCAAGGAAATGTCAAGTTACCAGTTTAACTGGGTTTTGTTTCCTCTATTTAATCTATCCAAAAGGTTACTAAGATCATAGGTGAACTGAAGGCTGGGACCATGTCTTGCTCATGTTTGTAACCTAATACCTAGCACTGGAGCGTGGATTAATAAGTATATACTGAATGAATGAATGAAAAGGGAGAGAGAGAGAGAAAAAAGAATGAAAAAGTAAAGAACGATAACATAATGGGAAGAACAAGAAATCAGACACCAAGAAGATCTAAGTTCAAGTCTTAGAATTGCCATAGATTTTTGGATGATATTGGATAACATTTAAACCACTTTTTTTTTTAACTTTTAGGCAGAAATAATAGGGTTGCATTGAGGATTAAATGACATGATTACTATGATAGATACATATAACCAACAACCCACTTTATATCTCCATTCGGATGTCTATCTTGAACTTACTATCTTCAAAGCTGAACTCTTGATTCAAGTCCCCAGCTCAGTAAATGGCAACCTCCATCCATTCTTTTTTGAAAACGAAAACACGGGCATGTTCCTTGCCTCCTCTCTTTCCCTTATTAACTGTACCCAGTCCGTTTGTAAGTATGCTCAGTCGGCTTTAGAACCACACCCCAAATACTGGCTTTGTTTGCCATCTCTGCTACCACCAACCGCCGTCACCTCTGGGCTAGGTTTCTGGTGTCCTCCTACCATATATCCTTGCTTCTGCTCTTGCCACTCTTTACTCGAACTCCACAGAGCAGTGGAAGCAATTCTATTCAAAGGATTCCTCAGATCTCAATTTTAATTGGCTTTAAAACTTAATGAGAATGAAACCCAAAGTTCTGAAAGAGATCTGTGACTCCTGTCCCCACCCCCACGACTGCCACCTCATCTGCAAACTGGGCTCCAGACACACTCACAAGGCTTCCTTGTTGTCCATCTTGTCTGCCGCTCTCTTGCCCTGTAAATCCCATGTCTGGAGTAGATAAAGGTTGGTTGGCAACTGAAGCTTATATAATTATGGCAGGGAACACTCTCTTAGAAACTAAGAAATAAAACCACAAATACAAAATTAGGTTAATAGTTATTAAGACTGAGAATAGAAATTACAGCAAATCATTGGAGTTCCAGAGATTACTTTGGAGTAATCATTTACTTTCTTTGGCAGTATCTTCAGCATCCTAACAGAAACGTTTACATACACCTGCTTTCTTATAGCAATCCAGTTTCCCCGCCCCATAAGAACAATCTATAGCATCCAGCACCTCCCATCACTCCCAGAGATCCTTGTAAGTGAAAGTTTCTGAAATTTCAGCTTCATTTGCTTCACATTAAGTCCACCTCTGCTCTGTGCTTATTCTTTCACTCCTTTAAGTCTCTGAAGAAAAGCCACCATCCTGTTTCTCTCAGCATCCTCCTACTCTGCTTCCCATCTTTTCATGGCACGTCACAGTCTGAGAGCACCCAAGATGATACGTATTCGCTGTTGTTGCTTGCTGTCCGTCTCCCTGACTACACGTTACTAGAATACGAGCCCTCGTGTTCGAGTGCATGTGTCGGTAGCTCAGTCATGTCCACCTCTTTGCAAGCCCACGGACTGCAGCCCACCAGGCTCCTCTGTCCATGGGATTCTCCAGGCAAGAACACTGGAGTGGGTTGCCATGTCCTTCTCCAGGGGATCTTCCCAACCCAGGGACTTAACCCAGGTCTCCTGCATTGCAGGCTTATTCTCTACCATCTGAACTACCAGGAAAGTATTCAAGTAAGATCTGCTTTTTCCCCTATACAACTGGTGTCTAGAACAGTCAGTGATATATGTAGATTCTCAAACAAATAACCATTGATTTGGCTTAAAAATAGATGAAAATTAGGTCATTAGGTTATTATGATCTGAATTAATTATTTGCCTGAAGTGCGTTTCCTTTTGTGAGGTGAATATCTATAAAAAATGCCTAGAAACAAAAATGACATCTTTGCAAGTGTGTTGATTTCTAAGAATCTGAAATAAATTAATTTCGACGTTGTAAGTAAAATAACTGCAAACTTAATAAATCTCTTCAAAGCAGATAATCCTAGCAGTCATCTGATATCCTTTTCATATTGTACAAATATTATGATGTTTGAAACTGCAGAGAGTATGATGATTGAAATGGCACTGATTAATTTATGTTTCAGTTTCTTAACTAATCTACTAATTTACTGAATTAGCTAATGTAGTTACTGAATGACTAATAAATACAATTCATAAATATGGTGAACTTGAAAGTGATTGGCATGGGAGGAAAAATAAAAATAAAATTTCTTTTCAAAATCCATATCCTGTTTTCTTCTCAGGGACTTTAATGAAGACAGACCATGCTCTAAAAATGGTGCCATTTCAAATTTAGAAAGGCAGTTTGGAACAACCACTGTAGCCTTTTAATTCCTCCTTCTTCTTTTATTCTACTAAAGAAAATTAGGATAGTAAGAAAGGACAATTTTTTTAAAATTCCATATACTACCCATACTCAGAGAGAAAAGAATTCACAATTCATTTCAAAACCCTAAAATAATCATAGCTTGAGCAGTCCTTAGCTTTCTCCTTGATTGGTCCAATATATTATTTGCTTGCACTAGACACATGGAAAAGGCCTGGACACTGTCCACATGTGAACAGTGGACAGGATGGGTTCTATCTACCAAACTTGATAGTATCCCTAAAATATATAGGCATCTCCATCCTCAAAATGTTAAAATGAGATAACTGAATAAACAAAACTTTCAGATATGTGATCAAAATACTCACATTTGTCATCATGTACACTAAATTTAAATCAGTGAACAACTGCTGTGGGTTGAACAGTGTCTCCCCAAAATTCCTATCTGTCCAGAACCCCCAGAATGTGATCTTATTTGGAAACAGGGTCTTTGTAGATATAACTGGTTAAGATGAAGGCAAACTGGATTAGGCTGGGCCTTAATTTCAATGACAGGTGTCTTTACAGGAAGAGGAATAAATATACAGAGATCCCCAGGAGAATGCCAAGTGAAAGCAGAGGTAGGGGTTGGAAGGACACGTCTACAAGCCAACAAAGCTAAAGTCTGCTTGTGATCACCAGAAGCTGGGAGAGAGGCAAGGAAATATCTTTCTCTGGAACCTGTGGAGGGAGCATGACCCTGCCAACACCTTGATTTCAGACTTTTAGCCTTGAGAACTGTGAGATAATAAATTCCTATTGCTTTGACCCATCCAGTTTGTAGCAGCTTGTTATGGCAACCCCAGGAAATGAATACAGCGGCCAACACACAAGGTTCCATAGAACTCAGGCTAACTTTGGGAGGATAGTCCCCCTTGAGAATGGAGTTTGAAAAACAAAAACTGTAGACTAAGCCCATATCAGATATGCAAATAGCAGTCTCCTCTTTGGGATGGGAAAAGTATAAAAATTATATTGACTGAAAAATATGCACAACCTAAAAGTTGACAGTTACATTTTATTTGGTGGACATTCTTAGGACTTCAAGCCCAGAAGACAGCGTCTCAAATAACTGTTCCCAGGAGGCAAAGAGGAAGGCAGGATATACAGCAGTTTTTGCAAGGATACCAGGAAGTTGGAACAGAAAATTACTATTAATAAAAGAAAACTAAACTATCTCAAGTTAAAGAATTTAGTTTTTTCTATCTATGGAAAGATGCAAGAGTTTGAGTTCACTGAGACACTGACTTTAGATAGAACAGATAAAAATTATCTTAGAATTCAGAAAATGCAGTGCTTAACATTTATTGGGCCCTGTTAGTCTTAGCCCTGGTGTGCTTCATTTCCTTTAATCATCACAACAAACCTTTGAGGTAGCTGCTATTGTTATTTTTTTATTCTTACAAATGAGGAAACTAGGTGTAAAGAGGATGTCAAATGGCAAAATGAGAAAGCAAACTCAAAGTATCCGATTAAAAGGGGTCATTTAATCATTTTGCTAAACTGGCTTTGAGTCAAGACTTGTGTTCTAGCCCAGATTTGGTTTCTAACTTTGGGATTTCTTGAGTCTTTGAACCTTATCATCTTCATTGGAGAAGTTAGATTTCAAAATCTCTGGGTATCTTATATTCTTGACCAAGATTATAACAATAGTTACTACATTTTATTGTGAGATAAACTCGTTTAGAAAATGACTGGACAATAAATCACCATTTATTCAATACCTACTATGTGCCAGGTTGTTAGGTGCTTTTATATAGCTTATATACTTCAGTAATCACAATACCCTACAAAGGTCAGATTTGTTAAATGTGTGATAGATGAGGAACAATTAATTTGCTGAAGGTCAAATAGCTGGTAAGCTTTGGAACTAGACCTAACTCTGTTCTAACATGGAATCCAAATTCCATAGACTTTACACCATTTTGGTTTTCTCCAGAAAAGTAGGGATTATCTTAGATGTAAAAACTCAAAAAATGTCAACTCTCAGAAAAAAAACAAGACGTTTTTGGAAGTGTTGAGTCTAGTTAGCAGAAAAGGGTGTTAAAATGTTAAAATGATTTTTTTTGCCACAACTTCAGCCTAGTGTGTGAATCTCAACTAACTTAATGTCTTTGTTTGGAAAGCTTTTTGTAGACAAGAACCTGTCAAGATTCATTCATTAGGAGAATCTCAAAATCTATAAATTTACCTTTTCCAGACATTTCCTATCAATAGAATTATACAATATGAACTTCCTTAGGAAGTTCAGATGTCACTAATATCATATTGTGTAAATTATCTTGCAGGCACAAAATGTTTAGAAATACAGTCCCATTCTGAGCCTTTTTGGAAGTCTACATAACAACTTTAATTGCCTAAAGGGCCACTTATGAGCATGAAGTATAGTGATACTTATGTACATCACTATTCTTAATTTCATTCTTAATAAACTGAAGAGGAAAAAATAATATAATGATCCTTATCACACAGTACCAACAGTTATCAATGTATTGCCAATCTTGGCTCATACATATTAATAACTTCCTGTAGCCTGCTCCTTACAGTTTTTATTTTTCAAAGCTTTATTGAGGCATAATTTACACTCCATAAATCAATCCTTTGTAAAATTCAGTGAATTTCAGTAACTTATAGTGTTGTACAACCATCCCCATAATCCTGTTTTAGAATACTTCTGTTACCACAAAAAAATTCTCTCATGTCCATTTGCTTTCAATCAACCTCTTACATCCAGCCCCAGGAAATCACTTATCTTTCTGTGCCTTCTGTATCTAGAAATTTGCCTTCCTTCATATTTCATATAAATAGAATCATGCAATGTTTGTAATTTTGCATCTAGTTTCCTTCACTTAAAAATTGCTGTTTCCATTAATATTTTAATGTTTGTTTTATTTTTATTGTTGAGTAGTATCACATTATATGGATAATGCCTTCTTTTGTTAATAGCAAACAGTTAATTAGTCTAATTCCTTTGAATGTTCATACAAATTTTAGAATCAGCTTGTCTATATCAACAATATTTCCTACATAAATAACATTAAATCTGCAGGTCATTTTTGGGAGAAATGACATAATAACTATATTGAATCTTTCAATTCATGAAACAAGTATGTTTCTTTACTTACTTAGATGAAAGAGAAGAAAGTGAAAGTTGCTCAGTTGTCTGACTCTTTGCGACCCCATGGACTGGGTCCATGGAATTCTCCAGGCCAGAATACTGGAGTGAAGCTGTTCCCTTTGCCAGGGGATCTTCCCAACACAGGGATCAAACCCAGGTCTCCTGCATTGCAGACAAATTCTTTACTAGCTGAGCCACAAAGGAAGCCAAGAATACTGGAGTAGGTAGCCTATCCCTTCTCCAGGGGATCTTCCCAACCCAGGAATCGAACTGGGTTCTTCTGAATTGCAGCTGGATTCTTTACCAGCTCAGCCACAAGGGAAGCCCTTATTTAGATGAGGTTTGATTTATTTCATAAGTATTTTATGGTTTTCAGCATATAGATACAATTAATGTCTTGCTATTGTATACCTCAGTATTTCATTTTTGAAGAGAGTTGTTGAAAATGATGTTTAAAGTTTAAATGTTTTAAAAATTTAGAGTTTCAAATTTTCATTGCTAACATATAAAAAGAGGATTGAGTTCTGTATTTGATATTGTATCTTACAATCTTGCTAGCTCACTGAAAGGTATTGGGATTCTTTTTTTTTGTGGAATTCTTGAGATTTTCTATGTAGACTTTTGTGTTATCTGTGAATAGGAACAGTTTTATTTCTTCCTTTCTAGTTTTGTATGCCTTGTGCTTATTTTCTTGTTTCATTACATTGGCTAGAACTGCCAGTATGATGAATAGAAATGAATAGATTGGACATCTTTGCCTTGTTCCTGATCTCAGGGTAAAGCAAAAACCATGATTTATTTATTTATTTTTTTGGCCTCACTCTTGTCATGAACAAAGCAGGACAGTGTGGTCAGTGGCCATAGGCTGGGAAACATCATGCACTACCTGACTGGTATATACCTGTGCTAATCACACTTACTGGAGGATTGGGCACTGTGTTTCCCATTTTGTTTATTTGTTTTGTTGTTGGTTTTTATAGATGCCTTTTTATTAGACTGAGTAAATTCCCTTCTGTTCCTAATTTTCTGAGAGTGTTTGTCATGGATGGTTGTTTAATTCTGTCAAACGCTTTCTCTGTTTCAAATGATATTATCACAGTTTATTTCTTTACAGTGTTTATTTGGTAGATAATGCTGATCTATTTTCATATTTTAAACCAGTCTTACATTCCTGGGATATCCTCTGTTTGGTTATGCTACTTACAGTACTTTTTATTTTTCTTTTTAACTCTGCTTTAATTCTGTTTGCTTATATTTTATTGAGGACTTTTGTGTCATCCTGGCATTGGTGGCTATTGATTTTTTTTCCCCTTGCTGGTTGGATTTTTCTGGTTTTTCCTATGTAGAGTAATTTTAAATTGTATCCTATGCATTTGAACATGATGTTATGAGACTCTGTTCTTGTTTAAATATCTTTGATAATGTTGAAAATTTTTGTTTTAGCATATAGTCAATCCTGTGCAGTACAGTCTGCAAGTTCCAAATGGTTATAGTTTCAATATCAGTTCTTTTTTTCCCCCCCTTTACCGCTCTGCAGGTCTTCCATGGTCTTAGTGCCCCAACCAGGAATTGAACTTGGGCCCCAGCAGTGAAAGTGCTAAGTTCTAACCCATGGAGCACCAGGGAATTCCTTCAGTTCCATTTTCAAAGCTCTTGGGTTGTTATTTATATCTATTCTGTGTGTGCGCTACTGAGTATTAAGAGTGGGATTTGGGCAGCAGCTGGATCATGCCCCACCTTGGGACTGTGCCCTGGCATCACGGAGACTGTCTGAATAGAGTTCTAAGCTATGTGTTGGTTTTCTTTCTTGTGGCTTTGTGCTCAATCCATCCCTAGTACTAACTGGATGTTTAACTTTTTCCAGTTAGTGGGGAACAATTTTGGTGTTGAAGCAGCACAACCCTGTATGTGTCTTTGCAGAGATGTGCTACTTAGTGTTTATTTTTGGGATAAATGGATAGGCTGATTTAATATAATAGGCAAGTTTATGCTAAGCAATTAAGCCCTTTACATGAAGCAGTTATTAGTCTTTTGTAGTCTCTGGATCTTTATTTTGACTTTGATTTTGAAACCAACACCATGCAACTGGGTTTTAACCCATTTTCAATGAAATGGTAAAGAATGATGGAAAACACATATGTCAATTCACTTGGAAGCTTCTGCATAGATTCAAGCCGATGGCTCCCTAACTTGAAAACAAAAAGTCAATTGATCTCATTTAATGATGTAATATGTTCATAGGAGGCAATCCAACCACTGGAGAGATACACATATTTATAAAGCTATAGAAACTGAAGCTTACTGCTTTGTAGATAAGAACCTGTGGGACTTGGAGAGATTTAATCAACATTTGGACTATAAACATATTCTGTGCCAATATTAGGTTATGTTTATATTTTAGGTTGATTTCCCAAGAAGCAAGAGGTTCTGCATTTGTACCAGGATGTTTCCACGTCTCTTTTTAAACCTGGAATTTCAGTTGGTTATTGTTTATAGAGGTCAATGGCATTGTTTTTGGAAATGGAAATGGAAAATTCTTCAGAATCTCTATGAGGTCAGGTCAGGTTCTCCGTGAATGTTGTTTGAGAGCCTGAGTTTTGAATCAATTGCATGAATAACTTTTTTGATTGTGCCAGTGTCAGGATATTTTTATCTAGCCCAGAGCTCTTTGGTGGGCTTGTCTGGGCAAACAAAATTAGTCTTTTTAAGTAAACTTACCTACTTGTCCTTGAATTCTGAAGATTGAACTGAAAAATGGCCCAGGCTGTGGCTCAATAACCCTGTTTATCCTAATATCAGTGAAGAGAAAAGTGTTGTATGCCTTAGCAAGGCTTCATTTAGAGATTAACGTGCCCGGTTCTTTTTTCTTCTCTTAGACTAAGGCCTATAACTCTTTGAAAGCTTTCTGGAGACAACCTCTGCCTAGGCTGTACTAGCCATTCTTTGCCTTCTCCTCCCTTCATTATTCTTATTCTTTAAAAAAAGAATAGCTTTATTCTTTGAATAGAAAAACCCACAAAGTCTCTAAAACTCCAGCTTTTTAATTTTCATTCTGATTCTGATGTGTTAAGTGGCAATCTCATGTTTACTCCTTTGTATACTGTCTTTCCATTTTAGAAATACTGAAGTGATCACAAACACAGAAGTCTGCTTAGGAGAACTGACTCAGCAACCTCTGCAGAGAGAAAAGGCTATCTTCTTCCTATTCTTCATTGTGACCAGGGCAACTCAAATTATTTGTCCACAGGAGAGGCCTGGCTTGCTGGGAGCTCTAATGGGTATACAAATCAGTGCTGCTTATACTAATATATCACACTCTTGGTAAGGGATTTCAACAGATTTTCTTTCTCTAGGAATTTAGTTAACAACATTTATACATCCACAGCATGCAAAGCATGGTACTGGATATGGGAAAAGAAGGCAGAGAGTCCCAGGGAATGGTTCTTGCTCTTTAGAAGCCTCTTAGTTGACACAGAGATAAGGGTATTAGTTAGGGTTCTCTAGAGAAACAGAAGCAATAGTAGATCTATATCCACATCTATCTATCTATCTATCCTATTTTTCTGACTATCTGTAGTTGACTTTTGAACAACCTGGGAATTAGGATTACTGACCCTCTGCAGAACCTGTGGTTCTGCATCTGTGAATTCTACCAATTGTGAACCCAACTATGGTAGGACTGTAGTATTTACTGTTGAAGAAAATCTATGTAATAAGCAGACCCACACAGTTCAAATCCATGTTCAAGTGTCAGCTGTGTGTGTGTGTTTGTGTATGTGTATGCAGAGAGAGAGAATAAATGAGAGAATGAGAGAGAGATCTATTTTAAGGAATTGGCTCATGTGATTATGGAGGCTGTAAAGTCCCAAGCTAGAGACCTAGGAGAGCCAGTGGTATAAGCCATAGTCCAAGTCTGAAGTCCTGAGAACCAGGAGAGTCAATGATATAAGTTCCAGTCCAAGGGCAGAAGACTGATCTTACAGGTCAAGTAATCAGGCCAGGTAAGTTTCCTCTTACTCAGCCTTTTTGTACTATTCAGGTCTTCAACTGATTGATTGGACGAGGGCCATTCACATTAGGGACAGCAATCTGCTTTACATGGCCTTCCCATTCAAATGTTATTCTCATCCAAAAACACCCAGAATAATGTTTGCCCAAATATATGGGCATTCCATGGCCAAATCACGTTGACACATAAAGTTAAATGTAGACAAGGACATGAAAAGCAAACAGTTTATGGATTTGATATGTATTGTTTGAACTCATTCTCTAGTGCTGAGTGATATTAATCAGAGGCTATTTGCCACCTTCTCAAGAATATTATGGAGGCCACAAAAGATAGGATAACGTAGTGACTAGAGTCTCTTTCAAATGGGTCATGCAGGCGTGAACAAGGATAGTCAGTGAGTCATCCTTGGAGCAGGGATCTGAGGGAGATCAGAGTCTAGGGACTAATCTGATTTAGAGGGCAAAGGAGGCAACAATGTGGTCAGCTCACACTTCTGAAGTCAGGAGAATCAGAGAGAAGAGACCAGGCTGCAACCACACTGGGACTCTCAGTAACAGGACTGCTTCAAGGGGCATTTGCTGCCAGCCAAAGCCTTTTTTTCTTTTTAAACCAAACTATCTGCCCAGGTCTATCAAGGAGTGTCTGGTTACCAAGACCAAGTACCTGCTTTTTTTCTTAGGAATCCTCTGATACTTTCCTCAAAGAGTTAATTATAAGACAGAAAACTTAATGAGAGCCAGATGCAAACTGAGTCCACTGATAACTTGGAGGTCTTTTGACCTATAATTCTGTACTTGACTCAACATGAGATATAGCGTAGTTTGGATTTGAACAATTTGTACAGGACTGTGGATTGGGCCTTTATTTGAACAGAGACATTAGTGGCAGGACAGAGTTGGTTGTCACAAAGCAGCTACCAGGAAAAAGTAATGTATTAGAGTATATAGTATGAAGAGACAGGAGTTGAGGGAAACTCCAAAGAAGGGAGATATGTGCATTCTACAGAAGTCGAAAATCCATGGAGGCTCAGCATGGTTTAGAAACATGTAGTTTCTAGAGGCTGGGATGATAAGGAAATCAAAACTCCAGATAGTCAGTATGTAGTCAAAGAAGTAAAAATGAGTTAAGTAAAAAAATGTCCAGAAAAACAAGGAAGAGGAGACAAAATATATAATTAGGTTTTTGTGCTGTATAACATGGCATCTGGTCCCATCACTTCATGGCAAATATAAGGGGAAAAATTGGAAGCAGTGACAGATTTATTTTCTTGGGCTCCATAATCACTGTGGACAGTGACTGCAGCCATGAAATTAAAAGACATTTTCTCCTTGGAAGAAAAGCTATGACAAACTTAGCATATTAAAAAGCGGAGACATGACTTTGCCGACAAAGGTCCATATAGTTAAAGCTATGATTCTCCCAGTAGTCATGTACAGATGTGAGAGTTGGACCGTAAAGAAGGCTGAGCGCCAGAAAATGGATGCTTTTGAATTGTGGTGCTGGAGAAGACTCTTGAGAGTCCCTTGGACAGGAAGGAGATCAACCAGTCAATCCTAAAGGAAATCAACCCTGAATATTTGTTGGAAGGACTGATGCTGAAGCTGAAGCTCCAATACTTTGGCCACCTGATATGAAGAGCTGATTCACTGGAAAAGACCCTGATGCTGGGAAACATTGAAGGTGAAAGGATAAGAGAGCAGCAGAGGGTAAAATAGATAACATCACTCAACAGACATGAATTTGAACAAATTCTGAGAAATAGTGAAGGTCAGAGGAGCTGTGTGCTGCAGTTCATGTGATCGCAAAGAGTCAGACATGCCTTAGTGACTGAACAACAACAATAATAACAAAATGCCATATAACAAATGAATACAGCTAAAACAACAAATTTAGCAGCTAAAACAACACACATTTATTATCTCACAGTTTCTGTGGGTCAAGAGTCTGGGCATAGTTTATGTCCTCATTTCAGGGTCTCACAGGCTGCGATCATGGTGTTTCCAGGGATGTAATTTCATTAGAGGTTCAAGGTCCTCTTCCTAGCTCACTGGTTGTTGGCATAATTTAATTCCTTGTGGTTATAGGACTGAGGATCTCACCTCCTAGAAGCTGCTCACCATTCCTTGCCATGTTGTCCTCTCTACAATATGGAAGTTTGCTTCTTCAAGGTCAGCAGAAGAGCATCTGCTGCTGCTACTTATCTGTTACCTTTAGACCTTTTTCTACAGTGCCATGACTAGGTCCTAGGTCTATTTGGGATAAACTCCATTTTGATTAACTCAAAGATAACTTATTAGGCACCTTAATCCTCAATTATATTTGCAATATATTGTAATCTAATCATGAGACTGACATTGATAATATTTACAGATCCCACCATCACTCAAGGGAAAGTGATTATACATGGTGTGTATACTAGGGGCTAGGAATCTATGAGGGTAACAATGATTATAATCATGGAGTTTGGGAAAAAAGTAAGTAACCAGTTATACCTATAGGGCTGGATGTGTTTGAATAATAGGAATACAATTTCTAGGTCTTTGTTAGTATTTTTAAAAAATGTGATAAAAGTTAACCTGTTGAACCATATTCCATATTGTCTAAGATCTCTTTAAGAGGGGAATTTAAGGGTCTGAAATATACTTTAGAATTTATTTAAATTATCTGGCTTTGAGGAGAATCATGATTGTACTTGAAAGCTCTGGGAAGAAAAAAGGTAAGGATAAACATAAAACACATATTTTTAAATTGAATCTATAGACATACGAGATGGGTTGGATTATGAAAGAGTACAGGAATGTGAAGAAAAAAATAGGAAATATCTCTAGGGGTATAAAACAAAGAAACTAGGATAGAGATACTGATTTTTTTTTTAATTTAATGAATCTTTGGAGGACTCATGTGGAAAATAATGTGAGAGAGGGATATAAGGGTATGATTTCTCTTTTCAAGAGCTTAGAATATTACATGTAAAGAGAGAATAGTTGAGGAGTTCCTGGTATCAAGTGCAGATGAAGTTGTATTATTTATTGTCACTGCTTTCTAATGATATTTTGCTAAAGTTTATATGGAATAAAATGTGACTCCTGTATAGTATATATCAGAACACTGTTGCAATTTGGGGATTTCCATAGAGAAGAGATGTAGGTCATGAACATTTGTTTTCTCAATGATGTGGACAGGAGTACATCTCAAAAGGTAGTGGAAATGACTAGAGGATAGGCATTTGAGAAGCACAACTGGAAAATCAGTGGAAAAGAAACAAGTATTGCGTAGAAGGCAGTTAAAACAAATAATTTCCGTTGAACTTTAGAAGCAACTTTGCATGTTAAATGACACTGTTATTATTATTGTTAATGATAAAGGCTCTAAAGTAATTTAATCTTGGATTTAAACAGATTTCCATGGAAGTGGGTCTCCTATCATACTAGTGCTATCTTAAAGAAATATATTTTTATATTATATGCTATTTTATATGTCTGAAATGCAGTCTTGTCTCAGGAAAGGAAATGCTATATCTAAAATCTACTACATTCAAAGTTTAGAATTATTAGCAGAAAAGTACTCCAAAAATAAAAATGGACCACTTTATTTTGCAGATTTTTCAGAGTTGTTGAATACTTTAGCTTTAATTAATGTCAGCTAATGAATCTAAAATCGGGTAAAAATATCAAGTGAAAAATGACAGGGAATTAGAATATAATTCTGAAGTATTATTTATTGTCACTGTTATCTAGTGATATTTTGCTAAAGTTTACATGGAATAAAATGTGACTCCTGTATAGTATATATCAGAACACTATTGCAATTTGGGGATTTCCATAGAGAATGATGACTTGAAAAATGCTTTTTAGCAAGTACCAATGTACCTTGTGACAGATTAGTACCAAGAAGTAATGATTATATTCCACAGCCCTAGAGCCTACTAAATTATAGTCTCCAAAAAGGCAGCGATCATGTCATATTTAGCTTTATTTCTTCCATGGAACTCAGAATGTAATTCTGAGAATTATTATAAAAACATTAATTGAATTGTGTGTTCAGCTTAAAAGCCAAGTTTTCCCTTTCCTCAGAGAATATCATGACATTAAAGACTAGGCTTGAGAACACATAATGCCTTCCTGCATTTTGAAGGCATGACCTAGTCAGGTCTGGCCAACTGAAACACTGTAAAAACCTTCTTATTTGAGCCAGGAGAAATTCTAACTTCTGTATTATTTCACAGGAGACAATAAAATATGGTTGTTGAGCCTCCAAATCTCAGAGAAGGAGGAAGCTGAGTGGGACATAATGAGATGCTTTCCTATATCCCCAAAGCCTCCGGTTATCAGTTTCTAATTCAGAAAGGAAGCTGTCTTTGAGTCCAGATCTGGAGAATCATTACCTAAAGAGCCTGATTTTGATTGTCACTCCAGGGAGGGCTTTCCAGGTGGTTCAGATGGTAAAGAATCTGCCTGTGATGCAGAAGATCTGAGTTTGATCACTGGTTCAGGAAGATCCTCTGGAGTAGGGAATGGGTACCCACTTCAGTATTCTTGCCTGGAGAATTTCGTGGACAGAAGTTCTGGTGGACTACAGTATATAAAGGGTCACAAAGAGTTCAACAAGACTGAGCTACTAACACTTTCACTTTCCAGGGAGTTCATTGAATTCCAAAGGATTTTGCCAATGTCACCAACTCACCTTACCTGGCAAGGATGGAAAAGAGCATGAATATTATAGGCAATTCACATCACCCTGGACAAAACCTGGTCACCATCTGTTCCATTTTACTCTCTTATTGTCTTTGTGGCATTATTCCTATAGGAAATTTAAATTTTATTTATTTGCTTACTGCTTTAATGTTGATCTCCCCTTGACAGATAACCATGAGAGTAGAGATCTTGTCTGTTGTAGTGACTGTTGAATTTTCAGTGTTTAAAATGGTGCCCAGAGCTTGTAAATACTCAAATATTTGTGCTGTATAGCTGAATGATAAAGTGGCCCCAATAGGAAGTGATTACATATATGAGGACTAATTTAGATGACATGTATATACTCTTTAGGCTAGCACCTGATACATGGTAGGCAAACTATAACTATTCAGTGTCTCTCTAGCTTTCCTTATGAGGGAGGGTAAATGATCTCTTTGCAAGTGCTACTTGAGCAGCATTTAAATTCAGGTATCACAGAGTTGGTTATGCTTTTTTTTTTTTACCTGTTTATTTAAACACAAGATAATCTATAACTAAGACCCTGCTCTTTTTACACTTTGGGCAAGTGCCTATTTCTGTAGTGATTCTTTGACTATATTTTGAACTCAGAGATTTCACAAAGTTTGAGTATCCTTTTATCCTTAATTAGCATTTGTTAATAAGTATATTAATGAGAATGAAAAAGTGGCCACAGGACTGGAAAAGGTCAGTTTTCATTCCAATCCCAGAGGAGGGAAGTGCCAAAGAATGTTCAAACTACCAGACAATCGCACTCATTTCCCATGTTAGTAAGGTTATGCTTAAAACCCTCCAAGCTAGGCCTCAACAGTATGTGTACTGAGAACTTCCAGATGTATAAGCTGGGTTTAGAAAAGGCAGAGGAACTAGAGATCAAATTGCCAACATTTTTTGGATCATAGAGAAAGCAAGGGAATTCCAGAGAAACATCTATTTCTCCTTCATTGGCTAAGAGAAAGCCTTTGACTGTATGGATCACAACAAACTGGAAAATTCTTAAAGAGATGAGAATACCAGACCACCTTACCTGTCTCCTGAGAAACCTGTGTGCGAGTCAAGAAGCAGCAGTTGGAACCTTACCTGGAACAACTGACTGGTTCAGTATCAGGAAAGGAGTACGGCAAGACTGTATATTGTCACCTTGTTTATTTAACTTCTGTGCAGTGTACATCAGGCGAAATGCCAGGCTGGGTGACTCACAAGCTGGAATCAAGATTTCCAAGAGAAATATCAATGACCTCAGTTATGTAGATGATACCACCATGGCAGAAGTGAAAGTGACAGTCACTCAGTTGTGTCCGACACTTTGCAACCCCGTGGACTATACAGTCCATGGAATTCTCCAGGCCAGACTATTGGAGTAGGTAGCTGTTCCCTTCTCCAGGGAATGGCAAGAAGTGAACAGGATCTAAAGAGTCTCTTGATGAAGGTGAAAGAGGAGAGTGAAAAAGCTGGCTTAAACTCAACATTCAGAAAACTAACATCATGGCGTCTGGTCCCATCACCTCATAGAAAATAGGGGAAAAAGTAGAAGCAGTGACAGATTTTCTTTTCTGGGGCTCCAAAATCACTGCAGATGGTGACTGCAGCCATGAAATTAGAAGACACTTGCTTCTTGGTAGGAAAGCTATGACAAACCTAGACAGTGTATTAAAAAGCACAGACATCACTTTGCTGACAAAGGTCCATCTAGTCAAAGCTATGATTTTTCCAGTAGTCATGTGTGGATGAGAGAGACTATAAAGAAGGCTGAGTGCCAAAGAATGGATGCTTTCGAACTGTGGTGTTGGAGAAGACTCTTGAGAATCCCTTGGACAGTAAGATCAAACCAGTCAATCCTTAAGGGAGTCAACCCTGAATATTCATTGGAAGGAGTGATGCTGAAGCTCCAGTACTTTGGCCACCTGATGAAAAGAGCTGCTTCTTGGAAAAGAACCTGATGCTGGGAAAGATTGAAGGCAGGAGGAGAAGGGGACGATAGAGGATGAGATGGTTGGATGGTATCATTGACTCAATGGACGTGAGTTTAGTCAAACTCTGGGAGATGGTGAAGGACAGGGAAGCCTGGTGTGCTACAGTCCATGGGGTCACAAGGAGTCAGACACAACTTAGTGATGGAACAACAACAATGAGAATACTATTAAACTATAAAATTAGGTTGACAAGAACAAGTTTTAACTTAATCAGATTGTAGTATGCCCATTGTATTTCATATATTTCATAGTCTTATTCAGATAAGAATGGATGTACAAATATTTATATATTCACAAAGTTAGACTATGACTCATCTGCTATATCAAAAGAAATATGTATCAGTGCTTATTGGCTCTATTTACACAAATTAGGCCTACCCGATTCTTTCTAATAAGGAAATGTTATTTAGCTCAGTTGCACAGCTTGATTAAGCTTCTACATAGTAAGCATATTGCCCACTGATTCCTTCTTGTTCTAATTTAAAAAAAAAATTCAGAAAAGGAGATGCCTTAGGTTCCGGATACAGAAAATAATTACTGAAAACATTTGGTTTTGATTTTTAATCCACAGAGTTTGATGAATTCCTTGCTAATATTATCAATTCACCTTTAACTAGCCAGGACTAAAAAGATTGTGGATGATGTAAGAATGTCACCACCCTTTAAGAAATTGAAGAGTTATTCTGTTGAGAAAGTTGAGAAAGCCAGAGTTCCTTGATTGTGCACAGTAGGCAGGAAACATCATTGCTGTCCTAGAGCTTTCTCTTTCTCTCCCTCTCTTTTGTCTTATAGAGCTGTTTAAAAATTTCTGCGTAGGCTTCTACCTCCCATGTTTATGTGCTCGTCATTGCTAGCAGTTGGGAGACTCGTATATCATATTTTTTTGGGTTTCCACGAGGAAGGGGTTCAGGGTTTCTATTTTTTTTTTTTTTTTAGTGATGGCATGCCTGGAACTTAGACTCCATCCAGGCTCATTGACCTACGAGAGGAAGTAAATCCACAACCTCACTTCTATAGATCTTAGCATCAGTACAAAGGACCTAACATGATGTTAGGTTGAAGGGCAAAATCTATAGTTCATTTTTGTGTGGAGTGTTAGATTATCTGAAACCCACATGTATGGATTACTTATATGTCTTCTGTTTTCAAAATGCAAAATTGGCTGTCATAGGATTGAATAATCTAGGGGCACAGTTTGCATTCTGAGGACCAGTATAGGTCATAACTTGAATCTATTTGGAAATTAACATTGTTCCTGGAGGAGAGGGTATGGTGGAGCTGTTGATTTCTTTGAGTAGGTTTGCACTTTGTTTTTCATGATACTGAGTGATGAGCAAGTAGAAGAAGCTTGTGCTAATGGATGGCTTGGAGATGGGAAAGGAGGCCCATCCAATATAGGCCACAGGTATGTGCTCAAGAGCAGGGGCATACACTCAGGCAAGTTTTGATTCTATGAATAAACACTCTTGCTAGAAAAGTGAAGCTTTTAACTGGTTTAAAACTCCCCTAGTCCCTTTCTGACATTTATTTAAAAACAGAGTGCAATAAGTCCCTGTGTGCTCAGCCCCAGGGACATACTGGTAAACTAAAAGTTAATTATATTCAAACCTAATCTTTGTTAGTCCATGTTATTTTAAGACTCCAAATTTATTTAGGAGCAGGAAGTTGTTTTACAGTCACAATTCTCTCATTATTGCAGAATAGACTAGAGCTCCCCCAATGCATTCTGGTTTCTGGTCTTTTCTCTCTACCTCTAATGTATGTTCTTGACAAGCATCAGGTCAAGCATCAAGCACTCACCATAGTCTAGAACTCTGAAAATTCCTGGCACAAAGGACATAAAGAAGGCCCAGTTATTTCCTTTATGGAAGGACATACCGTAAGTGATAGATAATGTTACACCATGATGTAATAAATGCAGGTATAGGGGTCTGCCCAAAGCCCTTCAGAGGGTAAGCTACATCTGCAGAGCTGGGAAAGCTACAAAGGACTCTCACCAACACAAATGAAATGATAATATTTAAATTATAGTTTTGTTTGGGAATTGAGATACAGTATTCTATTAATAGAGCACTTAACACATGATAATCCTGCCTGCCTGTTAGTTATTATGATGATTTTGATAGCTTTGCTTCCAACTAACTCTTGAGCTGGAGAAATTTTATTTACATCTATCTTAACACTCCCAGAATACTGCCTACTTGTGTTTTCTTCACTCTCTCCTTTAAAAAATGCTTCCTTGTCTATTTTTCTTCTTTTCCCTCCATAGAATACTTGTCTATGATAATGTTTCTGTATTTTAACTTAAAAGATCTAAGACAGGAATGTGGTGGGAAATGAAATTGGGGAAATGAAGGCAAGTGGAAATTAGAATATTGCAATTCTACATGCATCATTGCCTATCCACAGAGATTGGAAATATGTACAGAAAGTGTCCATAGAATTTGAATGTTTCTCTTCTTTTGTATCTGAGAATAATAAGATTTGTCAGTGGGAACTGGCTTGGGTTTTTGAAAGCCAGGATAGACATGATTCTCAGCATGTCTGTAGTTCTTGAGTGGGAAGACAACAAGTGGGTTTAGAATAATAAATTGTACTTACAGGCATTTTTGGAAAAGGTACTTAATATAATATCTGAATGCAACATATAAAAAATACTTTTCTAGGGACAAAAAAATATAGGGATAGCAATGTGCATGGTAGCTATAAATAGATATCATCTTTGAAATGTAGTTAGGGCAATAATAAACTGCCTGAAAATGATCAAATACAGGTGGAGTTTTACTATATTTTTTTGACATTTGGTAATCAGTTTTTCTACAGAGTTGAAGATGGTTAAGAGGCAGTATCATATAGAGGTTAAGGATACAGACAGAGTCTATCATTAACTATGGAACCTTCACGTATCAGCTTCTTTATCTCTAAAATAAGAGAAAAATCAGTTATTATATCACAGGGTTTTGTGAAGATTAAATTGGAAAATGCTCTTAATATGTTATTGGCACACAGCAAGCACTCAGCAGATTTTTGCTATCACCAAATGATCAGGCAACATCTATAATTATTAAATAACATCGTAACATGACATGGAACACTCATTTCTAAAGACACAGATGTTACTTTATTTTAACATTATTGCATTTCACTTTTCAGCTATTTTGAGGATAAGGAATATAACTATGATAATGTTTCTGTATTTTTAGTTTGAGAGCTCTTTGTTTTTTGGCTGCTTGGATGTGTTCCAAGACTTGGGAGTCCATGACTTTTCTCATTACTTCTACCACAGAAGTCTTACCTGGCACTCAGGCTGCTTTAAATGTGCTAGGTGGGTTTTGGCCTTGTAGCTCATTTGGGTCTGTTATAAAAATCGACACTTCCTCTGCAGTCTGCCTTAGAGGAGACCAAGCCAGCGGAAACACATGCTGTCTCCCAGTATGGGGTTTGACCTGGTGTCTGCACAGAAGGAAATCTCTCTGTTTTCACCAGGTTTTAGTGGCAGTATGTCATTGAGCCATGTTACACAGAGTTACTTGGGACATGAGCTGAAAGCCTGTACCACACTTGCTGTCCTTGTCAGGTAATGGGAGGTGTTGATCAGGACAGAGGGGTCTATCTAGAGTCATTCCTTATATGTGAGTTGGCATTATATGAGAGATACTTTTAGAAGTGGTACTTCTGGAAGTAGAAGAATGAATCCTAGATGATACATTGAAAACTATTGATCTCAGAGAACTTTGTTGTTACTTCAGATTGATCTGGCCAAGTTTGCAGAATGCCCTAAAACTTCCAATCCATCTTTCACCTGTCAATGAGCTATTGCCTCACCACATTTACTATGAGCAGTGCAATCATCCTGTTTTACAAGGACTTGGAGTGATTTGTGTCCTTAGCTCTAAGTATTCACAGGATTGGATCAAGCCTGGTCATGAACTGGGGTGGCCACTGAGATGACGGGATGTGTTTAAGCACCATGTTTTCAGCACAGGCCCTGTGACATTTTAATTTGTCCAGATACAAATTCTGATTGTAGTAATTTCGACTTAGTGAACTTGTCAAATTATTAAAAAATATCTGGTCCTGATAATTTTTTTTCATTTATTTTCTTGGTTCTTTGAATCAGCCAAATCAATTGTTTTTGTTATTACAAAAAGACAAAAACAAAAAAACCGCACAGTTGCAGTTGCTTATGTCAGAAAAGTGGAAAAAGAAAAGAACAAAGGAATCAAAGCCTTATTTTCTCTGTTAGGAAAATACAAGTTTTAATACCAACCTCATAGGTTTAAAAAAAAATAATTTGGGTAAGGAAATATTTGACAAAATATGTAAAAGTGCTTCATGCCAAGACAAGACATTTCCAAAATGGAGCTCATGTTGGTGAGCAGAGTTGAACTGGAAGTAAAGATTTGGAACCATCTGTCTAGAAAGTTGGGTTGAAGTGGAGTGAAGGAAGTGCTAGAGGAGATGGAAGGTTGTGTTTGTGTTGAGAGACAGAGAGAGAGAGAAGAGAGACCAAGAGAGAGGGAGAGAAGGGAATGGAGGAAGTGGATAAATGAGAGGAGAGGTGTACAGTTTACAAAAGGTGAATGAGAAGAAGACTGTTTATCGTGTAGGATGGGACTCAGCTGCTGATTGCCCTGATCTTAGAAGCTCGGTTCCCATCACCATCTCCACCCCTGTCTTCAAAGGGAAGTTTCGCCTCTCTGCAGTTGCTACTTGTTTTCGGAGCTTTCTTATTCCCCATCATTGTGCATGTGATTGAAAATTTTTTAGAGTAATTATATAAACTGCAGTAACAAATTAAGTTCAGAAGTATAAGAATCCTGAACCAAGACTACTAACCTGTTTATTTTCTTATGATAATCTTGCTGCACGTTCAGGGCCGATAGCAATATGTATGTGCAGTAAGGGTGCAAGGCTTGTTCCTAGCTGGCACTCATTCTTACTTGCTGGTGCCAATAGTGGTGGTGGTGGTGGTTTAGTCGCTAAGTCGTGTCCGACTCTTGCGACCCCATGAACTGTAGCCCGCCAGGCTCCTCTGTCCATGGAATTCTCCAGGCAAGAATACTAGAGTGGGTTACCATTTCCTTCTCCAGGTGCCAATAGTGCTGATTGTTAAATGTTTTAAAAGTCATTTCTGTCTATATTTAGCCCAATGACCTCCCTTTTCTCCTCTATTCAAATATAAACAAGCGCTCTTAGTTTTTCCCAGGCTTCTTTCTAATAATACCAGGAGCCATCGCCTAGGGTGATGTATGTTTGTCAAAGACATCTTCATGCTCTAAAATAAATTCTTAGAAATTCAAGCTTTTGTTTCATAGAAAGAATGTAACATTCTGCCAGCTTCCACAGGAAACTACACTGTTTTCCACCGTTTTCAAAAATAAACCTTTCAAGTTGGAATATAATCAAGTCCTTGCATATGAATTAATGTTGAAAGTTTATAAGATAACATCTCTTTTAAAATTAGTGTCTCTAGAACTTGTCAGAATTAGAAAGGATTAGACAGCCGCCGACTTCTTTAGTTTGTAAAACAAAGGAGGAAAGCATTTACCAACATCTCTTATGTATGCATATTGTCTAACTGCAAGGCTTGGGTGAAATTTGCCTTAAAGTTCTTTGATATCCTTAGTAGCTAATGTGAAGCTCTTTATCAAGCTTCATAAAAATCTTAGTCCTGTCAGTGAACACCAGATCCATGGATGTATGTTGCAGTCAATTTATTTTCTCTGCTTTGTCTAAGCCTCTAAAGGGCATCTTTGTAGGCTGAATAATGATTCAAAGATATCCAGATATTAACTTCTGGAACTTGTGAATGATTACTTACATGACAAGAGGGACTTTGTAGATATGGTTAGTTTAAGGATCTTGAGGTGGGGAAATTACTGTACATTATTCAGATGGGCTCTAAATGTAATGGCACATGTCCTTATGATAGAGGGGGAGGAGAGATAGAGATTGAGATTTAACTATAGAAGAGAAGTTGTTGATGTCACGTTGGAAGGAAGAGGTTGTAGTGATTTAAAAAAGGCACATGAGCCAAGGAAAGTAAGAGACTTCCAGAAGCTAGAAAAGGCAAGAAAACAAATTCTCCCCAAGAGTCTATGAAAGGAACCAGTCCTACCTGATTTTAAACTTCTGACCTCCAAAACTGTTATAAAACTGTGTTATTTTATGCCAGCAAGTTTGTGGTAATTTGTTACAGCAGTCCTGAGAAACTATTACATGAACCTTTTCCTTTCCCCTTAAAACCAGTTTCACGGCCAGAGACCAAGAGATTTGTGTAGGCAAGTTAAGGACACAGAGGTAGGGTCATTTCCCTGTCGCCTGGAGCTTCTCTGGGGACAGTTTTGGTGTCTGTCATTAATTTCAGAAAGTTCTTTGTCATTTTTACTTCAAATATTTCTTCTGTCCTATCCGTTATTCTCCTTCTGGTGTTCTAATTATATGTGTGTTATTCCTTTGAAATACTGTATCACAGCTCTTAGAGATTCTGTTTTTTTTACACCCTCCCTTTTTTTCTTTTGTATTTTGGTTTGAAAAGGTTCTGTTGACCTGTCTTCAAGCTCACTGATGATTTCCTCAGCTGTGTTGTGTCTAGTGAAAAGTTCGTCAATGTCATTCTCCAGTTCTGTTACTGTGTTTTTGATTTCTATCATTTCCTTTTGGTTCTTTCTTAGAATTTCCACGTCTCTACTGATATTATCAGCCTGATCGGTTGTCTACCTTTTCTGTTAGAGCCTTTGACATGCTAATGATAGTTATTTTGATGTCCTTCTTTGAAAATTCCAACATCAGTTTCATATTTGAGCCTGGTTCTAATGAGTGCTTGTCTCTTTAGAGTGTGGGGTGGAGAGTGGGGAGGACCGGGTTTGGGGATGGGGTGAGAGAAGGATCCATAACTTGACCGCCTGCAAAGGAGAACCACACAAGATGGCGGCATGAGTAAAGCGTGTCAGCAAGTGATGTTGTCTCTTCTCAACTCAAAGAATGAGGAAATGCAGTAGGAAATGAGGCGAGGAAAATATGAGATGGGGTGAAGGAAGCAATTACAAAAGAAGCTGTCACCAAAGTTGAAAACCATTGCCTCCTGTCTTCAAAGCTTTTCAATTTGCCCTGCTGTTGCTCCTTGCAGGGAAATTCTTGGGAACTGTATGGTGTGACTATAGATTTTATAAAAAGTCAGTTTTGGAATCTGTGTAATAAATGTTTATGTTGGCAAAAAATTTTTCCCTCTGCTGTTATGCTAGCAATTATTTTCTCAACTTCTCATATCTTCTCAGGGAATGTATGTTTTATTTATCATATTTTTCAAGGTTAAGAATCTTACAAAAAAGTATAATAATTTAAGACTTTTGACTCTGCAGTCTTGCAATGGCCATTAATTAATTGTTTATCTTAGATAAGTTATTTATCTTAACCAAAATTTAGTTCTTTATCTGTAAAATCTGGATAACACACATCTTACAGAATATTGTGAGGTGTCGATGAGATAATTTATGTAATAAGTATGGTTAGTGCTAGGCACTGGACCAGTAAATAGTAAATACTAAATAATGAGTAGCTATCATATCATTATAGTTTCTATTGTTATATCTGATTTTTTTGTCTATGAGGAAATCCTGCCATGATCTAAAAATGGCAAGAACTTATTTCTGGGTTTCCAAAAAATCAGTTTATATGATTAGCTTCTAGCATAATTAGCATTAGTTAACAAAAATTTATGTTGTATGTGTACACATACATACATGTGTGTATATATATACATGCTTAAATATATATATTTCTATATGAATATACATATATATATGCACACACTTGTGTTTACTTAGAAATAATTCTGAAAGAACACATAAAAAGCTTATTACACTAGTTATTACTAGAGAGTTGAGATAGAAAATGGGGAAAAGAATAAAGAAAATTTTACTTTTTATCTTATACTCTTTCATTTGTTTAAAGTTTTATACCATAAACAGTATCACTTCTTTTTTTAATCTTAGAATATTTCCTTTATTTTGGTGCATACCAGATTCAGGTCCTCCCCCCCAGACATGAGTATATTAAAGGCTCAGAGAATTCCCACTATAAATAAACGTGTAATTTTGTTTTATCTTTTATTCCAAATGTATTTCACCATAGGATCTAGAATTCTGTTTTCTTGGCATAACGTTTACATTTTGAGGACTGCCAATGTACTACAGGACATATTTAGGAAATTGTTCTAGGTCGATATAGACTAAAACAATATTCTGGGTGCCATTTCATGCTTTCTCCTTTCATTTCTACTCATTATCTTTGGTGGTACTTTATTTCTGGATAACCTTAAATGTAATATTGAGTTTTGGGGAGGTTTAGATCTTCCTATAAAAGTAACTTATTATTATTTTAGAGCACACGGAGAGTTTCTGTATATTTTTTAGAGTAATTACCTGTCTTATCAAAATATTCAATGTCTGACCACTCTCTAAAGGGGACTTATTGTGGTTTTATCTTTTTTTTTCATTTTTATTTTACAAGTAACTTGTAGCAATTACAGAAAAACTGGAAAATACATACCATAAATAAGAATTACCTATATAGAAAAATATTTTATTTTTTAATCATTTTTAAAATTAAAGTATAGTTAATTTAAAACTCTCTTTAGATGTCTGATATGTATATATATGTGTGTATATATATAGTGTTAAAGTTTTCATACCTGTGAAACATTTTCCTTGCTTTGGAGTCATTCAAGAAAAAGTATCTGGTAAATGGTATCATTTTGTAAAAGAAACAATAAAACTTGAATACTTTTATAAACAATCTTTGAACTATACAGATATATAAACAAACAAGGATTACAAAGTTTAAGTTAGCAGTTGTTTTAATAATTATGCTATATATTGAATTTCACTGTGGTAAGATGAGTGGGAAAACAGTCTTTCTATCTAAGTGATTTAAGAAAAGTTCTCAGAATATCAGGAACTATTTTGGATATGCTGTTGGAAGCTTCAGCAGTAGGAAAGTGTTAGGGGCCAAATGTGCTTTTTCATGTTGTCACACTCTTGACTTGAGATCACATCAAGAGGAGACTATGGAGACTTCCTCAGGGCATGGAACACAATTCTGTGTTTTATCGGAAGGGACACAAATCCTTTTGGTTGTCTGACCAAATGCTTCATTTGCAAGTTCAAATCTTTCAGGAAAAAATAAAATACCCAGTTAACACCCTCTTCTTTTAAAAAGAGAAAAGCACAGCCTTTGGGGTATTTTACTGAACATGCAGCAAATCCAGCCCTTTTCTTTTGTTGCACACTCTGGATCTAGAGGTAAGCACCCATAACCCCTCTCTCTGTAAACCTTTCCCAGGCACTAAGACTCTTTGCATACTCCACTGGGACCCGACAACACATAAATCCTGAATTGCATTTGGCATTTAGTTCATATAGGCAAGGGCTAAATTATATCAAAACAGGTTTTCTGGTGCAGTGATGATGATTTGAGCCATGAAAGACATGTTATCAGTACTGACATTTTACGTTACTCACCAGAGAATAAACACATGCCCGAGAGCTAATACTGCCCTCCAATCCATAGTTTTAGAACAAGTTGTACTACTGAGAGACTAAAAAACTGGGGATATGTGAAGACATACATTTTGTCTGATTTCTTTGCTTCAGACTATACTGCCAACTCTGGGTGGCTAACCCGTAAATGTGCGCACCTCATCAGGAGGGGGTGACGGGTAGGTCAGAGAGGGGATGGATGAACTTTTGTAGATCTACCAAAACATCCCCAGAGTGGAACACCACAGGCCCTGTGTCAGTAGCTTTATCTGTCAAAGAAGAGCAGCCCATAGTACTCCAGACTCAGAGGTAGAAGCGTCTTTAAAATAACGTGGACCAAATCTCCCTTGATATATGTGAGGAAATTGAAGCCCAGACAGATGATATGAGTTACCTAAGGGACTAACAGTTCTGATCAAATAAATCACATTCTTTGGTATTCTGATGATTACTGAATATTTATTGTAAGATAATTTATTTCTTGAATATTTCAAATTGATACATGCTATATGTCTATAAAGACATATACATCTTTGTCTATAAATCAATTGGTTGGAATTTAAAAGCCTCTGTTCTGTTTATTTATTTATTTGGTGGTGAATTTAGTCTCATTGAGCTTCCTTGATAGCTCAGTTGATAAAGAATCTGCCTGCAATGCAGGGGACCCTGGTTTGATTCCTGGATTGGGAAGATCCCCTGGAGAAGGGATAGGCTACCCACTCCAGTATTCTTAGGCTTCCCTTGTGGCTCAGCTGGTAAAGAATCCGCCTACAATGCAGGAGACCTGGGTTCGATCCCTGTGTTGGGAAGACCCCCTGGAGAAGCTAAAGGCTACCCACTCCAGTATTCTGGTCTAGAGAATTCTAGGAACTTGAATCTTCCTGACTTCAAAGTCATATTTGTTCTGTAATACCTGCTGATTCTTAGTGTGTGAAATTAGTGTATAAAATGGCAGCAGTAGTATTTTTCTCCCATCAAGTTAATGGACTTGAACCATAGTTAAAAATTTAACTCTACTGTGATTCTCCCCACCATTCCTGCCATGGTTGATGGGAATAGCTGGTACGCCTAGCTAAGTGGTACAAAACAAAAAATTGACTATCACTAATATACTTTATCTCCAGAAAAGAGATTCCTTTTGGGGCTGTGAGTGCTTGTGTGTTGATCTATCATCATCCAGCTTTAACTATCAGAACTTGGCAAACAGATGACACCATTGACTCATTCCAAACAAGTGCAGTCATTTAATATTGACTCTATCCACACAAATACATCTGAATGCTTACTATGTGCTTGATGCTCTTCTAATGGAGATATGGCAGCAAAAAAAACAAAACAAAACAAAACAAAATTGATAAGGTACTTGTTCTCATGGAGAAGACAGGGGAAGGTAAGCAAATAAATAAAAATTTCCTACAGGATTGATGCTCTAAAGAAAATGAAGTAAGGTAACAGGATAGAGGGCATTGGGGGTGGGGTAACATTGTTAGTTAGTTATTTAGTTAGTTAGTTAGGTGCTCAGGGAAGGCTTCCTTTCTATAGTGACATATAAACTGTATGATAAGGTGTATTTGTCAGGGTTTTCCAGAGAAATTGAACCAATAGGATGGATAGATAGGTAGGTGAATAGACAGATAGATGGGTATCTAGATAGAGATTTATTAAGAAAGACTGGTTCACATGTTTATGGAGGTTATCAATCTGCCATCAGCAAGCTGGCCGCCCAGGAAAGCCAGTGGTAGAATTCTAGTACCAAGTTGAATCCTTCCAACCAAGAGAGTCAGTGTTGTAAGTTCCAGTCTGAGTCTGAGGGCCCAAGAACCAGGAGTTCAGATGTCCAAGGCAGAAGAAGATGGATGTCCTGGCTCAAGCAAGAGAGCAGATTCACGCTTCCTGAGCCTTTTGTCCTATCCAGACCCTGAACAGTGTGCATGATGCCCAGTTGCAGTTGGTGACCTTTACTGAGTCCATCAATTCAAATGCTAACCTCTTCCAGAAATGTCCTCACAGACACCCCAAAATAATGTTTTAGCAGCTGTCTGGGAATCCCTAAGCCTAGTCAGGTTGACACAAAATGACCATCATAGAAGGTGTTAGTCATGGAAAAATTTGGGAGTTAGATAGTTCAACCAAAGGGACTGTAAAGCAGAGGCTCCAGGTGGGGAAATTTACTTGAGGAACAAAAAGTCACCGTGGCTACATGCAACAAACAAGAGGGGTCATGTGCCAAAATGAGATGGGAGAAGTTGGCAGGGGTCAATTGCAGAAGTTCTGGTTCAGTTCAGTTCAGTTCAGTACAGTCCCTCAGTCGTGTCTGACTCTTTGCGACCCCATGGACTGCAGCACACCAGGCCTCCCTGTCCATCACCAACTCCCGGAGTCCACCCAAACTCATGTCCATTGAGTCGGTGATGCCATCCAACCATCTCACCCTCTGTCGTCCCCTTCTCCTCCCGCCTTTACTCTTTCCCAGAATCAGGGTCTTTTCAAATGACAATATGCAAAGGGGCTGACATTGATTCTGAGTGTGTTGTGACTTTCTTGGCAGGTGTTGTGCAGGAGGTTCACATGGTCTGATTGACATTTGGAAATAATAATTTTGCAGCGTACATACCACTTTCAATGATTGTTATTTTCTGTCTCTTCTCACCATGAGCATCTTCCTGTGAGGCAGAGGGGCAATGTAGTCTGTGGAATGATCAATTTAAAATTAGCTTTTGAAGAACTGTGATTATATTTGTATTAGTTATGTTATTTACATTAATACAGAAAATTAGACTATTTATATGAATGCAGATCTATTTAAGCTTTGTTTTTAGTTAATTCATGTCTAGTGTGTTAAGTTCAGCCACCTGTTTGTCATCTCCCCTCTTGTTTCTCCACTGTGCAGATAATCTGGACTATATTCTAATGGGAAGCGATTTACAGCTTCCTTTCTTACTGACCCCTTTCCTTTCCTCTTTCTATCTACTGTTCTTTCTTTCCTTCTAATGAAAAAGTCATTCTGCAATTTCTGTCAATAGACGCTCTTTCCTCTAAGTAAATTTAGCCTGTCTCAATATATTTTCTAGGCACTGATTTCATTGTTTGCTTATAAACTCTTCCAGTTATTGAGTTATCAGAATTCAAGAGTGACAATGTGAGGGAGATCTGAACCTGGCAGATTAATGGGAGGCTAGCAGTTACTTGCTGCCTGCTGTGAAGCAGTTGCTGTGAGGGACACCCGCCCACAGAAGGATTCTCCGAGAAGGGGCTGAGTGGCCTTCCCTGCTAGTACTCGTCTATCCTGGACTCGGTGCTCTGGTGACCAGCTGGCCTGTTCTGTAATGGTGGTGTGGTTTGGGGACAACTGCGGTTAACATAGCATGCTCCCGAAGAACAACTGATGGCTGTGAGCATCACCCATGGGTGAGCAAGGAGAATAAGAAAGCAGAGCTAAAAGTCTGCAAACCTGGGAGATCAAAGGAGTAATGGGGACAGAATGAGAAAAAGAAAAATAAGAGGCAGTAAAGCGGTGCTGTAGATGGTACTAGGTTTAAATCATATATAAGCAAAGAACACAATGAAATCAATGATACTTGTGACCTTATCAACAGTAGAAATCATAAATACGTCCATATTATATTGCAGTTGGCCTAGGTATCTCAAAATGTGTTCATACCACTTCAATATAATAGAAATTATCAGACTTATCACACTAGACCTCATTATTTAATGTATTAAGTCACTCAGTCGTGTCTGATTCTTTGTGACCCCAGGGACTATATAGTCCATGGAGTTCTCTAGGCCAGAATCCTGGAGTAGGTAGCATTTCCCTTCTCCAGGGGATCTTCCCAACCCAGGGATCGAACCCAGGTCTCTTGCATTGCAGGCAGATTCTTTACCAACTGAGCCACCAGGGAAGCCCAAGAATACTGGAATGGGTAACCTATCCCTTCTCCAGGGGGTCTTCCCAACCCAGGAATTGAACCAGGGTCTCCTGCATTGCAGGTGGATTCTTTACCAACTGAGCTATGAGGGAAGCCCTTTGAGGGCATAGAAGAGGTAATTCCAATTTAATATGATCAAATTGCAAATGAACACTGGAATGAAAGATGTCAGGGTCAGGGAGAGTGACAGGATATGTTCATTTGTGCTTGTTCCTGATTGTCCGTAATACTGAAGTCCAACTCTTCTCTGAATGTAGGCTTCATGTGCTAGCACAGACTTCTGGCTGACATCTCTTGTTCTTGGCAGTACAGCATTCAGTTCAGTTCAGTTGCTCAGTCATGTCCTTTTCTTTGTGATCCTGTGGACTGAAACACGCCAGGTTTCCCTGTCCATCATCAACTCCTGGAGCTTGCTCAAACTCATGTCCATCAAGTCAGTGATGCCATGTCATCCTCTGTTGTCCCCTTCTCTTCCTGCCTACAATCTTTCCCAGCATCAGGGTCTTTTTCAGTGAGTCAGCTCTTCGCATTAGTTGGCCAAAGTATTGGATTAATCACGTGCTATTTTATGAGGACCATCATAAGCATCTGAGTGCCTTTCTTTCTCCTGAAGGAGCATATACTAACCTAGACAACATACCCCTAAAGTACATCAGCCCTGAAGTTAGTCTTGGAGCCTCTCTGACTTTTTTTCTCTTCTTACCCCTTCTTCCTTTTCTTCTTCTTTTGGTACCATGTGCCCTTATTACCAAGTTACCTTGTAGGGCAGGTGAATTATATATAGAAATCCATAGGGCTTCAGTGGAACCCAGTGATAATGAAATATGCTATTCATATTTTAAATAACAAATGTGGTATGGCAACATATGTGCTTTCTTATCATATATTAAATAATGAGATCCAGTGTGATGTCTTATAATTTCCATTATATTGAAGTGGTATGAATATATTTTGAGATATCTGGGCCAATTGCAATATAATATGGAACTATTTATGATTTCTATTGGTGATAAAGTCACGCGTGTCATTGATTTCATTGTGTTCTTTGCTTATTTATGATTTAAATCATGCTAAGTTTCAGTCAGTCAGGGTCACAGGGCTCCTGTTTTCTGTGCAGTGATCTTGGGTTAAGAGTTAAGAATCATGGCTCTAGTTGGTCCCTGAAGTAGAGATACTAAGGTAGAGATATTAAGATATTAAGCTAGCCTACCCATTCCCAAATTGGTAGGATGTACTCTGGTTCTAGATTCTCTTCTTCCATAAGAGTTTAAAACATCACTGAGGAAATTGGATAATTTTAAAGACACCTAGAGCTTTACATATTCTGAGGGTATGCTGGGGTAGTCATTACAAGCTGGACATTATCAGAATCACCTGCATTAGGTCTCAGACTCTATATATAGTCTCCTCTAACTGACCTGCTTCCCTATTGACCCATAGTCCTAGTATTAGATTAGATCACCTATGGGTCACTGTAGGCTGAAATTATTTGCACATGTATATCATAATGGGCTTCCCTGGTGACTCAGTAGGAAACATTCTGCCTGCAATGCCAGGAACCATGGATTTGATCCCTGGGTCAAGAAGATACCCTGGAGTAGGGCATGGCAACCCACTCCAGTATTCTTGTCTGGAGAATCCCATGGACAGAGGAGACAGTCCTCCAGACTGGTGTGCTGCAATCCATAGGGTCAGAAAGAGTTGGACATGACTGAAGTGATTTAGCTCACACACATGTACACCATAAAAGTACCAGGGTGGTTCCAATGGAAGCACCCCAAACCAGATGAACATTTATTCACATATCAAAGTGATTTAGAAGAAATAAAATTGACTTTCTTTCTATCGGGCTTGTTTTCATTTATAAATATCAGGCCATGGCAACCCATATAATATTAGACATGAAGCAACAGATATTTATTCTGGGAAATGTTTAATGATGTCAGGGATTCCCAGGTGGCTCAGTGATAAAGAATCTACCTGCAATGCAGGAGACAGAGGAGATGAGGGTTCCATCCTGAGTTGGGAAGTCCCCCTGGAGGAGGAAATGGCCACCCACTTCAGTATTCTTGCATGGAAAATCCCATGGACAGAGGAGCCTGGCGTGCTACAATCCATGGGGTCACAAAGAGTCGGACACGACTGAGCACACACATGGGGGAACAGAGGTACTGCCATAATGCGTGATCCGTTTCCTGCCTGGGATGTCAGAGCACCTTCCTACTGTCTCAGTGCACAGAGGAAGACTGGCAGCCTCACAGAAGGACTGCAGACAAGGGGACTCAAGTTGAATGGACACAGTCTAGGTCTAAAAAGTCAAGATTTATCAGTATTATGAGTCCTGGAGCTTAAAGAGAGCATTTTACTACAGGACCTACTCTGAGGGGTTACAGAAGGGACTCCAGAGCAGAATCTATTATTGCCTGCCAGTAGCTTCTCATGGCAAGCAGTAAAATCAACCTCATCTAGAATGGAGGTGGCCTTCCATGCTGTGGCTTTGGCCTTCCCTCAGACCTCATCCTCTTCTCCTCTCCCCCTTGTTCACTGTTCTCCAGCTGAATTTTCTGTCAAAGTCTTTGTTCTTGCAGTCCTTCTGCTCAAACTGTTCCTCCTCCTACCCCATGATTAACTCTGGACCAAGTTTCATATCTCTCCCCACCCCACTCATTTTACCTGAACCAACTTAATCTCCTCATGAAGAATGTCTCCTTGTTCTGTCCACAAGGATATTCCCTCTTCAGACCTTTGCACTTGTTCTTACCACAGCCGAAAACTTTCACCGGATAATTACCTCACCTTACTCAGATTGTTCAGCTATCACCCTTAGGAAAGCCTTTCCTGACCTCTCTATTTAAAATGATTTCCTTTCCCTTTGTCTTCCTATCCTTCCTGCTTGATTTATTCCCCCTGTCATTGTCTCCATCTGATGTTCTTTATTTATTTATGCTGCATTATCTCTAGAATATAAACTCTATGAGGGCAGATTTTTGTGTTTTGTTCAATGCCATAGCCGCAATTCCTAGATCAATGCCGGGCACATCGTAGGCATTTAAAACAATTTTGACTACATGAATCTTCTGCCATGTGCGGTCATTGTTTGGCTGTACAGGGTGGTAGGGTGAGGTTGTTCTGAAAGTTTGGTTTCTCCTTACACAGAGTTTTAACCACCTTCACCAGGTTTATAACTACTATCTATATCCCACTCTCAGAGGTATTGCAATTTCTTAGTCTTTCCAGGCTCCTGATGTGAGCCTTGTTTTCCTGTCTTTTTGCCCTACCAAGTTACAGCTCTGCCTAATGAGAAAAATTGCTGTATACTTTAATGCAAAGAAAATGGCAAATCCAAATACTCTGTGTTTTTGTTATATGGATCTGAGATGATATACTCTGGAGGAAATGAGATTGCTAGAGGCTTCAAATAGGTTGTGTGTGGGAGATATTGTAGAAGAGACAGAAGCCTGGGTATGTTTGGACTAGATTATCTTTTTGGTCACTTTCAACCATAGACGTCATGATTCAGTGATTCTGTGCAATGCTCTGAGCTGCTAAGATAAAAGGTGCTATGGATACAAAGAGCATTATTATTAGCTCCAGTTTTTTGAAGTGATGTTATAATCTTTGTTCATTTCCAGTTTTATTATTCATTTGAGCTTAGTGAATTTTCTCACCAGTTCCCCTTTTGTATTATCACAATATCTAACAACTTTAATCAGCCAATTTGTCTTGACAAAAATTACATGCATGGCTGTCTCTATTCTTAGCACTCTTTTGTTTTGTAAATCTCCATTCAGCCATAGCCTCCCGCCCGTAGAATACCCAACATGTATATTCAGTCTCAGTGTTTTGGTTTCACCAAAGGTCCCTTATCTGTTTTCCACAAACATAACCAGCTTTAATACTTATTGTCTGAGAGCATTGTTTTTAATCATTCCATATTCATGTGGAACTCATATGTAGCTCCATTATCAAGTTTCAAAATGAACCAGAATTATTTAATGGAATCTTTAAATAAATTGTTAGAAATAATTTTATTTCCTGTGTTCTTTAGTTCCATGCTCCTATTTTGTCAAGAAATGTATTCCCTTTTACCTAGCCCTGGCAGACTTGATTATTAGACAGGAAGTGCATTAATAAAATAAAAATCTAGTCAAGATTAGAACCTTACATGAAGCTCAGTGTTTTGTCTACATTGGAGTTATCTAGAATATGGCCATGTACTCAGTTTTAAGTTGGTTACATTGCTTTCTTGTTGGTGAACATTCAGCCTTATTGCCACAAGGCTCACATTCTCTGGAATGCTGATGATCTACCTTAACGGAATTTATGTTGTGCATTTCTTGTCTTGAATTGGTTTTTTAAAGTTTGCTTTGTGAGATGATGATGATAATTGCATAAGTTTCTAAACACCCTGACCATGATCCCTTAGGGGGCTACACAGCAGTTGGGACCTTTTAGACCAGATGGAACAAATATATTTTCATGATTTGCCTCTAAGAGCAGAAATGCAAGATGGCCAGTGAATTCATCTCTATTCCTTGTAAAAGTCAGTCCCAGGCCAACCAAGGAAATGCTGAAAGTACAAATTGTTTTTGGGGTTCCATTTAAAAAAAAAGAAACTTGCTTAATACAGAGAATAGATTAGTGAGTACCATAGGGGAAGTTGGGGGGAGGCAAAATGGGTAAAGAGGGTCAACTGTAAGGTGACTGATAGAAACTACTTTTGGGGGTGAGCACTGTGTAGTGTATGTAGAAGTTGAAATATAATGTTGTACACATGAGACTTATATAATATTGAAAACCATTGGTACTGCAATAAATAAAAGGTTTTAAAAAGTGAAATTGGTTTGTTTGAAAAGAATCAGTGTATAGTACTTACCCCTAAAATCTTTTATTTCATTTTGAAGTCAGAAGACTTGCCTTTTGTCAGCCTCCATGATATTTGCTTAAGACTTACTCTCTGACTGTAGCATGTGTTGAGGTTCTATTCCTGAATCTACTTCTCACAGACATTCTACTTAATATTATTTAACTTCTATTTATGTGCATGAAAAATTAGATTTCTAATGCCTATCTATGTATTGTTAAATAAAATATAGTCAAAAGCTAAGATGAAATAATTTTAGAATTATCTACTATTTGGTATTGTTTCTCTGCTTCTTCCACTGGCATGAGTAATTTATATCTATCTATATTTTAGTATTGTATACAGACACTTTATAGATAAGAGATTAGGAGAATTTTAGTATAAGCTTTAATCTGGGAATGACTGTTTTTACTCAGATATTCAGTTTTTCTATTTGCCCACAGAAGCAGCCAAATACAGGCATATTTAGCTCCAACAGTGGCTGTGTTTCTCTGAATTTGCATTTAGTCAATTGCTAGCAAATCAAATCATATTTCTAGTACATGGAAGTAGGATGTGGAGGTGGTGTGCTCTTTAAATAAAGCTTTTTAAGAATTTAACAGCTGACTTCCTAATACATCTACTTTTATATATTTGGGTTTTTTAATAATGGGTTTTGGTAAAAGTATTTCAAGTTTTATAAATGAAGTCATATTTCAAATGTACTACAAGAGCATTCTTTTAAAAATTGTTACTTTATCTTGAATCCTTCTATGAATATGTTTTCTGATTCATTTTATTATTTATACTTTTGATAGATTTGAATTTTTATAAATTAGATTTAGTTTTTCTTAAAATAGGACACAGCTGGATTACTCATTTTTATCCTACAGATGCATAACATAGGGTAATTAGTTAATATCCACAGCTTTCTGGTGAGATGAATAAAACACAGAGCTCTATATACTATGTCTCCTCTCTCACCTTTTCTTCTAACATGCAGGCAAGTTTTTTGTGGTTGAAAATTGGCACTGAAATGTTGGAGGTTAATTTCCTGTGTCTCAAGAGATAAAGTGCTGTCTTTAAGATACATTTTTATTTTATGAAAAGAAATAAAAATAATTTAAGTAGAAGTAAAAGAAAACAAGTACAATAAAAACTTGAAATTTGCAAATTTATTGCAAATAAAAGAACTAGTATAGGAACAAAAAGCATCCTGAATTGTCTGTCATGATTAAATTTCTTTTTAAGCCCAGAGTGCATTAGTGAGAACAAAGACATACTTTCTACCCTCTTGTCTCTTGTATGTTTCTTTTTTGAGCATAAGGAACCTCTGTATCATGTCTAAACTGTTCTAGAAAAGATTCAAAATGTTCTCAGGCCCTGATGTTCTTCTTATCTCTCTCTGAATCTCTTCATCAACCTCCCACCCTGGTGTGCTGCATCCCTTCCCGCCCCCCTCCCTCCATAGGCATCTCTGTTACTCTTTCTTACTTGGGCTTGCACCACATTTTCACTGAATTCTCTAAGTAGATGATCTTCACTTTCTTCATTGTACAAATGAGGACACCACTGGTATCCCAGGCATTTTCTCAGTGTTCTGATTTTAAAATAAGATGCTTGAAGGTTCTGAAAATATAGCAATTGAAATGAAGATCTTCCTTTCTTGCAGCTCTAGCCTTGTGTAGCCTTAAAGTCTCCTGAAAGAAATGTTCTCTTCAGGCAAAAGGCTTTAACTTTAGAGCAAAGGTCAAAGAGTTGACCCTCTTAACTCTGGTTTCAGTTTCCTGCTTAGGCTTTGAGGCATATTTGAGGACTGAGAAATCTGGGTTCTGGGTTCTCATTTCTAGAAACTGACCATTATCTTTTTATATAATATTCTCATGCCTAAAAACCTTGCAGGCTTTGATCTGATACTCCTTTCAGGGAACTATTTAGACCTTGCCCAGGTTTTGGGGCCCTTTAGCAGCTCTTTACTATTTTGTAGGAAAGTAGACTCCTGCTAGATTTATATTGCCTACTTTCTGTAGTTTATAGTGTCCTCAGTTTATATCAGCTGATGGAAATGCTTCTGGGTAAAGGCATCAGCTAGTAAGAGCCATTGAGAGCCACCGGCCCCCCACCCTACTACCAAAGTAGACCATAAAGCATAAGAAATTTCCCAAAGTGTTTAGGTGTCTTAGGGGATTTCTGAAGCAGAAATCTTAGGGATTCTGTTTAGGTACTGGACTAATATGGAACCATGAGTAAGTTGCTTCTCTTTCTGTACCTCTAGACTAAAAATGAAATAATTTTTTCACTAGGGAAATAACTGATACTGATTGATATTTTTCTTTGCTTGGATTGCTTTTTAAAACAGCTTTGAATTAATTGAGATATAATTCACATGCCTACAGTTCATCTGTTTACAGTTTCAATTTAATGATTTTTAATAGCCACCAGGGAAGCCCCAAAATACTGGATTGGGTAGCCTACCCCTTCTCCAGGGGATCTTCCTGACCCAGGAATCGAACTGGGGTCTCCTGCATTGCAGGTGAATTCTTCACCAGCTGAGCTACCAGGTAAGCCCAATATATTCATAGGGTTGTGCAACCATCACCATAATCTAATTTTAGAACACTTTCATCCCCTCTCGAAAAGAAACTCTATACACATTAGAATTAAATCCACACTTCCCTCCTGTCTTCCTTCCCCTGCCCTAAGCAACCCTGGGGCTTCCCAGGTGGATCAGTGGGAAAAGAACCTGCTGCAGTGCAGGAGACACTGGAGATATGGGTTCGATTCCTGGGTTGAGAAGATCCCTGGGAGGAGGACACAACAACCCATTTCAGTATTTTTGCCTGGAGAATCCCATGGACAGAGGAGCCTGGTGGGCTACAGTCCATAGGTCACAAACAGTCAGACATAGCTGAAGCGACTGAGCACGGTACAGCAAGCAACCCCTAATATACTGTTTGTCTCTGTACATTTTCTTATTCTGGACATTTCTTGCAAATGCATTTGTATACTATATGGCCTTTTGTGACTGGTTCCTTTCACACAGCATAATGTTTTCAAGTGTTAAACATGTAGCATCATGTATCAGTAATTCATTCCTTTTATGGCTAAATAATGTTCCTTTGCATGGTTATATAACATTTTTTCCATTCATCAGTTGATGGCAATTTAGGTTGCTTCTACTATTTGTATTGAGATAGAAATCCTCTATCACATTTATGATTTGCAAAGGTCTTCTCCCATTCTGGATTGTCATTTCACTTTTTTGGTGGTATCATTTGCAGGAAAAAGTTTTAATTTTGAGGTAGTCAATTTATATGTTTTTCTTTTCTTATCCACTTTTTGATATCAAAACTAAAAAATCATTGCCTAACCCAAGGTTGTGAGGATTTACACTTTGTATTCTTTTGAAAGTTTTATAGTTTTAGCTTTTATATTATGTCTGTTATCCATTTGTCTGTCATTTCACAGTTGATCTAAATACTGAATTATATCCTTGAAAAAATGGTCAAAACAGCCCAACTCCTACCTCAAAAAAACAGAAAATTTGTCAAGTGTGTGCTGAATATTGTTTCAAGCAGTATCATGATTCCATGCTCCCATCTATTTTTTTCTTTTTTTACTTATACCTCTACTATGAAGAAAGTAGGGAAAACCACTAGAATATTCAGGCATGACCTAAATCAAATCCTTTACGATTATACAGTGGAAGTGGAAAATAGATTTAAGGGACTAGAACTGATAGACACAGTGCCTGATGAACTACGGATGGAGATTTGTGATATGGTACAGGAGACAGGGATCAAGATCATCCCCAAGAAAAAGAAATGCAAAAAAGCAAAATGGCTGTCTGAGGAGGCCTTACAAATAGCTGTGAGAAGAAGAGAAGTTTAAAACAAAGGAGAAAAGGAAAGATATTCCCATTTGAATGCAGAGTTCCAAAGAATAGCAAGGAGAGATAAGAAAGCCTTTCTCAGTGATCAATGCAAAGAAATAAAGGAAAACAACAGAATGGGAAAGACTAGAGATCTATTCAAGAAAATTAGAGATACCAAGGGAAAATTTCATGCAAAGATAGGCACAATAAAGGACAGAAATTGTATGGACCTAACAGAAGCAGAAGATATTAAGAAGAGGTGGCAAGAATATACAGAAGAACTATACGAAAGAGACCTTCAGGACCCAGATAATCACGATGGTGTGATCACTCACCTAGAGCCAGACATCCTGGAATGTGAAGTCAAGTGGACCTTAGGAAGCATCACTACGAACAAAGCTAGTGGAGGTGATGGAATTCCAGTTGAGCTGTTTCAAATCCTAAAAGATGATGCTGTGAAAGTGCTGCACTCAATATGTCAGCAAATCTGGAAAACTAGCAGTGGCCACAGGACTGGAAAAGGTCAATTTTCATTTCAATCCCAAAGAAAGGCAATGCCAAAGAATGCTCAAACTACCGCACAATTACACTCATGTTACACACTAGTAAAGTAATGCTCAAAATTCTCCACGCCAACATTCTGGGGCTTCAGCAATATGTGAACTGTGAACTTCCAGATGTTCAAGCTGGATTTAGAAAAGGCAGAGGAACCAGAGATCAAATTGCCAACATCCACTGCACCATCGAAAAAGCAAGAGAGTACCAGAAAAACATCTACTTTTGCTTTATTGACTATGCCAAAGCCTTTGACTGTGTGGGTCACAACAAACTGTGGAAGATTCTTCAAGAGATTGGAATACCAGACCACCTGAGCTGCCTCTTGAGAAACCTGTATGCAGGTCAGGAACCAACAGTTAGAACTGAACATGGAACAATGACTGCTTCCAAATAGGAAAAGGAGTCTATCAAGGCTGTATATTGTCACCCTGCTTATTTAACTTATATGCAGAGTACATCATGAGAAACGCTGGGCTGGATGAAGCACAGCTGGAATCAAGATTGCCCCGAGAAATATTAATAACCTCAGATATGCAGATGACACCACCCTTATGGCAGAACATGAAGAACAAAAGATCCTCTTGATGAAAGTGAAAGAGGAGAGTGAAAAAATTGGCTTAAAACTCAACATTCAGAAAACTAAGCTCATGGCATCTGGTCCCATCACTTCATGGCAAATAGATAGGGAAACAGTGGAATCAGTGACTGATGTTATTTTTCTGGGCTCCAAAATCACTGCAGATGGTGACTGCAGCCATGAAATTAAAAGATGCTTGCTCCTTGGAAGGAAAGTTATGACCAACCTAGACAGCATATTAAAAACAGAGACATTACCTTGCCAACAAAGGTCTGTCTAGTCAAGGCTATGGTTTTTCCAGTAGACATGTATGGATGTGAGAGTTGGACTATAAAGAAAGCTGAGCACCGAAGAATTGATGCTTTTGAACTGTGGTGTTAGAGAAACTTTTGAAAGTCCCATGGACTGCAGGGAGATCCAACCAGTCCATCTTAAAGGAGGTCAGTCCTGAGTGTTCATTGGAAGGACTGATGCTAAAGCTGAAACTCCAATACTTTGGCCACCTGATGTGAAGGACTGGCACATTTGAAAAGACCCTGATGCTGGGAAAGATTGAAGGTTGGAGGAGAAGGGGACGACAGAGGATGAGATGGTTGGATGGCATCACTGACTCAATGGACATGAGTTTGGGTAGCTTCTGGGAGTTGGTGACGGACAGAGAGGCCTGGCGTGCTGCAGTCCATGGGGTCACAAAGAGTTGGACACAATGAGCTACTGAACTGATGATTATTTTTAATTCTAATTTTGTTCTCTCACTTTGCTGACCAATTTAAGAAATAGTTCCCATATATACGTCTGGAACTGATAACTAATGGGTATTGAAATAGAGCATGTGAGTGCGTGTGTGCTAAGTCACTTCAGTTTGTGTCAGACTCTTTGCAACCTCATGGACTGGAGCCTGCCAGGCTCCTCTCTCCATGGGATTCTCCAAGCAAGAATACTGGGTGGGTTGCCATGCCTCCTCCAGGGGATCTTCCTGACCCAGGGATCAAACCTGCGTCTCCAACATTGAGGGCAGATTCTTTACTGCTGAGTCAATGGGGAAGTCTGAAATAGAGCATGCCTTGTTGCTATTGAATTATTACATATTTCTATGATTTTTTTGCTCTTTAGTCTATTTACTACCGAGACCCTAGTCTTTTATTATCCTCTAAAATCATTTTCAGTTTTTTCTTTTCACATGTATGTAAATATACTTTTCCCTAATCTCTTTAGTTTCTAATTTTTATGATAATCTCCCAAATGATATTTTGAAATCCTTCATTCTTTGACAGGGATTAAAAAAAATAATGTCCTATTTAATTATTTTGTGGTGTTTACAGCTTTTAATATATTGTGAACATTTAATTTACATTAAACAGTAAAAGATTTATGGTTGGCCTTTATGGATGAATATCAACTGGGTTAAATTTACTAATTAGTCAATGATCTGACCTCATTGGTGCTTCCAGATTTAGTTAGTGATCCCCCACCCCCAACACATACATCTCAACTGTTAATCTGAACAAGGAAATGGGAAAATTAACTATTGAGGACATTCAGCAATGGTCAGACTTTCTTTCCAGTATTAGCCTCATCTTTCAAAACCTTGACCTCCATGTTTCTTTATAAAGTTGATCACACAAGTTATTAAGGGAGCCCTTGGCTTGTCCCCTCACCTCTAGGGAAGCAATTATCTCTGTTGTATTTACAGAAACTGTATCCCACATAGTGGTTGTCTTCCTACTCCCTAGGAAATAATCTGCTGGAGTTCAAAATACAATTACCATGCTTGACCACCTTTCTATATCCTGGAGCTGACCATTATTAATGGTATCCAATTATTCATCGCAGTCAAGCAGCTGACCTAGCTAAACAGATTATAGCAGTGGATATTTGACAGTGAGTATGCTGGCTGGGTGTAATAGGAGGAGACAATGTCATATCCTGGCTGTCTTGAGCAAAAACAGCATGTCAGTTGCAGACTTACCAGAATACTATAATAACTTGATTGCAAGATTTAGCATGTCATTATTTTAAAAGCATTTATTTACAAATGCTGGCAGGAGCAGAAAAAAAATCATGGATGCAGTTAAGATTTACTTATGGGAATCTCTGGCTTACCCAACATTGCTGCTAATTAACTGCATGACCTTTGGTAAGTCATTAGGTAATCTAAGTTTTAATTTCTTCAACTCTAATATGAGGGCATTTTGTTTGCTTTCAAGGTTAGTTGTGAGGATTGAATGATGCAAAAACTAGGAAATGATCAGGTACATGGAAATTGCCCAATCATTGTCTGTTCCCTCTTCATGGAATCAGCCTGAACCCCACCTCCAGCAGAGGTAAAAAGCATAGCACAAAGCCTTTTTATCCTTCACCGAAGTGCAGGATAGGTTTTAACTCTCACATGAATGCTGCTTTTTCATTCTGTTTTTCCCACAAGCCCACAAGTCAAAGGTTTTCCTTTGTTGTGCAGTGGTATTAAAGTGTGATATTTGCTTGTGATGAAGGAGCCTACACATAAAAACTGACTTAAATTTCCAGGTGGTTGGCTTTTGACCCTTCCATTTCCTTGACTGTATTTTCCCTCTGAGTTGGCATGATGTATAACAGTTCTGATCCAGCTGCAGAAAGGAGCAAATTGTTTACTAATGGAAGTACATAAATTCCCTCATGTCACTAGGAGGGGGATTTTCACAAGGAACTAACTTTATGTAAATTTTGAGCTACATGATTTAAAGGGGGATGGAGAAATTCACATGGTTTATATTCACCAGAGGGTCACTCAGTTCAGTTCAGTTCAGTTCAGTCATCCAGTGGTGTCTGACTCTGCAGCTCCATGGACTGCAGCATGCCAGGCTTCCTTGTCCATCACAAGCTCCTGGCATGTCTAATTCAAAGTGACCAGAGAATTCCTTCATTATGTCCTACTTCCTTGTCTCCATTTGAGATGCTCCAGTGTGATTTACATCCCAATTAGAAAATATTCTCTACTTTTCTAAGATTGCTGCAGTAAAGATTAAAAAAAAAATGTTAGAATTTCTTATATACACTGCTTATCAGCAGTGGATATGCAGTGAGTTTAATTTGCCATGAACACTATGAACATCAAGTAAAACTTACTAAGAGAGATAGAAACATAATTTTAGAGACAGTGGGTAACAGTGTCAGATTAGCCTAGAATGTAGTTGGGAATGGGCTTCCGTGGTGGCTCAGATGGTAAAGAATCTGAGTTGGGAATTGTGAAATAGCTTCTATTTTTGTGCTCCAGGTGGGCCATATGCTGTGTAAGCAGGTAAGGGGAAACACAAGATTTAGTGTGGTTCAGGACTCTGGTATATTCAGCCTGTGAGATTGGGCAGTTCAGAAAGTGGGCCTGTCTGCTGTGTAGGCAATAAAATGCCATGTTAAGGGAAGTCTTAAATCCTGACGCACTGACTTTGAAGTGCTTGTTTTCCCACTATATTTATTAAAGTTTTTAAATTTGAGAAAGGGTAGTAACTGTTAGTAATCAAGAAAATCATAAATGTACTAGTATCCAGATGCTAAATGTGGTGGGTTAAATAGTAGACCCCAAAATATATGTAATGTCCTGATTCTTTGGAACCTTTAACTGGGACCTGATTTTCAAAACGGATGTCTGTAGATGTAATTAGATTAAGGATCTTAAAATGAGACTAACCTAGGTTAATCTGATGGGTCCTAAACCAAAGACAAGTGTCCTAGCATGAGACAAAAGATAAAAGACAAACACACTGAAGAAGAGACACTGAAGGCAGAAGCAGAGTTTGAAGTGATGCATCCACAAGCTAAGGAATGTCAACAGTTAGAAGAAACTGGAAAAGACAAGAAGAAATTTTTTAGTGTGGATCTATTGACACTTTGATTTTAGATTTCTGGCCTCCAGAACTATGACAGAATACATTTCTCTTATGTTTAAGCCATTGTTTTGTGATCATTTGTTGCAGACGCCATAGGAGGTTAAGAACTAAGCATAGTGTCTGGTAAGTTGTCAATGTGCCATAAATTGGAACCTTAATTTTCAAATAAATGAGAACTTTTTTTGTGAAAAAGAAAGCGTGCTTTCAAAAAATCCTTTCTTTACTTTTCTTTCCTGGTTCTTGTAGCCTTAACTTAACTTGCTTATTCATTCATTCAATCATTTGGAATTTAATAAGCAGCTTCTATGGGTTAGGAAACTTAGTGCTAAGTGTACTAAATACATTTTAAAATATTGAGGTAACAGACTGGTTCCAAATTGTAAAAGTACTACGTCAAGGCTGTATATTGTCACCCTGTGTATTTAACTTATATGCAGAGTACATCGTGCGAAATGCCAGGCTGGATGAAGCACAAGCTGGAATCAAGATTGCTGGAAGAAATATCAATAACCTCAGATATGCAGATGACACTACACTTATGGCAGAAATTGAAGAAGAACTAAAGAGCCTCTGGATTAAAGTGAAACAGGAGAGTGAAAAGCTGGCTTAAAACTCAACATTCAGAAAACTAAGATCATGGCATCCAGTCCCATCACTTTATGGCAAATAGATGGGGAAACAGTAACAGACTTTATTTTAGGGGGCTCCAAAATCACTGCAGATGGTGATTGCAGCCATGAAATTAAAAGACGCTTACTCCTTGGAAGGAAAATTATGACCAACTTAGACAACATATTAAAAAGCAGAGACATTACTTTGCCAACAAAGGTCCGTTTAGTCAAAGCTAAGGTTTTTCCAGTGGTCATGTATGGATGTGAGAGTTGGACCATAAAGAAAGCTGAGCGCCGAAGAATGGATGCTTTTTTTTTTTTGCCATTATAAAATTCTTTTATCTATTTTAGATATATATGACATTTCTTTTTAAGGTCTGTTGGGATGAAGCAAGTTTCAAGCATTTTTAATGTTTCTTAGGTCAGTTTCTTTTTTTTTTTTTTTTCTTTATTTCTTTTTTGATTTTTATTATTATTATTTTTTTTTCCCAGTGGGTTTTGTCATACATTGATATGAATCAGCCATGGATTTACATGTATTCCCAATCCCGATCCCCCCTCCCACCTCCCTCTCCACCCGATTCCTCTGGGTCTTCCCAGTGCACCAGGCCCGAGCACTTGTCTCGTGCATCCCACCTGGGCTGGTGATCTGTTTCACCATAGATAGTATACATGCTGTTCTTTTCAAATATCCCACCCTCACATTCTCCCACAAAGTTCAAAAGTCTGTTCTGTGTTTCTGTGTCTCTTTTTCTGTTCTGCATATAGGGTTATCGTTATCACCTTTCTAAATTCCATATACATGTGTCAGTATGCTGTAATGTTCTTTATCTTTCTGGCTTACTTCACTCTGTATAATGGGCTCCAGCTTCATCCATCTCATTAGGACTGGTTTAAATGAATTCTTTTTAATGGCTGAGTAATATTCCATGGTGTATATGTACCACAGCTTCCTTATCCATTCATCTGCTGATGGGCATCTAGGTTGCTTCCATGTCCTGGCTATTATAAACAGTGCTGCGATGAACATTGGGGTGCACGTGTCTCTTTCAGATCTGGTTTCCTCAGTGTGTATGCCCAGAAGTGGGATTGCTGGGTCATATGGCAGTTCTATTTCCAGTTTTTTAAGAAATCTCCACACTGTTTTCCATAGCGGCTGTACTAGTTTGCATTCCCACCAACAGTGTAAGAGGGTTCCCTTTTCTCCACACCCTCTCCAGCATTTATTGCTTGTAGACTTTTGGATAGCAGCCATCCTGACTGGCGTGTAATGGTACCTCATTGTGGTTTTGATTTGCATTTCTCTAATAATGAGTGATGTTGAGCATCTTTTCATGTGTTTGTTAGCCATCTGTATGTCTTCTTTGGAGAAATGTCTGTTTAGTTCTTTGGCCCATTTTTTGATTGGGTCATTTATTTTTCTGGAATTGAGCTGCAGGAGTTGCTTGTATATTTTTGAGATTAATCCTTTGTCTGTTTCTTCATTTGCTATTATTTTCTCCCAATCTGAGGGCTGTCTTTTCACCTTACTTATAGTTTCCTTTGTAGTGCAAAAGCTTTTAAGTTTCATTAGGTCCCATTTGTTTAGTTTTGCTTTTATTTCCAATATTCTGGGAGGTGGGTCATAGAGGATCTTGCTGTGATTTATGTCGGAGAGTGTTTTGCCTATGTTCTCCTCTAGGAGTTTTATAGTTTCTGGTCTTACATTTAGATCTCTAATCCATTTTGAGTTTATTTTTGTGTATGGTGTTAGAAAGTGTTCTAGTTTCATTCTTTTAAAAGTGGTTGACCAGTTTTCCCAGCACCACTTGTTAAAGAGGTTGTCTTTTTTCCATTGTATATCCTTGCCTCCTTTGTCAAAGATAAGGTGTCCATAGGTTCGTGGATTTATCTCTGGGCTTTCTATTCTGTTCCATTGATCTATATTTCTGTCTTTGTGCCAGTACCATACTGTCTTGATGACTGTGGCTTTGTAGTAGAGTCTGAAGTCAGGCAGGTTGATTCCTCCAGTTCCATTCTTCTTTCTCAAGATTACTTTGGCTATTCGAGGTTTTTTGTATTTCCATACAAATTGTGAAATTCTTTGGTCTAGTTCTGTGAAAAATACCGTTGGTAGCTTGATAGGGATTGCATTGAATCTATAGACTGCTTTGGGTAGAATAGCCATTTTGACAATATTAATTCTTCCAATCCATGAACACGGTATGTTTCTCCATCTGTTTGTGTCCTCTTTGATTTCTTTCATCAGTGTTTTATAGTTTTCTATGTATAGGTCCTTTGTTTCTTTAGGTAGATATACTCCTAAGTATTTTATTCTTTTTGTTGCAATGGTGAATGGTATTGTTTCCTTAATTTCTCTGTCTGTTTTTTCATTGTTAGTATATAGGAATGCAAGGGATTTCTGTGTGTTAATTTTATATCCTGCAACTTTACTATATTCATTGATTAGCTCTAGTAATTTTCTGGTAGAATCTTTAGGGTTTTCTATGTAGAGGATCATGTCATCTGCAAACAGTGAGAGTTTTACTTCTTCTTTTCCTATCTGGATTCCTTTTACTTCTTTTTCTGCTCTGATTGCTGTGGCCAGCACTTCCAACACTATGTTGAATAGTAGTGGTGAGAGTGGGCACCCTTGTCTTGTTCCTGATTTCAGGGGAAATGCCTTCAATTTTTCACCATTGAGGGTGATGCTTGCTGTGGGTTTGTCATATATAGCTTTTATTATGTTGAGGTATGTTCCTTCTATTCCTGCTTTTTGGAGAGTTTTAATCATAAATGAGTGTTGAATTTTGTCAAAGGCTTTTTCTGCATCTATTGAGATAATCATATGGTTTTTATCTTTCAATTTGTTAATGTGGTGTATTACATTGATTGATTTGCGGATATTAAAGAATCCTTGCATTCCTGGGATAAAGCCCACTTGGTCATGGTGTATGATTTTTTTAATATGTTGTTGGATTCTGTTTGCTAGAATTTTGTTAAGGATTTTTGCATCTATGTTCATCAGTGATATTGGCCTGTAGTTTTCTTTTTTTGTGGCATCTTTGTCTGGTTTTGGAATTAGGGTGATGGTGGCCTCATAGAATGAGTTTGGAAGCTTACCTTCTTCTGCAATTTTCTGGAAGAGTTTGAGTAAGATAGGTGTTAGCTCTTCTCTAAATTTTTGGTAGAATTCAGCTGTGAAGCCATCTGGTCCTGGGCTTTTGTTTGCTGGAAGATTTTTGATGACAGTTTCGATTTCCTTGCTTGTGATGGGTCTGTTAAGATCTTCTATTTCTTCCTGGTTCAGTTTTGGAAAGTTATACTTTTCTAAGAATTTGTCCATTTCATCCAAGTTGTCCATTTTATTGGCATAGAGCTGCTGGTAGTAGTCTCTTATGATCCTTTGTATTTCAGTGTTGTCTGTTGTGATCTCTCCATTTTCATTTCTAATTTTGTTAATTTGGTTTTTCTCTCTTTGTTTCTTAATGAGTCTTGCTAATGGTTTGTCAATTTTGTTTATTTTTTCAAAAAACCAGCTTTTAGCTTTGTTGATTTTTGCTATGGTCTCTTTAGTTTCTTTTGCATTTATTTCTGCCCTGATTTTTAAGATTTCTTTCCTTCTGCTAACTCTGGGGTTCTTCATTTCTTCCTTCTCTAATTGCTTTAGGTGTAGAGTTAGGTTATTTAATTGGTTTTTTTCCTGTTTCTTGATGTAAGCCTGTAATGCTATGAACCTTCCCCTTAGCACTGCTTTTACAGTAACTGTAGTGTTGGAAAGACTCTTGAGAGTCCCTTGGACTGCAAGGAGATCAAACCAGTCAATCCTAAAGGAAATCAGTCCTGAATGTTCATTTGAAGGACTGATGCTGAAGCTGAAGCTCCAATACTTTGGCCACCTGATGCAAAGAAGTAACTCATTTGGAAAGACCCTGATACTCGGAAAGATTTAGGGCAGGAGGAGAAGGGGACAACAGAGGAGGAGTTAGTTGGATAGCATCACTGACTCAATGGACATGAGTTTGAGCACGCTCCGGCAGTTGGTGATGGACAGGGAAGCCTGACGTGTTGCAGTCCATGGGGTCACAAAGAGTTGGACATGACTGAGCAGCTGACTGTAGTAAACATTCGTTTGTAATATTATGTAAGTTTTGTATGTACAACATTTTAATTCTATTTCTAAATACACTACTGCATGCTCACCACCAAAAATCTAGTTTTTATTCACCATATAGTTCACCCCCTTTACCCATTTCAGCCTCCTTCAGTCCTCTTTGCCTCTGGTAACCACCAGTTTCTTTTCTGTATCTATACGTTTGTTTTGCTTTTTTTTTTGTTTGTTTGTTTTTCATTTGTTAGTATTCCACATATGAGTAAGATCGTACGATATTGTCTTTCATCCATTTCTTTTTTTTTTTCATTATTTTATTTTATTTTATTTTTTTTATTAGTTGGAGGCTAATTACTTCACAACATTTCAGTGGGTTTTGTCATACATTGATATGAATCAGCCATAGATTTACACGTATTCCCCATCCCGATCCCCCCTCCCACCTCTCTCTCCACCCGATTCCTCTGGGTCTTCCCAGTGCACCAGGCCCGAGCACTTGTCTCATGCATCCCACCTGGGCTGGTGATCTGTTTCACCATAGATAATATACATGCTGTTCTTTCGAAACATCCCACCCTCACCTTCTCCCACAGAACATCCATTTCTTCTAGGTTGTCCAATTTGTTGGCATATAGCTTTTCATAATATTCTCTTGTAACCCATTGTATTTCTGTGGTATCTGTTGTAATTTCTCCTTTTGTTTCTTATTTTATTTATGTCAGCATTCTCTTTTTTTTCTTAACAAGTCTAGCCGATTTTGTCATATCTTTGCAAAGAACCAACTTTTAGTTTTATTGATCTGTTCTGTTGTCTTTTTAGTTTCTTTTTCATTTATCATCACTCTGATTTTTATTATTTCCTTCCTTCTACTGACTTTGGGCTTTATTATTCTTTTTCTTAAGGTTAGATTGTTTGAGATGTTTGAGGTTTCTTAAGGTAGGCCTGTATTGCTGTCAAGTTCTTTTTCTAACGCTTTTGCTGTATCCTATAGATTTTGGTATGTTATATTTCATTTTCATTTGTCTTCAGGTATTTTTGATTTCTCCTTTGATTTCTTTGTTGATCCGATAGTCATTGAGCAGCATGTTGTTTAGTCTCTACTTAACTTGTGATTTTCCCTCTTTCTTCTTGTGGTTGATTTCTAGTTTCATATTGTGCTTCGAGAAGATCTGATATCAATCTTTTAAAATGTATTGAGACTTGTTTTGTGTTCTCACATATAGCTTTTAAAATTTATTTTTAATTGAAGGGTAACTGCTTTACAATATTGCATTGGTTTCTGCCATATAGTAACATGACTTAGCCATAGGTATACATATGTTTAAATCATTGAGAATGGTCTGTGTGGACTACAGAAGAACATGTATTTTACTTCGTTAAGGTGAAATGTTTTATATAAATCTGTTAAGGCCATCTGATTGAATGTTTCATTTAAAGCCTATGTTTCCTGTTGACTTTCTGTTTGGATGATCTATTTGTTGATGTAAGTGGAGTGTTGGAATTCTTTATCATTATTGAGTTATCATAATCTTTTAGGTTTATTAATAATTGCTATATATGTTTTGGTGTTTCTACAGTTGGAACACATGTATTAACATTTAGTATGTCTTCTGGATCATTTGTTCCCTTTTCATTATATAATGTCCATCTTTGTCTCTTGTTATCTTTTTAAGATTGCCTGATATTTTATTTTGCCTGATATAGGATGGCTAGCTCTGCATTCTTTTGGCTCCCATTTGCTTGGAATATCATCTTGCATCCCTTCACTTTGAGCCCATGTTTGTCTCTAGAGCTGAGGTATGTCTCCTGGAGGCAGCATATACTTGAGTCTTATTTTTTAATCCATCCAACCACTATCTTTTGATTGGTGAATTCAGTTATTTGCATTTACAGTGATTATTGATAGACGAGGCCTTAATATTGCCACTTAATCTTTTGTTTTCTGGTTGCTCTATAACTCCATTAGTTTTCCTTGTTCCTGTCTGCCATTTTAGTTTGGTGGTAGTCTATAATGTTTTACTCAGTTTCTTTTCTTTTTTTTTAAAGTGTTTTATGTCATTGCTCTAGATTTGTTTTTGTTATTACCATGAGGTTTTCAGAAAACATCTCATAGATAATATAGTCCTGTTTCTGCTGATAGCATCTTATCTTCATTTGCCTGTATGAATTTTATTTTTTCCTTTTCCCCTTTAATGTTTGTACTGTTTCCAATTATCCCTTTTTATGTTGTGAGTTTGTTACCAAGTTGAAGTAGCTGTAGTTATTTTTGCTGCTTTTTCCTCTCTTTAATCTTTATGCTGTAATCAGTGTTGAACAACATTCTGATATAGAGCTGAAATTTTCTGATTCTGCCTATTTATCATCTTACCCAAAGTTTTGTGCACTTTTTCCTTTTAGTTTCAAGAAGAGCTCCTTTCAACATTTTTTTAGGCAGGTCTAGTGGTAATGAACTCCCTCAGCTTTTTTTTTTTTTTTTTTTGCCTGTGAGAACCTTTATTTCTCCTTCATGTCTAAAGGATGACATTGTTGGATAGAATATTCTTGGATAATCATTTTTAGTCTTTCAGTATTTTGGTATGTTACTCAGCTCTCTACTGGGCTGCAGTGTTTCTGCTGAGAAATCTGCTGACAGCCTGATGGGGTTTCTGTTGTAGGCTGTCATCTTGTTTTCCCTTTATAATTCTTTCTTTATCATTGACTTTTGACAGTTTTAATATAACATGTTTTGAAGAAGGTCTTTTTGCATTGAGATAATTAGGTACTCTGTTAGCTTTGTGTACTTGTATATCCAGTTCGTTTTCTAGGTTTGGGAAGTTCTCAGCTATTGTATTTTAAAATAAACTCTCTGCTCACTTATCCCTTTCTTTTACTTTTGGGATCCTCATTATCCTAATGTTGCTTTTCCTGATGGAGTTGAATAATTCTTGTAGTTTTCTTCATTAAATAAAAAAGATACTCTTTTCTCACTTACCTGAATCATGTCTATATTTCTGTCTTCAAGCCTACTGATTTTTTTCTTCCATATGGACTTCCTTATACCCAGTGCTTTTTATTGCATAATTCATCTCATTTATTGAGTTCTTCAGTTCCAGAATTTCTGTTTAGCTTTCTTTTTAGAGTTTCAGTCTCTTTGGTAAAGTATTCCCTCTGTTCATTAATTTTACTCTTCAGTTCATTGGACTGCCTTTTGGAGTTTCCTTGGAGCTCATTGAGCCTCTTCATGACAGCTATTTTGAATTCTCTATAAGATTATAAAATTCTATGACTTCAAACTTAGATTGTGGGGAATTGTCATTTTCTTTTTGTGGTACTGTGTTACTGTGTTTTCCATGGTGTTTTGAGCTGTTCCTCCGCTTGCACATTTGAAATAGCTAACACTTGTGTTTTTTTTTTTTTTTAATTTGGCTACACCAGCTCTTAGTTGCAGCACATGGGGTCTTTGATTTTCATTGTAGTATGTGAGATCTTTAGTTGCAACCTCCCAACTCTTTGTTGTGGCATGTAAACTCGGTCTGGCATGTGGGATGTTCCCTGATCAGGGATGAAACCTGGGCCCCTTGCATTGGGAGTGTGGAGTCTTAGCCACTGGACTATCAAGGAAGTCCCCAGCTAACACCTTTTAAATTTAGGTAACACTTTTTAAACTTTGATTCTAAGACTTCTACACCTTAGTTAATATGGATATTTTTGTTTATTTATTTTTCAGTGGGTGGTGCTATAGCTCAGGTTTTTGGTTTCTCTTACCTGAGCTGCCTCTGGCCATATTTCCACCCTCTATCGTCTCTGCCAGAAGTTATGCCAGTGCCTTCATCATTATCACTATTTGTGCCTCAGAGAACACTGGTGTCCTGCTGCTGCCTGGGCTGCTGATGTTGCTGGGATCACCCATATGACGAAGGCCTCCACCATGTCCAGGGTTGCATGGGTTATAGGTACTGTCACTATGGCAGAGTAGGAGGAGTGTGTTGGGGGGAGTTGGGTGCCTCTGCCAATATCTGGCATTGTGGGATTCATGGGTGTCACAGCTGCAAGCAATAGGACTGGAGTCATGGGGATTACTGTAGCTGAAGGGACTGGGTTGTTGGCCCTGTGGCTCCTACCCCCAGTTCCCTATGGCTACAGGTCCACAGCAAACTGTGGAAAATTCTTAAAGAGATGGAAATACCAGAACACCTGACCTGCCTCCTGAGAAATCTGTATGCAGGTCAGGAAGTAACAGTTAGAACTGGACATGGAACAACAGACTGGTTCCAAATTGGGAAAGGAGTATGACAAGGCTGTATATTGTCACCCTGCTTATTTAACTTTTATGCAGAGTACATTATGAGAAACATTAGACTGGATGAAGCAAAAACTGGAATCAAGATTGCTGAGAGAAATATCAATAACCTCAGATATGCAGATGACACCACACTTATGGCAGAAAGCGAAGAAGAACAAAAAGAGCCTCTTGATGAAAGTGAAAGAGGAGAGTGAAAAAGTTGGCTTAAACTCAACATTCAGAAAACTAAGATCATGGCATCTGGTCCTATCCCTTCATGGTGAATAGATGGGGAAACAATGGAAACAGTGATAGACTTTCTCTTTTGGGCTCCAAAATCACTACAGGTGGTAACTGCAGCCATGAAATTTAAAGACACTTGCTCCTTGGAAGAAAAATTGTGACCAACCTAAGCAGCATATTAAAAAGCAGAGACATTACTTTGCCAACAAAGGTCCATCTAGTCCAAGCTGTGGTTTTTCCAGTAGTCATGTATGGATGTGAGAGTTGGACTATAAAGAAAGCTGAGCACCAAAGAATTGATGCTTTTGAACTGTGGTGTTGGAGAAGACTCTTGAGAGTCCCTTAGACTGCAAGGAGATCCAACCAGTCCATCTTAAAGGAAATGAGTCCTGAATATTCATTGGAAGGACTGATGCTGAAGCTGAAACTCCAATACTTTGGCCACCTGATGTGAAGAACTGACTCATTTGGAAAGACCCTGATGCTGGGAAAGATTGAAGGCAGAAAGAGAAGGGGACGACAGAGGGTGGGATGGTTAGATGGCATCACTGACTCAATGGATGTGAGTTTGGGTAAGTTCCGGGAGCTGTTGATGGACAGGGAAGCCTGATGTGTTGCAGTCCATGGGGTCGCAAAGAGTCAGACATGACTGAGCAACTGAGCTGACTGAACTGAACAGATCCCTCTGTGGCCAGGAAACTAGAGTTGTGTGCTCTACCTCCCTTGCAGCTGCTGGGTTCTCTGAGCTGTTGGCTTAGCTCCTGGGGACCACAGACTGGAATCATGGCCACTGCCTCCACTGTTCCTTGGTCTGCCTCCTTCATATGTTTCATCCACCCACCTTCAGATGTGCACACGTGTGGATTCCTCTTTGTATGTTGGGCAGAGGAACATTGTTGAGTTATGGTTGTTTTCCTAGCTGTAGACTGAAGGGGAGAGACAAAGTGAGCATCTCATGCTGCCTTGTTGCTCATATCACCAATCACTAAATACTTTTGAGAGAGTACTATAAGATGGTGATGGTAAAAAATTTGTTTAGACCCCAGCTCATTGAGTATGCTCTCTAGTAGGAGATGCAAGCAAATGGAAAATAAATTCTTACTACAGGGAGTGCTGTGAAGAAATCTGTTTGGGACTGGGGCCAGAGAAGAATAGAATGGATTAAATAGGATAATCAGGATAGTGGGTTCCCTGCAAAGAAGAAAACAGGGAGAAAAGTAGAGATGCTGTTTTTTACTAAGTCTGAAAAACTATGCAAGGCATTTTAGAATGAAAAACAGAGGTATTTTTATAGGGAGATTTTGTGCTAAAGCAAAATTTTAACTTTTAGATTTGACTTTGTATAAGGGATGGGAAATAGAACATATTTCCGTTTGTGGGATGGAATATGGACCTTAGGCAATTTCCTAGATGTCCTAGGGCAGGGAACTTTTTCTCTGAAGGATCAGATAGTAAGTGTAACTTGTGGGTTATATGGTTTCTATTGAGATATTTTTACTTTGCTATAGCAGGAAAACAGCCATAGACAATACGTAAACAAGTGAAGCTGTGTGTGTGTGCTCAGTCGTGTCCAACTCTTTGCAGCCCCATGGACTGTGGCCTGCCAGGATCCTCTGCCCATGAAATTTTTCAGGCAAGAATAATGGAGTGAGTTGCCACTTCCTACTCCAGGAACTCTTCCTGAGTCAAGGATCAATGTCACGTGTCTTGCATCTCCTGCATTGGCAAGTGGATCTTTTACCCCTAGGGCCACCTGGAAGTTGGCTGTGTTTTAAATTTCATTTATTGTATGCTGAAATTTGCATTTCATATAATTTTTTAATGTTTTGAAATATTTTTCTTCTTTTTTTCTTTTTGCAACCATTTAAAAATGTACTAATTATGCTTAGTTCTAGAACTGAGAACAGGCGGAACAGGCAGGCAGTGCACATAGCCCGCTAGGTGTGGTTTGCACATCCCTGTTTTAGAGTGAAATTTCTGTTCTTACAAGGAACACAACAACTTTCTATGCCTAGAAATTCTGCCTAGAAAGCTGCTGCTGCTGCTGCTGCTGCTGCTGCTGCTAAGTCACTTCAGTCGTGTCCGACTCTGTGCGACCACGTAGACCGCAGCCCACTAGGCTCCTCTGTCCCTGGGATTCTCCAGGCAAGAACACTGGAGTGGGTTGCCATTTCCTTCTCCAATGCATGAAAGTGAAAAGTGAAAATGAAGTCGCTCAGTCGTGCCCGACTCTTTGCGACCCCGTGGACTACAGCCTACCAGGCTCCTCCGTCCATGGGATTCTCCAGGCAAGAGTACTGGAGTGGGTTGCCATTGCCTTCTCCAGCCTAGAAAGCAGCAGCCCACAAACAGGGGTAGACACATATGGGGAAGTGCAGCCCCCTCGGGAAGCAGTGTGATGTCTCTGCACAGTTCTCTGTTCTTGCTGGCCTGATAAACATGGGCTTGAATTAAAAATGATTTTTTTTTTTTGCTTCATGAATCAACATTTAATGATAATGTTTCTTCTTGATGTTTCAGCTATAAAAGTGCAAATTACGCATGAAATTGATGTACATTATTCCATAATGAACTGATCTGATAGAAAAACACATTAGTATTTATATTGAAAACAAGTCATTCATAACTATTAGGACGTTTTGAAATGGAGACCCATGTTCCAGAAAACATGAATGACTGGAAATTGGGGCCATTTGGTTATGACAAGGGAGATGGAGCACTGTGTTCCTCACTCTGCTGACACTGTCTAGTTGCCTTTATGACCGTAGATTTTGAAAGGATGAAATGCATTTTGTAAAATTTCTTATTCCATGGTGTAATTTCCTGAATAATAATACATAACACACTCCTACATTTACAACCTCCACCATACTTGGGGATCTGGAGATATGCTGATAAACAAATGGTTATGAACGAGAATTTGTCAAATGCTTTGTGAATTCAAGTGCTTTATCATTCAGAAGTCATAGGTACTGCACAAATTATTAAGTTATGGCTTCTCTATTCTTAAGCATCTGCTTTCCATTTTCCTTTAAAACTTCAGGCTTTAGCCATAGTGATGCTATCTTGGTACTTACAGAAAGTACATTCTAAGTTTTTATATGTTTGTTTGTATGTCAATAATTTTTTGTATGTTTAACATTAAATGTCAGTTTAAATGGAGGTACTCTCTACAGATCATAGATTTTTAGAGCTTAAGGAGGCCTCAGAGATGACCTAGCCCACCTTCTTCATTTTAAACCTGAAGGAAATGATGGTGAAATGACTTCATAATTCATTAGTTTTACCATTAGCTGTAGCTACTTTCTATTTAACTCTGTAATGAGCTCAGCTGTCCTCTGCACACTCAGAAATGCTCTCTCAGTGGTTTGTTGCGGGGACAAAATTATCCCGAGCCTCTCTCTTATAGTCTCTGTTTTCCTGATAAACATATCTGGGGAGATTGGGAAATCACAGTGGGTTGTCTTAGTAACTTTCTTTTCATATAGCCCATGGCTTAAACCTTGACAGTAGGAACTGCTTCATGTAATATAGTTACTCTTATTAAGTGAGTAAGTTAAGAGGGTGTATACTTGCCTTGGAGAGTGGAAGCAAGCTTATTCTAGAGGGACCTGCTCTGTGAAAGAGGTTGGGTGAATGTTTTGTAAGTATTAAAGTAAACTAGCAAGTAGCTAATCAAATGGTTAAGACTGATGATGGGGTGAATGAGCATGGGTGCAGGATACAGTAGTCAATAGCAAGGTTTCTGGCTGGTGACGGACAAATCAAGCACTCTAGAAAATGATCGACGTTTGTCTTTAAGCCGGCAGCAAAGAGAAATCTACACCAACTTCAGAACTGAACCCTGAATCTGGGGCCAGGATTCAATTCTTGGGAGAAGCTCTAGTGAGAGGTACCTATGTCCTCACGGGGAGTCTAGGATTCTAGAAATGAGACTTTTTCAGAATTTGGGAAGAGAAGGCTAGAGAGGAGCCCAAAAGTTTGGCAGTAAAAGAAAGGCAATGATGAAAGGACAGGGAAAGCAGTTAAATGATTTAAGCACATTTCCCCCATGTCTGTTCAGGATCAGGGAGTGTGAGTCCTCAGTGAAGTCAGCTTTGTAGGGATGACAGAAGCAGAGTTGAGGGCAGTGATCCATCCACCCCTGTCACTCCATTGTAGACCATGTTCAACACTGCCTGATCCCTGTCTGCCTTCACAAGCTCTGTTGAGCATGATAGTGCTTACTTGTTCTCTAGAGATTGGAGGCTCAATTAGGAGACTTCTGTGAAAACAGATTCTTCATAAAATCTGGAGGTAATCAATGGTCTTTTAACTGCTTTTATTGTAGAGGAAAATAGACAATAATATTTCATTTAATAAACATCTTTTACTAATATGGTAGACATGGCCTTTTATGTGTTTAAGTTTATGCTCATAGGTTATCAGATTTTCAGCCCATGATTTTTATCTTTGTTGTGATTCTTCATTCAGCATTTTATGAAATTATTTTAGCACTATTGATATTTATAAATAGCTGACTTATGTAAAAGATATATAAAATTTAATGTTCCTTTAAACCTCTTTGAAAAACTCAGTCTTTATGGTAGAAATGGTCAGGCAGTTTCCTGAACTATTTTTGCTCCTAGTAATTGAGCCTTTCCACCTGATTGCTGTATTTTTCCTGATCTTGGTTCTGCTTCTGGGAAGGTTGCATATTTCAGAGGATCTTTGGTCAGCTTCAGGCCCAACTTTGTACTCGTTTCCCTGTTAACCAGGTTACCCATACGTAGATCCAGCTGAAGCTTTATATACATAGCAATTATGTGTACTTATCTGCTCATTGGTTATGTTTATATATCCATGATTTCATTCTTTAAGGTCTTGGCTAATCTATTTGTCTTGGTTTTGCTTGCCGAAATGTAGTTGCTTTTGGTGGGTTTTTGATTTAGACTCTTATGTATCTCTGGGTCTAGCTTTTCACCTGTCATCCTAGCTTCACCCCTGAGTATTTGGAACCTACTTTCTGTTTTTGAGCTTCAGTTCTATACAAATTATGGACATGAGGCTTGATCTGTAGTTTATGTTCTTGACGTGCTTTTTACTTTCTTTGTCTTCTATAGTAATTGGCAAACCTCTCTCTTATCTGTTCTTTTTGGTTCTCTGGGCTCTGATTCAATCTTTCTTTAATCATTGCTTCCAAATTACTTTTTAACCTCTCTGTGCCAGTGTTTTGATTTTTTTACTCTTCCAGCATATTTTTCTTCTTTCTTCTTCTTCTTCTTTTTCTTTGTTCTCTGGGCTTCTTAATAACCACATATTAATACCTCTTTAATACTTTCGACTTTGATCATAGATATCCAAGACTCTCCTTGTTCTTTGTTGTCTCAATCTGTATCACATCATACATGTCAGCGCCAGATGCCTTCTAGATTAAAATCCAAACCAAACCAAGCCATATATACTTAAAGAAAACATACACAGCACCATTCCACTACCGGATTAGTAAAACAAACATTCAGGCCTACATAGCCTTATACGTATTCATATCATAGCTTGGCCAATTTTATCTTGACAGATTATCTACTCTAAATAGAAATATTTTTTTTGTAGAGTGCTAAATACAACATGAAAAACAACCTTGAGTTCTTTCCATAAATCATATTTGAATGAGAAAATAATTTGACTCACCAGTACTCTTCTCTTCTTTGAGATGATTCACACAATTTCCATAAAATGTTTCAATTAATTGAAAGAATGTTCTAGGACTTTTTATTATTTATTGCTTTTGATATAATATGAACACAATGGTTGCAACATTCTCAAATATTCTGAAAACCAGAATATTTGAGTTTTGATCATTTACCTTTTGATATATATATATCAAAACATGATATATTGATATATTGGTCAAAACATTTCCCTCACTAACAGTTCCCTCTTTCATACATTTTGGGATATTACTTGCTTTATAAAATAACCTGGAAAAGAAAATAGAATACTGATTTTTAAAATCCAGTTGATGACATTATTTTTAGTTGGATTGTGTCATCCAGTGTATGAGATAGGTTTCCTTACACCTATTAAAAGGCTTCTTTCAAAATATTTTATTTTTATAAAGGAAGAATATCAATATAAACTTTATTAAGTCTTTTAAAATTATTATAACCTGGTTTATGATCAACACATAGTTTATCTTAGTGAATATACCTTGCATACTTGAAAGTGTATTTTCAGTCATTGAAATATTTTATGAATGTCACTTTATAGTTAATTCAACCTTTTATATTCTTGCTGATTTTCTGTCTACTGGTTTTGTCAATTACTGAGAAAAGAGTTTTGAAATATTCAACTATTTATTTCTCCTTAAATTGTCAGTTTTGCTTCATTTTAGTTCTATTTTTAGGTGCACATATATTTAGGATTGCTATACCGTCTTGATGAGTAGATATTTTTATCATTAGGATTCCTTTACCTTTGAAAGTGTTAGTTGCTCAGTCATGTCTGACTCTTTGCAACACCATGGACTGTAGCCCACCAGGCTCCTCTCTTCATGGAATTCTCTGGGCAAGAATACTGGAGTGGGTAGCCATTCCCTTCTCCAGGGGATCTTCCTGACCCAGGGATCAGACCCAGGTCTCCTGCGTTGCAGGCAGATTCTTTACTGTCTGAGTCAACTTATCCTTGTTAGTATTTCTTGTTGTAAAATTTATTTTGTCTAATCTTAATACAACCACCCTGGAGATTACAGACTGAAGATTTGTGTCTCCAAAATTCATATGTTTCAATAATAGTATCTAGTGTGATGGTATTTGGGGGTGGGGCCTTTGGGAGGTCATGAAGGCTGCATCCTTATAACAGATGATAAGATTGGTACTCTTATAAGAGGTATTCAAGAAAGCTCCCTTGTCCCTTCTGCCAGGAGAGAACACAATGAGAAGACAGTCTTCTGTAAATCAAGAAGCAGGCGTTTACCAGACATGGAATCTGCTGGCACGCTGATCTTGAACTTCACAGTCTCCAAGATTGTGAGATAAATACCAGGCTATGACAGCAACCTGCACATACTAAGATGCAGCTTTATAATGAATATTTGTAAAGCATGTGCTTTTCCATGAATTTACTTTAAATATATCTACATCTTTATATTTGAAGCATTTTTTAGGATAGTATATAATTGGGCCTTGTAGTTTTATACGTTCTGACAATGTCTTCTTTTTAGTTGAAATGTTTGAACCATATATATTTTAGGAAAGCATTGGTTTAAGATTATAGGGTTGTAGTCATTTTTTTCTCAAATATTTGATGGTACTTGCCAGTGAGTTTCAGTTTTGCTGGCTTTCTTTAATGTTTGTTTACATTATACACCAGTGATTTCCACGTTTATGCTATTCTTTCTTCCCTCTACTTACTCTAAGTTTAATTTGATCTTATTTTTTCTTGTTATTTATAGTGAGTCATAGATCATTGATTTTTAAATGTCTCTTCTCTCATATATGCATCTAAAGATATAAATTACCTTTTAAAGACTGTCTTAATTGCCTCCCACAAAATTTAGTATGTTTGTTGTTTCTCTGATCATGCAGGTGAACATATTTTCTGTTTTTCTGTGACTTTTTTCTTAGACCCATGTTTTGTTTAGAATTATACTTCTTAATTTCCTAATATTTGGGGCTATTACAAGTGTCTTTGTTATTGATTTTTTAATATAATTCTGATTAGTTTGAAGTTGTATTCTGTATATTTTCAATCCTGTGAAATTAAGGCTTGTGTTTCTGGCTCTCCACATGGTCTATCTTGTAAATGTTCCATGTGTGCTACGAAAGAATGTGAATTCTGCAGTTGGTTTCTATAGTGTTGTACAAATCCCAGTTAACCTATTTCAACTCATGTTTTTAAACTGTTTGGTAATGTTTTTCAAATCTTCAATATTCTTTGATCCTTGTATCATTAAGATGATCCTTGTATTATCTTTTTTAAAAAGAGAAGTTTGTTTTTTTTTTGTCTAGAGAACTGCAACTGCTGACTTTGAGCCTTGGTAGACTTACTCGTAGATTTTTAAAAACTCATTTTTATTGGAGTATAGTTGCTTTGCAGTGTTGTGTTAGCTTCTGCTGCACAGTAAAGTGGGTCAGCCATACGTATCCATACATTTCCTCTTCTTTAGATTTCCTTCTGATTTAGATCACCACAGAACATTGAGTAGAGTTCCCTGTGCTATACAGTAGGTTCTCATTAGTTACCTACTTTATAAATGGTAGTGTATATATGTCAATCCAAATTTGCCCATTCATCCCACTCCCCCTTCCATCTTTGGTATCCATTCATTTATTCTCTACAGCTATGTCTTTATTTCTGCTTTGCAGATAAGTTCATCTGTTTCAAATTTTTAGATTACACATAAAAACTATATTATATAAGTTTTGTTTTTCTCCTTCTGACTTACTTCCCTCTTACAACAGTCTCTAGGTCTACCCATGTCTCTGCAAATGGCACACTTTCATTCCTTTCTAAGGCTGAGTAATATTCCATTGTTTATATGTACCACCTCTTCTTTTCCCATTCATCTGTGGATGGACATGTAGGTTGCGTCCATGTCCTGGCTGTTGTAAATAGTGCTGCAATGAACATTGGGGTGCATGTATCTTGTTTAATTATGGTTTTCTTTGGGTATATGCCCAGGAGGCGGATTGTTGGATTTTATGGTAGTTCTATTTTTAGATTTTTAAGGAACCTCCGTACTATTCTCCATAATAGCTGTATCAATTTAAACTCCTACCAACAGTGCAAGAGAGTTCTCTTTTCTCCACGCCTTCTCTAGCATTTATTGTTGTAGATTTTCTGATGATGGACATTCTGACCAGTGTGAGGTGACACCTTTTGTAGTTTTTATTTGCATTTCTGTAATAATGAGTGATATTGAGTATCTCTTCTCCATTCTTTGTTTTCCCCTCTCCTTTTCTTTCTTATTTTTGATTAATTGAATATTTTTTTTACTATTCTTTCTTTATATCTCCTTATTTTATTTATTTGAGATTTTGCTGTAGTTTTTAACATATACATCTTTAACTTATCACAACTTAATTTGAGTTAATATTATTCCATGCTGTGGACTGAATGTTTGTGTCCCCCTCAAATTCATATGCTGAAGCCCTAATTCCCCCCACATGATAGTATTTGGAGGTGAAGCTTTTGAGAGGCATTTGGTTCATGGGGGTGCAACCGCCATGATGGGATTAGTACCCTTATAAAAAGAGTCATGAGAGAGAGGATTTCTGTGTTCTCCACATGGGGACACAGCAAGAGATTATCATCTACAAACTAGGGAAAGGGCTTTCATCAGGAACAGAATTGGCTAGCACCTTGCTCTGGGGCTTTTCTGCCTCCAAAACTGTGAGAAATTAATGCTGGTTATTTAAGTCACTCAGTCTATGGTATTTATTATAGCAGTCTGATCTTATACATACCCATTCATATATATTATACAAATATTACAGTGCTATGCCTTAATTTGGGGGCTTCCCAGGTGGTACAGTGGTAAAGAATCTGCCTGCCAATGTAGGCGACAGAAGAGATGGACAAAGGAAGCTGGTGGGCTATAATCCATGGGGTTGCAAAGAGTCAGACAAGACTGAACACAGAACATGCTTCTATTTAGTCCCGCTGTATTATTTCTCCTACTATTGTCATATGTTTTACTTCTGTGTGTGCTTAAAACTCAGAATCCACTTCTATTACTTTTGCTTTAACAAATTAAAATAAAGTAAAAAAAGGAGGAAAGGTGTTTTTTTTTTTTAATATTTGTCTGCATATTTACTGTTTTCAGTGCTTTTCATTTCTTCTGATAAATCAGAGATGTGCACACTTTTTCTGTAAAAGGCCAAAGAGTCTATATTTAAGGCTTTGTGGGAACTGAATTTTAGTCCTACCTATTTTGGAATGATGTTGTGTAGTTCACAGTCTTTCCAGGCCTTGCCTTCTTCCTCTGTGGTGCTCAGTGATCTTTAAGTTCTCTCAGAGATATAAAATTTGTGATTCTCTGCATGTCTTTGTTTACCTTTTGTACCTGTCTTCTGTGGCATGCAATTAGGACATAGATAGAAGAACAGTGTTTCTGAGATTCTGCATTTTGAATGTGATTTTGATTATTCAAAATATGAAATGTTAGAATGCACTTAAGTTGCAAAAAATGGTTTTCTAAACATAATAGCTAAGTACCTTACATGTATGCTTTTATGTGTCCTCTGAGTCATATCTGGTCTCAGTAGCTGCTGACAAAAGAGGATTTTACTGCTGAAAGAGCAGCAGATCTAATATTGCTGCAAAAGAGCAGGCTGAATTTTATTTTGCCTTGGGTCATCAATAAAATTCTATTCATGCTCTGATCCTACACTCTTTATTGTTCCCCATGATACATCACAGGTAAAAGAAAAACTTCACTTCTTCAGGCATTGCAAAATTTAAATGAAGAACTGAAAAATAGCTAAAAAGTCAAAATCTTTGAGAGCTCGGAAAGCTTTCTCCCTGATTAAGTGACACATGTAAATTGGTGTATTTGTCAGGGTAATGATGACTGCTCTAGTAAACCACCCACATATACTGTGACTTGCAACAGTAGGAGTCTGTCTCTCGCACACATGGTAGTGTCTGACAGGTGACCAGGTGAGCAGTGCAGATCTCCCTTTTGTGATCATTTAGGAACCCATGTTGATAGGCTCTGCCATCATTCAGGGATCTAGGCAGATAGGGACTCTGTCAACGCGACATGCTGTGGCCTTGGCTACTGGAGTCATATCCATCCCACTTAGTCAGAAATGGGGAAAGAGCACGAAGAAGTTCCTGAGAGGTTTCTGTGAGACATTCTTCTTCAATTCCATTGGCTTCATCTATCTAAAAACAAATGGAGAAATAATAGAATCAAGAAATAGAGCCCAAACTGTTTGACTTCTGAGCCCATGCCCTTAACTCTTCTGCAATATCTTTTCTGATCTTGAAGTTGTTTGTCTACCTTAGTCCATTTGGGCTACTATAACAGAATATCATGGACTGGGTAGCTTTTAAACAATATAAATTTATTTCTTACAAAGCTGGAGGCTGAGAGTCGAAGAATAAAGTACCAGCAGATTTGATGTCTGTTTCATAGCCTTCTTTTTGCTGTGTTCTCCCATGGTTTAAGCAGTGAGGGGACTTCCTGGAGTTTCTTTTAGAAGGGCACTACTTCAGTTCATGAGGGTGTGGCTGTAATGACCTAATCACCTCCCAAAGGCTCCACCTAAGAATATCACCACATTGAGGTTTAGGCTACACATATAACTTTTGTCTATAGCATTATCCAACTCTGAAATTCTACCAAATAAACTGTTGCAGTCTTGTATGAAATAAACTATGCAGTCTTGTATGAGACTATACTAATGGAGAGCAATGAAAATTTTATTTGAATATTTCCTATGATTTTCCAGATTTTTCCCAAAAGGCCCTCTATCTCTTATTTTCATCCAGCTCTAAACTGAATGTGAGAGCAGAGCTTCCTCTTTTTCATGACTTGGAGATCTAAATATGCCCTGGGAAATTCGGGGAGCACAGATGGGCATGTGATCCAAAATCAGCAGCTGTTTCTGTCTCGGGATGCAATGTTTGTATTTTTTAACTTAATCTATAGCCCTGTTAAATGGAAAGGCCTCACATCCCTTTCTTCTTGATCAAGAGGATGAAAAGTTGTGTTTATTTATCATTCTATTTGTTATCCAACAAATAGGTTTTATGTAAAACCTATTTTTATGTAAAAACTTCAGGTTTTATGTAAAAATTCAACTGTGCACTTGTATCTGCTTTGGCATTAAAAATATATACAGTCTCAATAATTATTAATGTTTCATTTCCAAGTCCCCAGATATATTTCTGTCCTTTTCAATGCATGCAACTCAGTTTTCAGATGTGCCCCTTCTGGCTTTTTCAATTTTTGCTACTTTTTTGCACAGTCATTTTAGAATCCTGATGACTAGAACATATACTTTCAGCTGTCCAGAAAATATACTATATTCACATGGTATTAGCTAAAATGAAAGATAATTTCCATCCAAAAAAGTGTCCAAAAACCCTTTTGTTCCCCCAAATTGAGGTAAAACTGCTAGACATTTTGCTTCCTTTAAAAATGTATTTATCCAAGACAACTATGATTTGCATGAGTTTTATAGATAGAAAAAAGCTTACACTCAGCTTTTTCATTCAGAGTTGTCCTGGGATATAATGCTAGGAAATCTGGTGGACTTACTCTTCAATGGAAGATGGGATTGTTCTGTGATATTTGTATTCACTGAAGACAAAATTAATTGTAGATAGGAAGCTTGTGGGCTCACATGAAAAGGTAAAGACCCACATTTGATGATAAGGTTTGATCATTATGAGATGCTTCCAAAATTATTAATATATAGTGATATACTGAATATGGTTTAGGTATCTGGTAATTTGGTATGCTTTATTTTGTTGTAAAAATAGTTTGGGGCACATAAATTATGTGCTCAATGGAAGTGATTTTTTATTGTGGTAAAACATACATAACCAAATTTACCATCTTAACTATTTTTAAGTGTCTAGTTCAATGGTGTTAACTACATCCATAAGGTTATACAACAGTCACCTTCATCCTTCTCCATAGATCTTTTCATATTATGAAACTGAAATTCTATTTCTGTTTAACAATAATTCTCCATTTTCCTTTTCTCCCAACCCCTGGCGACCACCATTCACTCTCTCTCTATAAATTTGACTACTCTAAGTACTTCAAATAAGTGGACTCATATAGTAGTTGCCTTTTTGTGATTAGCTTCTTTCACTTAGCATAATGTCCTCAACTTTCAACCATGTCAGAATTTCCTCCATTTTTAAGGCTGATTAATATTTTATTGCATTTTTATACACTATATATTGAATTGCTTCTATGTTTTGGGTGTTGTGAATAATGCTGCTACTAACTTGAGTTTATAAATATCTCTTCATTATCTTGCTTTCAGTTCTTTTGGGTATATATCCAGAAGTGGAATTGCAGAATTGTACGTTAATTCTATTTTTAATTTTTTGAATAGCTGTCATATTGTTTTCTATAGCAGCTATAGCATTTTACATTCCCACCAATAGTACACAGGGATTTGTGTCATGTTTTTTAAGAGAGGCAGCTATGAAATGATAGTAAAAGTGCTACAAAAATGGGCAATATTTTTTAAAAAGTATGAAATATTTATTATGATATAATTGAATATTGAGAAATAAAAATCTGCATTCTCTTTCCTGACATGATAGATACATATTTGCACATGCACGTGGACATATACTTTTAGACAGTGTCACTGAGTATTTCTCTACAGGGCTTATTGTTTACAATGAATATTGAGTTTCAGTAAAAGTTGAATTCAATGCCAAGGATAATAATCTCACTTTATACCATTAGCATATCAATAGAAACATCTCATCTGCGTGTACCTACACTTATTAGCCAGTAGTGTGCTATGCCATACCTTTCCAATCTGAAGGACAATATTTAAGACCCAGGGAGTTGTGTATAGTCACTATGACTGACTTATGTGGGTTTAAGTAGCTTTGGCATTTAATATCTATGTGACCATGGCCAAGTTCCTATGTCTCTTAACTTCAGTTTATACGTTTTAAAACAGAGGGAATTATAATAAATCATTATTAGATACTTTCCCAAATTTTCCCCCAAATCTCTGATTGTAGGGTTACAGTGTGGTTGGTTTAATATGGTCTGATTGTTAGCTCGTGTCAATGTTTTTGAGTTCAGGTAACATAATGGAGCCAGAAACAATTCATTAAGAAATATATATATATATATATATTTTTCTCTTTTTTGAATCTGCATCTTTCAAATGTGTTTTGCTACAGACTTCATGTGTGTGTGTATGTGTGTGTGTGAAAGAGAGAGAGACTATTTCATAGGACACAGTTTGGGGAAAAAAGTGAAAGTGTGAAAATATTAGTTGCTCTGTCATAACTGACTCTTTGTAGACCCTATGGACTGTAGCCCACCAGGCTCCTCTGTCCATGGAATTCTCCAGGCAAGCATACTGGAGTGGGTAGCCATTCCCTTCTTCAGGGAATCTTCTAGACCCAGGGATTGAAAAAGAAATGCAAAAAGGCAAAATGGTTGTCTGAGGAAGCCTTACAAATAACTAAGAAAAGAAGAGAAGTGAAAGGCAAAGCAGAAAAGTTAAGATATACCCATCTAAATGCAGAGTTCCAGAGAATATCAAGGAGAGATAAGAAAGCCTTTTTAAATGAACAGTGTAAAGAAATGGAAACAACAGAATGGGAAAGACTAGAGATCTCTTCAAGAAAACTAAAGATACCAAGGGAACATTTCATGCAGAGATGGGCACAATAAAGTACAGAAATGGCATGGACCTAATAGAAGCAGAAGATATTAAGACGATTTGGTACACAGAAGAACTATACAAAAAGATCTTAATGACTGGATAACCATGATCGTGTGATCACTCAACTAGAGCAGACATCCTGGAGTGTGAAGTCAAGTGGGCCTTAGGAAGCATCCCTAGGTACAAAGCTAGTAGATGTGATGGAATTCCAGCTGAGCTATTTCAAATCCTAAAAATGACACCTTTAAAGTGCTCCATTCAATATGCCAACAAATTTGGAAAACTCAGGAGAGGCCACAGGACTGGAAAATGTCAGTTTTCGTTCTAATCTCAAAGAAGAGATTGCCAAAGAAATTTCAAACTACCGCACAATTGTACTCATTTCACATGCTAGCAAAATAATGCTCAAAATCCTTCAAGCTAGCCTTCAGCAGTATGTGAACTGAGAACTTGCAGAAGTACAGGCTGGATTTAGGGAAGGCAGAGGAACCAGAGATCAAATTGCCAACATCTGTTGGCTCATCAAAAAAGTAAGAGAATTCCAGAAAAGCATCTACTTTATTGACAACACCAAAACCTTTGACTGTGCAGATCACAACAAACTGTGGAAAAGTCTTAAAGAGATGGGAATACCAGACCACCTGACCTGCCTCCTGTGAAACCTGTATGCAGGTCAAGAAGTGATAGAAGCAGACATGGAACAACAGACTGGTTCCAAATTTGGAAAGGAGTATGTCAAGGCTGTTTATTAGCACTCTACTTATTTAACTTATATGCAGCATACATCATGCAAAATGTGGGGCTGAATGAAGCACAAGCTGCCATCAAGATTGCTGGGAGAAATATCAATAACTTCAGATAGGCAGATGATACCACCCTTATGTCAGAAAGTGAAGAGGGATTAAAGAGCCTCTTGATGAAGGTGAAAGAGGAGAGTGAAAAAATTAGCTTAAAATTCAGCATTCAAAAATGGAGAGCATGGCATCCGGTCCCATCCATGTCTGGTCCATGGAAAATAGATGGGAAACAATGAAAACAGTGACAGACTTTATTTTCTTGGGCTCTAAAATCACTGCAGATGGTGACTACAAGCATGAAATTGGAAGACCCTTGCTCCTTAGAAGAAAAGCAATCCAAACTTAGCATATTAAAAAGCAAAGACATTACTTTGCCTGCAAAGGTCCATATAGTCAAAGCTATAGCTTTTCCTTTAGTCATGCATGGATGTGAGAGCTGGACAATAAAAAAGGGTCAGTGCCAAAGAATTGATGCCTTTGAACGGTGGTGCTGGAGAAGATTCTTGAGAGTCCCTTGTACAGCAAGGAGCTTGAACCAGTAAATCCTACAGCAAATCAACCCTGAACACTCATTGGAAGGACTGATGTTGAAGCTGAAACTCCAATACTTTTGCCACCTGATGCCAAGGGCTGTTTGATTGGAAAAGACCCTGATGCTGGTAAAGATCAAGGGCAGGAGGAGAAGGGGATGACAGAGGATAAAATGATTGGATGGCCTCATTGACTCAATGGACATGAGTTTGAGAAAACTCCAGGAGATGGTGAAGGACAGGGGAGCTTGACATACTGCGGTCGATGGGGTCACAAAGAGTTGGACACAACTGAGTGACTGAACAATGACAATGGTATTAAAACTAAGCACACAAAATCTCAATTCCTTGTCCTTGGGTTTCCATAATTGAAATTTTGGTTGGAGCTGAGTCACACTTACCTAAAAATTAGATATGGTTAATATCTAATACAAGGAACAAGAAGAAAAAAGATCAAACTTTCTTGTTTATATAGCTTTATATCTTCCCGAGAGTTGATGCATAAAAGTATGAGTCAGAAGTAGAGCTGCCTGTAACTACCAGGTATAACACATTTTTTCCAGAGAGTAAAAATAGTTGGTTACCTCTTGGTTTATGAGGCAATGAAATATTCTAGCACATAAATATTGACGCTCAGACCCATGGGATGTAGGAGTGCTAAGCACATTTGCAAGACATAAAGACTGAAACTAAATGAAGTTACATCTTTTCCTATAAAATGCAAGCTGTCCCTCAATGGATTTTACCATCCTGTTGGTTTTATTTCCTCCATTTTTATAATTGCAGACATCCTGCCGGCCTCTTGAAAATTCCACTAGTATTTCTTCCTGCAAGTTAGCCAATCTACTGATGATTCTTAAAATTCTGACCAGGCATTTGTAGTTAAAATTAAAGCATCAGTGAAATGCCAGAATTTTGAGCTGGAAGCTGAGAACAGGAAAATGGCTAAATAAAAGCATTAAAAAAGCAATCAATATGAATAATTTTCTGACATGAAATACATTTTTTAAAATTAAAAATGCTATACTGCATTTAACTTGCCTTTGAACAGGAAGAATCTTAATTCTACATATTGAATACAGCTGCTCTAACAGTCATTTTTTATCTGCATGGACAAGGGGCATCATGGTAACAAGACCGAAGTAAGCATATATAGATACAGATACTGGTAGGTGTATAGATGTTAGAATTCTCTTGTAGAAAGTCACATAAAAATAAGTGTGGGACATATTATGTCCCAGGGATTGGTGGGAAAAAGTGTATTTTTCCAATCATGCCCTGCTTTTAGCACCATAAAAGAAATCCCTGGGGAGCCATGAAACTTTAGAAATCTTACTTCAGTTGTATTTATTTTTGTTCTCCCACCAGATCATAATATCCTTGAGAATAGAGATAAGAATAATAATAAATGTATTCATTACACAAACATTATCTCTGGTCTGCTAGATTCTAGCATTGTTCTAGGTATTGCAGTCTTGGTTCTTGTTCTCAAGGAGGTTATATTCCGTTGTTGGGGAAGAGACAAATAATAAGCACGTGAAGGGCTGAATATATTTCAGATATTCACACATTCTGAAAAGTAAATGAAGCAGGCAGCTTGGTAAGGACTGAGTGTAGTCCAGGAAGGCCTTTCTGAGAATGAAACTTTAGAGCTGGGACCCAGCATGAGGAAAGAGCCAGTCACAAGTGGGCAGACTGAAGTAAGAGAAATAAGTACCAAGACTTTAGAGTGGGAGAGCTCTAGTTTTCAAGGACAGAAAGATCAGCAGTGTGACTGGAGGAAAGGCTCTGTTGGCAGAGTACAGCCAGATTTCACAGGACCTTGAAGGCTACTTTAACCCTCCCATTTTGCTGAGTGTTTACCTGCATGACAAACCACAACTCTGATTTAAATTTCAATTGTTTCTTTTCCTCTAAAATGTAAACAAGGCCGTGAGGGTGACTATTACCAGTTCTGTTCTACAATACCTTTGAGAGCCTAGGTATGTATTAATTTGCATTTCTCAGTAGCTCTACCCTTGAAATTCCCATTTCTATTTCAATCCTCACACTTCATATCTATCTTTAATTGTAGTATCCCCAGACAGGTAAAGCATTATTTGTATACTAACATAGCCTTAATAAACAAACCATCTGCAATGGTAATAACATATTGTCATTCCTTTGTAACTATAATTCTCATTATCTTTTCAATTATTTGTCCTCTGTCCAAATTGCCTCAGATCCTTCTACCTAACCTCCAAAGTTGTGTGAACTTCTGGTGGTTTGTGTCAGGATTCTCTTGGAAACTTGCTCTCTGGCCACTAGAACTGCATTAACAGTTCACACAGAACTGAAAGTACCTAGGAGTTCACATCCTTCTGGAGTAGCCCTTAGCCAGTGATTGATTAAAGTCTAGCTCCTTTACCTCCAGCCAGGACAAACTCTGATGTATAATTCACAGTCTAGAGCTTTTAGCTCTAGCAGACTGAGGCTGATGCTTGTAGTGAAAGTGAGGCTAGGACTTCATATCGAATCATACCCTTGTATGGCTTCTTCACCTTCCCTATCCTGCTTTCCTCTCCTTATTCTCTTATTGGTTACTCTTAGGAACACTTCCTTAACAAATTGCCTGAATATGAGTTCTCCCCTCAATGTGAACCTGATACCATTTATTGAATTTCTATCTTTAGACACACACATATACACACGCACACACAAACTCTCTGTCTCTCTCCAACAGTTTTAGAACACTAACTATAGATGGAAAGGACTGAATATTAATTTTTAAAATTAAAGCATAGAGACATTCAGAGTAGAACAACATAAGTATCCCTATCCTAGGATAGTTAATAACAAATCCTTACTAGAAAAAACCTTACTAGAGAAATAAAAAAAAAATTATTCCGGGACATTGTTGATGAAGATATAGTACCTGCAGTGGGAGGAGTGAGGCAGGGTTGTGGCTGATCCTGTTCATGATGCCGGTTGTCTTGCTGTATTTTTCTGTGTGCACTGTTCACCAAACCCATGGTAGGCAAGGTTTGAGCTAAGAGACTAGGAGAAGATGTGAGGAGCCATAGGAAATGCAGACGCATTTATTCTCTCCTGGCTGGCATGGCGGCCCTAACATAGCCTCTCTCCTGGCTGGGCAGTGGCCATTGCAGCAGACATAACATAACACAACATAACCACACACAACCCTTCTGGGCTTTCTCAGGTGAAGCTCATATAGGCACACCGCACAAAGTAGCTCATGATCAAGCAAGTACCTCGTGATGCACATGAGCAGGGCTGTAAGTGATCTCAACTGTTACACAACTGTACAAAGTCACTATTTACAGAAAATGGGGCGGGAAGGTGTGAGAGTGTGGGGTGAGAGAGCCTGACTGGAGCCATCTTGTTAATTTCCACCCAGGAGTCAAACAGATATTAATGTGAATCCTGATTATGACACTCATTAGATATATAACATAGTATGTCTTCACACCTTATTTTTCTTATCTCTAAACCTAATACCTACCAGGTAGGAATGTTGAGATGATTAAGAATTGTGATGTGTAACAGTGGCTTCTGTAAGATGTTCCTTCTCCAAATTGAACCTACATTTTTAGAGATGTAGCTGTAATGTTTTATTTAAAAAGAAACAAGATTCTTAAACTCAGCAGTGGCCACAGGATAGGAAAAGGTCATTTTCCTGTCCACAGGATAGTTTTCATTCCAATCCCAAAGGAGCGCAATGCCAAAGAATGTTCAAACTACCACACAATTGGGCTCATTTCACATGCTAGCAAGGTATTGCCTAAAGTCCTTCAAGCTAGGCTTCAAAACTACTTGAACCAAGAATTTTCAGATGTATAAGCTGGATTTAGAAAAGGCAGAGGAACCAGAGATCAAATTGCCAACATCGGTTGGATCACAGGAAAGGCAATGGAATTCCAGTAAAATTTCTGCTTCATTGACTATGTCAAAGCCTTTGGCTGTGTGGATCACAATAAACTGTGGAAAATTCTTAAAGAAATGGGAATACCAGACCACATAACCTGCCTCCTGAGAAACCTGTGTGCAGGACAAGAAGCAACCCTGAGAACCAGACAAGGAACAATGAACTGGCTCAAAATTGGGAAAGGAGTACCTTACAGCTGTATATTGTCATCCTGCTTATTTAACTTATATGCAGAGTAGATCATGTGAAATGCTGGGCTGGATGGCTCACAAGCTGGAATCAAGATTGCCAGGAGAAATATCAGTAACCTCAGAATTGCAAATAACATCACCCTAATGGCAGAAAGTCAAGAGGGATTAAAGAACCTCTTGATGAAGGTGAAAGAGGAGAGTGAAAAGACTGGCTTAAAACTCAATATTCAAAAAATTAAGATCATGGCTTCTAGTCCCATCACTTCATGGAAAATAGATGGGAAAACAATGGAAACAGTGATAGACTTTATTTTCTTGGGCACCAAAATCACTGTGAATGTGACTGCAGCCATGAAATTAGAAGACATTTGCTTCTTGGAAGAAAAGCAATGATGAACCTAGACAGCATATTAAAAAGCAGAGACATTATTACTTTGCCAACTAAGGTCCATGTAGTCAAAGCTATAGTTTTTCTAGTACTCATGTACAGATGTGAGAGTTGGACCATAAAGTAAAGGCTGAGTGCCAAAGAATCGATGCTTTTGAACTGTGCTGTTGGAGAAGATTCTTGAGAGTCCTTTGGACAACATGGAGATCAAACAAATCAATCCTACAGGGAATCAACCCTGTAGGAATACTCATTGGAAGGGCTGATGCTGAAATTCCAATACTTTGGCCACCTGATGCAAAGAGCCAACTCATTGGAAAAGACCTTAATGTTGGGAAAGACTGAGGGCAGGAGGAGAAGAGGGTGACAGAGTATGAGATGGTTAGATGGCATCACTGACTCAATGGACTTGAGTTTGAGCAAGCTCCAGGGGATAGTGAAGGACAGGGAAACCTTCAATGTAGTTGAAGCATTCAACTACAGATGTCCTTTAGTTATTAATTAAAGGAAGGAAGGAGATTATTAATAAGATCAGAAGAGAAGCTTAGACCTTAATATCCATCTGTTCAATGTTGAATTTAGTGTTATACCTATACCTTTAGGTATAGTGTTATTCCTATACCTTTAGAGGAAGAGAAGACTCTTCCTCTAAAATAGAATTCCATTGAATAGTGTTTAGAATTTGTTGTATAAGCTGCATGCTCAAATTAACCTTATAGTAAAATTTATGTAACTCTTATTCTATATGTGGATTCAGTCGTTTCCAAAATACAACAATCAAAATTAGTGCTTTTGTAGAATATCTAATAAAGCTTTTAAAATATCACTTTGTTTCAATATCTAGACTGTGGGAATGTTACCAGATTATGGTAGTCAATATCCCGGAGTCTGAAACGGGCACACTAGGATATCAGCAACTAGTAAACATTATCTTTAGTTCAGTTCAGTTACTCAGTCATGTCTGACTCTTTGCAACCCCATGGACTGCAGCATACCAGGCCTCCCTGTCCATCACCAATTCCCTGATTTCACTCAAACTCATGTCCATTGAGTCGGTGATGCCATCTAACCATCTCATCCTCTGTTGTCCCCTTCTCCTCCTGCCCTCAATCTTTCTCAGCATCAGGGTCTTTTCCAGTGGGTCAGCTCTCCACATCAGATGGCCAAAGTATTGGAGTTTCAGCTTCAGCATCAGTCCTTCCAATGAACACTCAGGACTGATCTCCTTTAGGATGGACTGGTTGGATCTCCTTGCAGTCCAAGGGACTCTCAAGAGTCTTCTCCAACACCATGGTTCAAAAGCATCAATTCTTTGGTGCTCAGCTTTCTTTATAGTCCAACTCTCACATCCATACTTGACTGCTGGAAAAACCATAGGTTTGACTAGATGGACCTTTGTTGACAAAGTAATGTCTCTTCTTTTTAATATGCTGTCTACGTTGGTCATAACTTTTCTTCCAAGGAGTAAGAGTGTTTTAATTTCATGGCTGCAGTCACCATCTGCAGTGATTGGAGCCCAGAAAAAGAAAGTCTATCACTGTTTCCACTGTTTCCTCATCTATTTGCCATGAGGTGATGGGACTAAATGCCATGATCTTACATGCTAGCAAAGTGTAAGGGATACATTTTGTTGAATTTTTGCTAATGTACTAAATATTAAGAGAATTGCCACAGTTTCCTTTGAAATACTTTTTTCCAAAGGAGGAAGAAGACAAAGATCAAGTCATTGAGAGGGGAAAAAATGGTAATGCATGATAAAACTTGGTGCAAACCATTTTTGCATTAAAATATAGGGAGTATCAAAGCATATTTTAGATACATGCATTAGAACAGATTCAGTTATAGAACAGGATAAGTCTGAGTCTCATTAATCCCAAGTAAGAAAGTAGAGAATATGCTTCTAATAATGCAATATGAGATTAGCCATCATGCATATAATTGTGGGTATCATATGAAGTTTACTTTCTTTAATTATGTGTATTCACTTCTCTTTACGAATAAGAATTCTAAGCTTCTCCACAGAAATGTATTTATACTTTCAAACCAATTAATGTAAAAATGGTCCTCTAGTAGGGTTTCAAAATATTGAGAAAATCTTAACCTGAGTCAATGAATGCCAAGAAACTGCTTCTAAATTAAACATGTGAAAACTTTTGTATTTTTTGTTTTTGAAAATGCTTTTACTTGGAATGAAGCAATTCATCTAGCTAGACAGAAAGCATACCCCACCCTCTATTAAATTTTATTCTGAATGTCATTGGGTTATATTTATATACTTTCCAGACTAAAACTATTAAACTTGTGCTACCATGAATTCATGTGTGCGTGCTGAAATAGTATTTCTGTGAAAGTTAGTTGTTTCCTAGTTGTGGCATGAAAGCATTGATTATGCATTATAAAGAATCAGCAATAAACAAATGGATAAGTATGTTTTGGTTGAGGTGAAAGGGGGATATGAATCCTTAGATTTGACACTAGGTTTGTGAGCAGAAAGTAAACCATAAAGTAGACAGAAGATGGGCCTTATTTGGCATTTCTTCAATGAACAGTGCTAAATGTTTAGTAAGTTTGTGATGAAATGAATTTATCTTCTGGTGTTTGAGCCATTCAAATTTTCTGTCCACATATTTTCCTCTAAAGGAAGATACTTCTTAACTTTAAACTGATGACTTAAAAAAGTATCAGGTGACATTTTCTCTGTGGACAGAGGTAGGTCAGTGATTAAATTTTCTCGAGTCAGTAGAGAAATTACAAAAAATAAAATCAATGTATTTTATAAAGGTAAACTTAGTCTATTAAAAACTGCCTTTTCATTCTGGGATTATATTCTACTTCTGTGGTTTTAAATTTCCTTTTTATGAAATGATATTTATGGTAGGTAGTACTTGGGTTTTCATCTTTTTAACATCCTTATTTGGCAAAAAAAAGTTGATGCCATATATTGGTCCTCATTTAAAAGATTACCTATGTAGTAAATTCCAGGACTGGCTTATATTCAACAGCATATAACTGTATTGGCTGTAAAAATACTGAAATAAGTTCATAACTATTATTCCCCTAAGTGTCTACCTTCCCCTCACTCTGGCCACTCAGTCCCCTTTCTTGAGACTCCAGACATCCTTGAAAGTAAGTATCTAAAGAGTTAATGCTTGTCACAGCTGGGTTCATTGGATACTTTATAACAGTTATTAAATATTTTAAAAAGAACCTGTGGCAAAATCCAAATGCCAGGAACCATTGGTGTAAAATGAGTGGTGTTATCTGATTCCTTTAAGAAAGCCAAAAATTGCTGTTGGCTCTCAGCCATGTGATTCCTTAAAAACTGTATTTAAGACAATCTAGCAACTCCTAGTTTAATAAAATAAGTGTTAGTTGCTCAGTCATGTCTGACTCTGTGACACCATGGACTGTAACCTGCCAGGCTCCTTTATCCATGGAATTCTCTAGGCAAGAATACTGCAGTGGGTTGCCATTTCCTACTCCAGGGGATCTTCCCAATCCAGGGATCAAACCTGGGTCTCCTGCATTGTAGGCAATTTCTTCACTGCCTGAGCCACCAGGGAAGAGTCATTTTTCTCCCTTCTTAGAGAATTTGGTATACAACTGTCTGGAAGTAGAAACATAGGAGGTCTGTGCTCCTTAGGCATAAATAGTTAAAGGGTGAGAGAGGGTGGGGAGACCTTTTAAATGCAGATTAGCAAGGGAGAGATGTGACCCTGCATCTTTTTCTGTTTCTTCTCAGAATTCTTTCTTCAGTAAGAGAAATATGATATGTGCAACTAGGAAGAAAATATGCACTGGCTGAAAAAAGGGGCAGCTTTGATAAGAGCAAACTTTAGAACAAAAAGATGAGGACAAGTATTTAAACACACTTTAAAAACAACATTAAGGAAAGTGATTAAAGAAGTTTAAAATCTTGTTCTGAATTTGCTAGAGAACATAAAAAAATAAAATACCCCTCTCTCCTTTGTTCTCATACACTTTTCATCCAAGCAAAAGATAGGACCAGAATGAGTGGTTAACTTGGATTGACCTTTGAACAGCTGCCCCGTTAAACTTCAGAGAGTACATCCCTACTGTTATGATCAAGTGACTATAGTCAGTGGTATAGTTAGCCTGCTCTGTACATTAAAGCTGATGAAGCACTTGAAAAGGCAATTAACCCTTTTTTAGGATCTAAATCAACAGAATGTGTGATGTTCTTACGTGAATAATATTGTCATTTGAAATACAAACATTATTTCTCTGCCTTTTGGAAAAAGGTGAAGCTAGTCATCTTGATTTTGTTTCTCTTATTTCCTGAAGGTCTGGCAGTATTTCTTCTGAAGAAAAGAGATGCATGTTAGTTCTCTATTACAAAATGTATAAATAAAATATTCTGGTGCATTGTAGGAGTCTAAATATTGAGATTGTGGTTATACAATTATAGTCTAAGGTTTTCACATTAATTATCTTTAGAGAGAGGTCTGGGATAGAGGGGGTTAATGGGCACATTGCAATGAGTAGAGAAAATCCTACTGCAGGTGTTTGTTTAATGGGGTGTTGATGGAAAGCCAGGGTCACCTAAGTAGGGAAACCATGGAAAGAGAGAAGGTGTTGAAGTGGTTAGTATAAAACACAGGTCTGTGGTCGTGTCAAGTTTTAATTCCTAAAACTGTTTTGACTTTTCTTATTTGAGAATGCTGCTTTGCTAATTTTTGCATAAAAGCCCAACTGCATTCTTATAAGGACAAGGCAATTAGAATGGAGATTTCAGAAAAAAGATTATTTAATCACACATAGGGAGCTACAAATTCCTTATTTCCATTTGACAGACTTATCAGGTAAAAGAATTACTTCTCTCTCTCTGTTTTCTTTGTCTATTTTCTTCAACTTTATATATTAGGAAATTTATAATATAAGCATATATAATAGCAGAGAGACTAGTGTAATGAACTATTTATCCAGCCTCCAAAACTTTCAACTTCTCTGCCAACTTCCTGGCTCCTTTCATCTCCCAGAGTATTTTGCAGCAAATCTCAGACATTATGTCATATCAATTATTATATGTTAGTCACTCAGCCGTGTCTGACTCTTGACCCTATGAACTGTAGCCCTCCAGGTTCCTCTGTTCATGAAATTCTCCAGGCAAGAGTACTGGAGTGGGTAGCCTTTCCCTTCCTCAGGGGATCTTCCCAACCCAGGGATCGAACCTGGGTCTTCTGCATTACAGGCCGATTCTTTACCATCTGATTCACCAGGGAAGCTATATATTTCAATACACATCTCTAAAACTACAACCCAATGGTCACACTAAAAAGTGCTACATCACATTTATAGTACCATAAATAAATAATAATTTCTTAATATAGTAAAATAGCCAATGTTCAAATTTTTGTTTATCTCATTTAATAATTTGTAAATAATGAGTCAAATAATGGACTTGAAATAATGTCTATACATTGCAGTTGGCTACTGTTCTCTCAAGTTCCTTTTAATCTGTAGGATTGCTCTTTCTGTTTTACTTCTTGCATTTTTTTCCTGTTTTAGTTGTTGTCGTAGCAATTGAGCTATTTGTTTATAGGGTAGATTTTGATTACATTCGTGAGGTGTTATTTACATATTTCTCTGACCTCTATTTCTGTAAATTGTTGGTCAGGCCTAGAAACTTGATCAAATTTAAATTTGATATTTTCAGTAAGACTACTTCCAAGATGTTAGTGTTTAATTTCATAAGGATGTGCAAAATATATCTAGTTGTTTCTTTTTATATGTATGATGTTAGCATCCATTGAAGATCTTTATCTAGATCTCTGTTTATTTCATTCCTTTTTATGAAATATTTGATAATTCTGATATATATCCTGTTTCTCTGGAGAACCCTGACTTAGACAATGGTTAAACAAAATTTATATTAATTCAGTAGACTTTTCTGAGTGTCTATTGTTTTAGGCATTCTTTAGGTGCTGAATATACAACAGAGAAGAAAAATTATAAGATGATTGAACTTACATGCGTGTATGCTCAGTCACTTCAGTGGTGTCCGGCTCTTTGTGACTGTATGGACTGTGGCCCATCAAGCTCCTCTGTCCACAGGATTTTTCTTGCAAGAATAGTGGAGTCGGTTGTCATGCCCTCCTCCAGAGTATCTTCCTGACCCAGGGATCATACACTTGTCTCCTGTGCTGAAGGCGAATTCTTTACCAGCAAACCACTGGTGAAGCCCAAGATTATTGACCTCATGGATCTTAAATTCTTCTGTTTTCACCAAATAGATACTTACTTAAATGCTTTGAGTCATCACTCCTTTACTATTTATGCTATTGGTTCGGCATTTCAGTTCCACATGGGAGCCTTATAATTATTTTGCACAGTTAGTAAGTGTTTTGCTGTTGTTCAGTCACTCAGTTGTGTCCGACTCTTTGGGACCCCATGGACTGCAGCATGCCAGGTTTCCCTGTCCTTCACCATCTCCCAGGGCTTGCTCAAACTCATGTCCACTGAGTCAGTGATACCATCCGACTATCTCATCCTCTCTCATCCCCTTCTCCTCCCATCAATCTTTCCTAGCATCAGGGTCTTTTCCCATGAGTCTGTTCTTCACAGCAGGCGGCCAAAGTATTGGAGTTTCAGCTTCAGCATCATTCCCTCCAATGAATATTCAGAATTGATTTCCTTTAGGATTGATTAGTTTGATCTCCTTGCAGCTGAAGGGATTCTCAAGAGTCTCCTCCAACATCACAGTTCAAAAGCATTAATTCTTCAATGCTTAACCTTCTTTATGGTCCAGCTCTCACATCCATATATGACTACTGGTAAAGTCAGAGCTTTGACTATACAGAGCTTTGTCAGCAAAGTAATGTCTCTGCTTTTTAATATGCTGTCTATGTTTTTCATTGCTTTTCTTCCAAGGAGCAAGCATGTTTTAATTTCATGGCCGCAGTCACCATCTACAGTGAGTTTGGAGCCCAAGAAAATAAAGTCTGTCACTGTTTCCATTGTTTCTCCATCTATTTGAAATGAAGTGGTGGGATTTGATGTCATGATCTTTGTTTTTTTTAATATTGAGTTTTAAGCCAGTTTTTTCACTCTCACTTTCCTCTTTAGGCTCTTTAGTTCCTCTTCATTTTCTGCCTTATGGTATGGTGTCATCTGCATATCTGAGATATTGACATTTCTCCTGGAAATCTTCATTCCAGCTTGTGCAGGAAGTGTTTAGATTCTCTCAGTTTATTTGCTTACTCTTTCTCCTACATATCAGACCATTCTTCTGGGATAGCTTTCCTTTTTGTGGATATGTGACTTCTAGAATTTCTTTCAGTAAGAATCTGTTGGTAAACTATCTGACCTTTGTTTAATCTGAAAATAATTTTACTTTGCCCTTCTTTTCTAAGTTTTTGATACATGTGTAACTTTAAGAATGGTTTCTTTTGAAATGAAATAATACCATTTACAGCAACATAGATGCAACTAGAGGTTATCATATTAAGTGAAGTGAGTCAAGAAAAGAAAGACAGTTATTATATGATATCACTTATATGTAAAATTCAAAATAAAACACAAAGGAATTTGTCTATAACACAGAGACAGAGTAATGGACATAGAAGACTAGTGGTTGCCATGGAGGAGGGTTGGGGGAGGGATGGAGTAGGAGGTTGGTGTTAGCAAATGTAGGCTTTTGTATGTGGAATGGATAAGAAGCAAGGTCCTACTGTATGGAACAGAGAACTGTGTTCAGTATCTTATGATAAGCTGTAATGGAAAGGAATATATAAAATGGAATGTATATATATATATGTATAACTGAATTGCATTGCTGTACAGAGGTAGTTGGGCTTCCCACGTGGTGCTAGTTGTAAAGAACCCATCTGCCAGTGCAGGAGAAGTAAGAGACACATATTCATAATTAACAAAATATTGAAAATCAGCTGTATTTCAATAAAAAAATGTTTTCTCTCAAAATATTTAAACTATATTTCCACTGACTTTCAATTATTAGAAGTCAACTGTGTGTCTTTTCTCTGATTACTTTCAAGACCTTCTTTTTGTCTTTGGTGTTGTACTTTGATGTCATCCTAGGCTAAATTTAGATTTATTTATACCACTAATATAAAACTTTATATCATGGATCTGAGGGTTTATGTCTTTCTTTTGGTTTGGAAAGAATCCACCTGCAATGCAGGAGGCCTGGGTTCGATCCCTGGGTTGGGAAGATCCTCTGGAGAAGGGAAAGGCTACCCACTACAGTATTCTGGCCTGGAGAATTCCATTGACTGTAAAGTCCATGGGGTTGCAAAGAGTTGGACCCAACTGAGCGACTTTCACTTTCACGTTTCACCTTAGTTTGGAAAACCATCAGCTTTATCATTTGAAATATTACCTCTATCTCCTCTTCTCCTTCTGTGACTCTAATTATATCTATCCTATGCCTCATCACTTTATCTTCTCTGTGTTCTAATGTATATTTTATGTATTTTATCTCTTTATCTCTCCATATTATATATTATGCAGACTTTTTTGTCCCAAGTAGGCCAAAACTTGAGATTTTTCAAACTTTATGGGAAAGTATTCTTTCCCTCCATCTGGCTCCAAGTTTGCATGCTATTCTTTTCTGTGAGGTTGGTTTATTTTTAGCTCATCCTATTTTTAGTTCCTGTATCTATTTCCATATATATTCTGTGTGAGTGTGTGTGTGTGTATGTGTATAACTTGTTAGATTTCCTACAATGGATAGGTGCTACCATTTTTCTACTGTCCAAAAATCCTAGTGAGATTTCACAATAAGTGTTAGACTAAAGTGAATCAGCATGGATATCCCCTCAGGTACTTACATTCTACATGGGAAACCACTGCTATAAAGAATTCAGAGTCAGTAACAAATTTTAAGTAAATAAGTGCCTTGATGCTACTATATTAATAAATTATGAACACTATAAAATTTACACAGTAATTAAAATAGTATGAAATAGAACATACAGATAAACATCTGCCAATGCAGGTCAGGAAGATGCCCTGGAGAAGGAGGAAATGGCAATCCACTCCGGTATTCTTGTCTGGGAAATCCCAAGAACAGAGAAGCCTGGAGGTCTATAGTCCATGGGGTTGCACAAGTGTTGGACACGACTTAGCAACTAAATAAACAAACAAAAAAAAAATTGGGACAAATGAAAATGATGATCCATTTATTTTCCCATGCATGCAGAAACTTCTCAAAGCAGAAACTGATCTGACACATTATCTACTGTCTCAAATCTCATTTTTCTAGTCTTCAACTGACTCAAGGATATTCTATATGACAACTTTTGTCCTTATTGCTAAATATCTTAAAAAGGAAAACTACATATACTGCCCACAAGTTTCACTTCTCAATCACATGTCAAATGATTTCAATCCAACTTCCAATCTGACCAACATCTTGAAAGGGCTTTCTTAGAAGGTCAGCATTCACCACAAATAGAATAAGTGGTCTTTTCTTTGGCTTTTAGTTCACCAAATTCTGTATCTTTTGTCACTATAATAGACCTTTCATTTTAAAGGTATAGCTTCTCTTGATTTTCTTGATGATACTCCATCTCATTTTTCTAACCTCTCTAACTTTTTTCTTGGTCTCCCACACTAGATTTTCTTTTTAAAAATTGTTAAGTACTAAAATTCTATCCTTAGTCCACTTCCTTTATTCTCTGCTTTCTCTCCTCAAGAGATCACTTTCACTTTTGTAGCTTCAACAGTCACCTGCATGCTGATGACTCAACAAATATAATTTCTCACGTTGGTTACTATCCTAAGTTTCACGTCTGTTTTTATAAGAACCTTTATTTGAATTAAATACAGGCCTCTCAAAGTTCTCCCAAAGAAACCTACTCTTTCTGCCATATTTATCTTAAAAGTAAGCCTAATGACAGCATTTACCTTGCTGAATTATTAAGGTAACCCTAGTTGCTTTAACAGACAAGCCTAGATATCTCAGTGGCTTAAGGCAACAAAAATTTATCTGTCACCTCAACTGCAAAAGCAGGGAAAGTAAAAGTTGTGATGCTCTGCTCTTCTCTACACATTCATTAAGGGAACCAAGAAAGAAGGAAGATGTGACATATTAAAATACCTGGGGCATCATTCTTATTTAGCAAACAAAAAATAAAAGGAGGAGAAGACCTAATTTTCTAGGAAGTTTTGTTTTTATGGGCCAAACCTGCAATGATATGTATCACTTCTGCCCACGTTCCTTTACGTTAAACTTAATCATATCATCTAACTAAAAAAAAAAAAAAAAAAAAGACTAGGGCATGTAGTCCAGCTTTACATATAGAAGGAAAGAAAAATGGTAAAGAGATAACTAGCCTTTGCCACAGCTATGAAGACTAAATCAACACGTGGTTAGCATTTAGCTTAATATACAGTAACACAAAAATTGACTTCTCATGCTTGTGTTATTATCTAAGCTAAAATTCTCATCTTTCATTTTCCATTAGCACATGCCGTTACTAGATCATAAAATTCTGTTTTATAATTATCTCTTAAATTTAAATCTTTTCCCTCCATTTATATTGCCTTATCTCCATGAAAAAACTGAAAGTGTTAGTCACTCAGTCGTGTCCAACTGTGTGACCCCACAGACTGTAGCCCACCAGGCTCCTCTGTCCATGGTATTCTCCAGGCAAGGATACTGGAGTGGGTAGCCATTCCCTTCTCCAGGGGATCTTCCCGATCCAGGGATTGAACCCAGGTCTCCCACATTTCAGGCTGATTCTTTATGTCCCTGCATTGGCAGGCAGTTCTTTACCACTGAGCCACCAGGGAAGCCCGCATGTAAGTATTGAATGTAAATGGGACTATGTTTGAAAAAATTAGCATCTTGAAGGCAGGATGATGTAAAATTAGGTAGGCTGAAGTAAAGTGACACTGTAAAGATCAAGTTTAGATTAAAAAATATAGACAGTATCATGTTGTCACAAAATAGGGAATAACTAAATACGTGTCAAAAGAACAGAAGAGAAATGAACTTGGAGATGGATCAGACATGCTAACATAGTACTGATATTGTACACATTGGGTTCATATTTAATAAACAAGATTTAAAATCCATGCGCCTTTTTGTATTTACTTGTCTCAGTCAGGTATACTGTATTTATATTTAGAATGTGAATAAATTTTAAGAGAGAGTGTTCTCCCTTTGTCTTGGGCTGGGAAATTTCATTTTCCTTTGCTTACAGTAGAAAGAGATCAAACTTAGCCAGATCAAGCTTTCTCAGTGGCTGAGAAGAACAACAACTAAGCAGGTCATTTTCTGGTAGTGGAGTTGGAATCATGTGGTAGGAAAAGGTCGTCTTCAAGCAGGTGTGTGTGTTGCATATGGATTATCTGGTGTCTTGAATTTGGTGTTCTTGAAAGTACTTATTGTTATTCTCTGTTCTTTTTTTTTCTATTGGGTTATTTCTGTTTTTTTTTTTTAAGTATATATTTTTATATGCTGTTTGGTACTGGGTGTATGAACTCAGGATTATACTTCCCCTCCTAGATTAGGAAAACTTGAAGGTAGATTTATTATTATTATTTTTTTTATTAAGAGCCTAGTTATATTGAAGCATAATCAGTGCACAATAAATAAAATTGTTAGGCTTTCTAATAGTTCTCCACTGAATTTGGGAGTAAAGACATGCAAGCACAAATTTCCCTGAGGAGCTGAAACATCGGAATGCAGAAATGTGAAATTTTTAAAAAATCTGAGCAAATATGACACAACCTCTCTATAACCTCACTCTGTTGTCCTTGTATTTCAATTCAGTTCTAAGCTCACTGAAATAACTTTGAATATATCCTATTTCTCTCACAAAGTTTATCAAGATTAAAAGGAGACATCACCTAAATCAATCTTAAATTCTCAGAATGTGGGAAAAGTTGTTTGAAAATAATTATTTGATCTTAATATATTATTTGTGGGTTTCATTAATTAATTCAACAGATATTTTTAAGCATCAAATATGTGCTTATATAATAGGTTCTAGAATTATTCTGGTGAGCAAGGGTCTGATTTGTATTCTGTCGAGGCTTATTGTCAAGTATAGATTAATTAAACGCTCATGCTGTTTGAAATTATATAAAATTAAGTGGAAATAAATGTTTCTAAGGGCCACATAACAATGGAAGCTTATTTAGACCTGTGTTTGTGTGGATGAGTGGAGACGGGGATGTACAGGGAAGGCTTTTCAGAAGAAGTGATCCAAGATCTGAGGTCTGAGGATGGCTAAGAGATCCGGGTTGTAAGGTAGTATAAAAGAAGGAGATGGAGGAAGGAAATGTTCCATGAAGAAAAAAATACAGTGGTCAAAGAGACTGTTGTCAGACAGCAAAATTGGTAGAAAATTGGGGTGGCTTAAGCAAGATTAAGGGGAGGACTGAGGCAAAATGAAGATGAATGTGGAGGCAGGGGCCAGGCCATGCAGGACATTAATAAACCATAAGAAGGATTTGAATTTTTCTTAAGTATAGTGAAAAACCATTAAATGATTTAATATAGGCCATGATGTGATCAGATTTGGGCTTTTGCAGAAATTACTCTGACTCCATTATGTGGAAAGGGTGGAAGGGGCTGGAGTGGATACAGGAAGAAAAGGTAAGAAGCTTTTGCAGTGGTCCTAATAGGAGCGATAGCAACTTGGACTATGGTTGTGTCAGTGGAGACAGAAAAAAGTGAGCAGCTTATAGCATTTTGAGGTAAAATGGACAGTATTTTGTAATGGATTACATGTATGTAGGGTGAGGGAAAAGATGATGTCAAGATGATTTCTAGTATTCTAGTCCGTACAAATGGCAGGATGAAGCTATTTACTAAAGTTGGAACAACTGCTAGAAGACTGAGTTCAAGGGGGAAGATCACAAGTTTGATAATAAACATGTTGGTTATGAGGTGCATCTAACATAACCAAGTAATACTGATATATCAAGTAGGCAGTAGGATATGTGGAGAAGGCAATGGCACCCCACTGCAGTACTCTTGCCTGGAAAATCCCATGGACAGAGGAGCCTAGTAGGCTGCAGTCCATGGGGTCGCTAAGAGTCAGACACGACTGAGCGACTTCCCTTTCACTTTCCACTTTCATGCATTGGAGAAGGAAATGGCAACCCACTCCAGTGTTCTTGCCTGGAGAATCCCAGGGACGGGGGGCCTGGTGGGCTGCCGTCTATGGGGTCGCACAGAGTCGGCCACGACTGAAGCGACTTAGCAGCAGCAGCAGCAGCAGTAGGATAAGTGAATCTGGAGCTCAAAGAATAGGTCAACCCTAGAACTGTGAATTTATTTGTCTCAGAATATTTGATTGGAATTATATTTCCTAGAAGAACATGGAAAGAGAACATGCTGGTGTAAGCCTTAAGAAATCAACCCTTTTAATGATGGTTAGAAAAGGATGAATCTTTGAGATGTAGGGAGAAAACACCAGGTGAATATTTTTTCCACAAGCCAAAAAAGGGCAGTGTTTCTAGGGTGAGACACTGGCCAACATTGTCAAATGCAAAGAAGTTCAGTCACATGCGCAATAAAACCAACAACTGATTTTAGTAATATGGAGTTCACTGGTGACTCAAGAGAAAGATGTTTTAGTCTGGTGACTAGAAAGTAGTGAACTGGGAAATGAGTGAAAATTAAAACAAAAACAAAAACAAGCACAGCTCTTTGAGAACACCTGGCTATACAGTGAAGAATAGAACTAAGGAAGCAGAATAGACGTGATAAAATATGATGCAGTGGAACATTTGTGTTTGAATGTCCATTGGAATCTCCTGTGTAACCACTGATTCAGAAATTTAAGCTTTTTAGGTAGGACTTGAGGAATAACTTTAGAATTAAATAATGAAAAATTTACAGTTGCAGTGTAATTTGGTCTATGATATATTGCTGGTAATAGCTATTATTTATTTATATCATTGTTTTTCCATTATAATACTTTTCTTTTTTTTTTTTTTTTTTTACCATGAGAACATAGGAGTTACTTCACAATGATATCATTGGCTTTATGAAACCATTTCAAGTAAACAGAGGGTGATGAAAAGCAAGTACTGCCTGTACCTTGCTATTTCCTTGTATTGCAATAAGAAAATTTTGTGCATTGGAACTGACTGGGTTTATATCCTACTGAAATGGACAGTGCTGGTGCAGGCACACAGATAAGAGAAATAAACGTAAGTGACTGTGAAATGCAAGGGGTCGCTTGAGAAGAGTATTCTTGTATGCTCTGCAATGGTAGCTAAGATGTGGCAATGGAAGTAAGAGAAATTTTATTTAGGGACTGCTCTGGGAGGTCCTGCTTGTAGAAATTCACTTTTTCTACTAGTTGTAAGGTGCTAGAAAAATTGCTCAGCCACTTTTGGTCTGCTTTCTTATTCACAAAATTGGGTTGCTAATTCAGTGTTTTCTGAGTGTTCTTGTACACTTGAGTTGTGAAATACCATACACATTTCGTTTATGATGGTTAATCAATACTGTGTTATTTATTGAGGAGGAGCAGGAATGGAGGGTACAAAACTCATGACAGATGTTTATTCGAATAACATTGTGTACATATTACTGGCTAAAATACAGTCTCAAAAATTAAAGTTTATTTATTAAATTGGAGAATTATAGGCCATGCCTATAAGAAAGTAGTAGGACATGAAGGGCTTTCCTGGTGGCTCAGTGGCAAAGAGCTCCCCTGCCAGTGCAGATGTGGGTTTGATCCCTGCATCAGGAAGATCCCCTGGAGAAGGAAATGACAACCCACTCCAGTATTCTTACCTGGGAAATCCCATGGATAGAGGAGCCTGGAGGGATATAGTCCACGGGGTTGCAAAAGAGTTGGATACAACTGAGCGACTAAACAGCAACCACAAGGACATTAAAACATGGTGAAGATCATAGACTTTGAAATAAGTTAGCTAGTGGTTGTGTGTGCTCAGTTGTGTCCTACTCTTTGGGCAAATTTTTACATGTTTGAGCCTCAGTTTCCTTATCTGTCATAGAAGTATATTAATAATAGTAAATAATAGCACATTCCTCATAGAGTAGTTGTAAGAATTAAATGAGGTGATGATTTTGATGTAGCAAGCACCAGCTCATATTAGTCATTATTATGAGGACTTTTTTTTGGATAGTCCATTTTATTTATTTATTTAAAATTAAAAAAAAATTATTACTGAGGATTTTTTGTGGTGGTGGTTTAGTCACTAAGTCATGTCCAACTCTTGTGACCCCATGAACAGTAGCCCACCAGGCTCCTCTGTCCCTGGGATTCTCCAGGCAAGAATGCTGGAGTGGGTTGCCATTTAAATCTCTTTAAAATCTTAAGCTCAGTTTCTTGAATTGATACAATTGGGAGTAGCTGAAGGTATACCAGAGGGTACTAGGAATCACAAAATAAATGTAAGATATCTTCCTGAAGTGTACATTTTGTTGATAATGTACTTTTTATTATTGGAGTGGCAAATCGCAATGCAATCCAGTAGTCTCGCCAGGTTAATCCCAAGGACAGAGGAGCCTGGTGGGCTATAGTCCCTGGGGTCACAAAGAGTCAGACATGACTGAGTGAGCACACACACACACATTAATATTCTTATATGAAATATGAAAACTTTTTTTTGAATTTTTTAGATAAAAAGAATGCTTCAGAGAAATATTTTGCCCTTGGAGGATGGAGTGAGGGTTCAGTCTGTAGCTCTGGAGCCTGGTAATGTGCATGCATTCATTTCTGCAGCCAGGGGTTCTTCAGTGGCAGTAGTTAAGAATTACTGGTCAAAAGACTTAACTGTTGTTGAAAGATGCAAAAGTAAAGGCACTTCTTGTTCAACCACTGATTTCAGTAGATTAAAAATCAAGAGGATTATATGAATTTGTCTTTGAGAATCCTAAAGTGATTTTCTTGATTTGGGAAGAATCTTGACATGTTTTAACTTTGCACTTAACTGAGAGATGTTCCCAGCATCTTGCTGTTTTACGTAATTGAAAACACTGTCGATTCAGATTGCCTCTGAAAAAGGCAAACTAAGGTGTTTTCAGAGACACTAAGATATGATATCTCACATTTATTTTGGTAAATATCTTGATTTCCTTATTTACTATGCAAAAAAGAATCTGGCAGATTTTTCAATTCTAAAATACATTTTTTAGAGAATAAACTGATAGCTTACAGTGAACGGTGTTGGATTCTTAGTCTCCGAAGAAGAAGATTTAGCTTTGGGACCAGGGACCAGACTTGATCACTTAAGAGCTTTTGTGTAGCAGAGTTTTATTAAAGTAAGAAAAGGGGCAGAGAAAGCTTCTGACATAGACATCAGAAGGGGGCCTTTGCTAGTGTTAGCAAGGGAGTTATATACTTTTTAAATTAGTTATTACAATAAATCAAAAGAATATCCCAAGGTTGTAAAGATCTTGCTAGACCCACTCCCATAATTTACATTTTAAAACAACAGGATTTGCCAGGTTTTTAGGAATGAGAAACTGTCCTCAAGCAGGACACATTATTGTTATATAATCCTTAGTACAGAGTTTAAACTGAGTTGCTTGTTGTATAATCATCTGTTCTGGGCTTTAACACACACACACACACACACACACAAAACATTTTATGTGACTAAGACTAAGGAATGTAGAGAAAAAAAGATATTTGTCCTTTCATTCTCCTTAAGAATTCCAGACCCCTATCTCTTCTGGGAACCCCAGACTTCTTATCAATCTGCCTAGGAATTGACTTTCTCAATACTATGTATTTTCCCCTAAATTTATAGAAATGCCAAAACCTAAAGCTATTTTTCCTTAATAACATTTGGGTGTTATTTTAAAAGAAAAGCTGGACTTGATTAAAACATAGGCAGAAAGATTATATATGTAAACAGAACAGATTTTATGTCATCTTTCACATGTGTAGCTTCTGTTTGGGGAGGTTTAACCTTTTTGTTCTTTTAAGAGGACATTGCGCTGTGTGTGCTTAGTCGCTCAGTGGTGTCCAACTGTTTGCGACCCCATGGACTAAAGACCACCAGATCCTCTGTCAATGGAATTTTCCAGGCAAGAATACTGGAATGGCTTGCCATTACCTATTCCAGGGAATCTTTCTGACTCAGCGATCAAACCTGGGTCTTTTGTGTCTCCTGCATTGACAGGCAGATTCTTTACCACTACTCAACCTGGGAAGCCTAAGAGGAAGTTGTTCAGTCACCCAGTCATGTCCAAGTCTTTGCGACCCCATGGACTGCAGCATGCCAGGCTTCTCTGTCCTTCACCATCTCCCAGAGCTTGCTCAAACTCATGTCCATTGAGTCAGTGCTGCCATCTCATCCTCTGTCATCCCCTTTTCCCAGCATCAGGGTCTTTTCGAATGAGTCAGTTCTTTGCATGAGGTGGCCAAAGTATTGGAGCTTCAGCTTCAACATCTGTCTTTCCAATGAACATTCAGGACTAACTTCCTTTAGAATTGACTGGTTTGATCTCCTTGTAGTCCAAGGGACTCTCAAGAGTCTTCTCCAACACCACAGTTTAAAAGCAAGAATTCTTTAGCATTCAGCCTTCTTTATGGTCCAACTCTCACATCCATACATGACTACTAGAAAAACCATGCTTTGATTATAAGGACCTTTGTCAGCAAAGTAATGTCTCTGCTTTTTAATATACTTATCTAAGTTTGTCATAGCTTTTCTTCCAAGAGGCAAGTGTCTTTTAATTTCATGGCTGTAGTCACCATCTGCAGAGGAAATTGGGGACCATAAATTGGAGGAGGAGTTGTGAGTCTTGTCTTGGGTTTTTCACATTTCTTTCTTTTATTTGGGGCTGCCGCTTTATATTTTGGGTTAATTCAAAGCCCACTTTGCCATTGCTTACTCTGTGAAGCCTCTCAAATCATCCTCCCATCAGAATTGATTATATCTTCACTGAATTTTTTCATGGCCTAATAGCTTTCTGAATTTTTACATGGATACTTGAAAGAAAGCATAGTCTTCCTGTCTTTATTTTCTGCTTTTATCATGTTTCTTTTTCTTCCTTGAATGTTCACTAGATTTTATTTGTGAATATCAATATTGTTTTTAATAATATACAGGTAATTATATTATTATAGTTTTATTGAGAATTTTAACCATTACTATTTTAAAACTTTATTCTTTGTTTACCGTATGTTATGCTTTTTGCCATTTATTCAATCAGTGTGATAGTGAGATCACAGATTCTGACTTGTTTTTGTAGTCAGAAAGTAATTTATCATTTCATTTTTAAATTTTCTAAATTAATATTTATGATTGATTTATATTTACTGTGTATAGTGGGTTTTGCTTTGTGATAAAATATAGAAGACTTTTTCTTTTAATAAATGAATACATGTTTTATTCTTACTGAAGTAACAAATATGTTTAGTCTTAGATTTGTCACATTATTTTAAGTTTTATAGAGAGAAAGGGAGAGAGAGTCAGTGTTTCTTTGGGTGGTTGGACCTGTAAATAAGGTCTGTAGCCAGTAAATGGGAAAAACAGAGATAAAAAAAAATTAATGAGGCAGAAGCACAGAGAGATGGAGAACTAAACTAGGAGGAAGTCTTTCTAGCTTCCCTATAGATTCTAGTTTACACTTGCAGTTTGTTCCTGAGATGTATCTGCTTCTCTTGTTTCCATGAAACATCTTCATAACCTTATAAATAAATTCACCTATTTTATTGAAATAGGTTTCTTTTCTTTTTTTTTTTGCAACTATAATAAGCCAATTCACATCTGTATGTAATCACAGATCACAGTCCACCCAGCTAGAAAAAGAGTAAGAAAAATCAGATTAGAGTATTCTTTCTGCAGGATTTTTTTAACTGTAGAGTCACCATGTGAATTCAAACAGACTATTAGCTAGCTCAATTACCAGCTTAGATCTGGTTTAAGTACCAGGAACTTATTGCTGCTCACTATAATACAATAGTGCAAAATTTAAAAGCAACTGAGAGGTTGGGTCGTTTGGATGTGTAGTGGCTCATTAAGTCAGGCACATGAGCTTGTAGGCAGGTACATCTGAATTTATGCAGCTTGCTGCTCTTTCCCTTCAGTTTGCCTATGGTTATCTCTACTTGCAGCACAGCCATTAGCCGGTCTTCTTAAAAGCAGTCTGATCAAAAACATACCTCAGACTTCCCTGGTGGTTCAGTGGTAAAGAATCTGCCTGCCAAGGCAGGGGACAGGGGTTTGATCCCTGGCATCTAGGAAGATCCCACGTGCCAAGGAGCAACTAAGCGCATGCACCAGAACTACAGAGCCTGTGCTTCAGAGCCCGGGGGCCACAGCTACTGAATCCCATGTGCTGTAGAGCTCATGCTCTGCAAGAGAAGTCACTGCAATGAGAAGCCTGTGCATAGCAGTTAGAGAGTAACCCCTGCTCATCACAACTAGAGAAAAAGCCCACGCAGCAAGGAAGACCCACCACAGCCAAAAATAAATGAATAAAACTGTATATATTTAAAAAAACACACACCTCACCAAATAGGGCTATTTCTATAGTGCTCGTGGTCTATAATTCACGGCTTAGCAGCAGGGTCAAAGTAGCACCAGGCAATGAGTTTTCTCTTGGTACCTTGAAGAACAACCTGAACTTGAACCTTTCCTAAGTTGTTGGAGGTCAGTTAGAGGTGGCTGAGGGAGGAGCTGTAGCCCTAGAAATCATCCCAGTGCCAGGCATCTTCATAATTTGTAGGCCTGCTCAAAATACATACAAAAACGGAAAGCTCAATTAGTTTTTAGCTTAGAACTTGGTCGAAATCTTCATTTAGTCTTTTTATTTCTTTCCTGTTATTGAGACGTTGGATATTTCATTAAATAGTTAGAAAATAAAGGAAAATAAACAAACAAAAAAGATCACTCAGAGTCCTACCAACCAAAGAAAAAACATTGTTAATTCTATTCTAGCATTTTGGTATTTTTTCTTTCTAGACTTTGTTTTTAACTTTTCAAAATATTTATTCTTTTGTTTACTTGACATAATGTTGCATATTTACAACTCTGTATCTCCTTTTCTTATTCATGGATTTTCTGTACTATTATAAACTCAATGTAAATATTTTCAAGGACTTCAAAATATTCTCTGAAATGGATACTACATAGCTAATTAACCATCATTTGAGATATTTATGTTTCTAATTATGGGATATTTTAGATATTGCAATGAATATCTTTTGCATAAAACTTTTCATATGTGTAGAATGATTTTGTAGGTTAGATCTTTAGACATTTATGCTCTGATTTTGAAATTTTAACTTTGACCCTATGTTAGTCTCCTACCTTGGCCCAGCTTCCCTTTATGTTTTCAGGCATTAGACCTGGGTCTGTTAATTGAAGGAGGCCCACAGCGAGTCTGGGAACACTGAATGTGATCTGCTCATTTGAATGAATCTGAAATCCGGGTTGATCCCTTTGTTTTCACCTCACTGCATCACAAAGATGAGAACTGGCTGAGAATGTGCATGGATTTGGCTCTGCCAGCTGGCAAAACATCCCCAAATAATAGGAGATTATTAGAATCCTGCCCTTTTCCAGCATGCTTTTATCCACATTCATTTCTGTGTTGGCCAATTAGGGATGGTACAGTGGTTTTCTTTGTATGCATCCTGGCAGTCCCATCCGCATAGGTTTGGGAGGAAAATCTCACAGAATGTGAGATCCTTTTAGATAAAAGAAGTTTTGTTAATTTTAACCAGAAGATACCTGTGATGACAGTGGGGCTGTGAGTGTCAGTTGTAGGTAAGGGTCCAGCTGCTAAGCTACCTGTGTGGAACTTTGCAGATGCTCCATTTCATTCATGGCTGCAGTCTTATTGAGGTCAGCAATTGATGTGAAACCAAAAAGGGAGTCAGAGACAGGGCTTCTAGAGGACATGACATCATTGTCTAGTCGTTGCTTTGGATGCTTTTATATGGCTCTGCTTAGTTCCTTTCTGTAGAATGGGGAGTGGTAGTGGACATTGCCCCTTGTCAGTTAGCAACCTGACACTTCTAGTATTTGTAATTGAAGAGATATTGATGAATCTTGGGAAGAGATTAACTGCTTTCCCTCTGGTTATTATCATCAGTGGGCAGGGGGGACATGCTCAAGTGCTCAGGTAGTATGTGGGAGCTGAAATTCCATATAAGAAATAATTGTCTTCATCTCAGACAGCACCTCTCTCTCCATCCTTGGGCCTGGGATACTGGGTTATTTCTCTGTTGTTGCTCTGAAGAGAGATACTGATATATTCCATGGTGTGTGTGTGTGTGTGTGTGTGTGTGTGTGTGTATGTGTGAGTGTGTGTAATTAATAAGCTATTGCAATATAATGTTAGTGCCTTCTTTTTGCCAGAGGGAAGCTTATAGTATTTTATAAAATGCTAGAATTTTAGAGCCAGAAGATTCCATACATATCCATTAATCTATGGGTTCAGTCCTGGGTGTTCATTGGAAGGATTGATGCTAAAGCTGAAACTCCAATACTTTGGCCACCTCATGCGAAGAGTTGACTCATTGGAAAGACCCTGGCTGGGAGGGATTGGGGGCAGGAGGAGAAGGGGACGACAGAGGATGAGATGCCTGGATAGCATCACCGACTCGATGGGCATGAGTTTGAGTAAACTCTGGGAGTTGGTGATGGACAGGGAGGCCTGGCGTGCTGCGATTCATGGGGTCGCAAAGAGTTGGACACGACTGAGCGACTGAACTGAACTGAGCTGATGGGTTAACCACCATATTTTTTCTTTCACTTTTATTGAGATACATATAATTAATATTGAGAACTCTATCAGTTTGGAGATTCCCCAGGGGCTCAGCAGTAAAATATTCTGCCTGCAATGCAGTAGCCACAGGAGACATGGGTTTGATCCCTGGGTCGGGAAGATTCCCCTGGAGGAGGGGATGGCAACATATTCCAGTATCCTTGCCTGGAGAATCCAATGGACAGAGGAAACTGGCAGGTTATAGTCCATAGAGTTGCAAAGAGTCGGACACGACTGAAGTGATTTAGCATGCACTCACACACACACAGTATCAGTTTAAGGTGTACAGCTAATGATTTGACTTATATATGTCATGAAATCATTACCACAATAAATTTAGTCAACATTCATCATCTCACATAGTTACAAGTTAAAGAAATAGAAAAAAATTTTTTATGATGAGAACTCTTAGGATTTACCTTTTTAACTTTCAGACATAGCATGTTGTTGTTGTTAAGTTGCTAAGTTACGTCCACCTCTTCTGCTACCCTAGGACTGTAACCTGCCAGGTTCTTCTGTCCTTGTGATTTCCCAGGCAAGAATACTGCAGTGGGTTGACATTTCCTTTTCCACAGGATCTTCCCCACCCAGGAATCAAGCCTGAGTCTCCTGTATTGGCAGTGGGTTCTTTACCACTGAGCCATCAGGGAAACCCTTCAGATACAGCATGTGTTTGTGCCTGCTCAGTTGCTCAGTCATGTCCGATTCTATGCAACCCCATGAACTGTAGCCTGTCAGGATCCTCTGTCCATGGGATTTTCCAGGCAAGAATACTGGAGTTGGTTGCCATTTCCACCTCCAGGGGATCTTCCTGACCCAGGGATCAAGCCTGTGTCTCCTGCATCTCCTGCATTCAGGTGGATTCTTTACAGCTGAGCCATCAGAGAAGCCTGAGATATGGCATATGTCAGTGTTAATTTATCATGTTTTATATTATATTCCTAGTACTTATTTATTTTATAACTGGAAGTTTGTATCTTTTGATTGCCCTTATCCAATTCCCCATACCCCTATCCCTCTGTCTCTCCTATGTACAAATGTGATCTCTTTCTCTATGAGTTTGTTTTTGAAGTGTAATTGACATGCAACACCATGTTAATTCCTCAGGAAAGAGCTGCAGAGCAGTTTTAGGAATTTTTCCAAAGTAATAAAGGTATTGACACAGCCCAGTCTACAACCTGGTTGTTCAGGCCTCAGCCAAATGGTCTTTTCATTACACAATGCCTATTTTTATAGCAAGAGAAAAACATTTTCTCTATTTTTCTTTTAGAACAAAAATACTTTGCTGAGACAGGAGAAAGAAGAACACAAAAAAGCTTCATCATTATTATTACTGTTGCTATGTAGCACACTACTTTATAGTTGCTAATTTTAAAAAACACTTTGCTGATGTGTTATTAGCTTTCAGAATGCTTTATATAATGCTTTTGGAGATAAGACTACACCTGTGAAACCGTCACCACAACCTATGCCGTAACATGTCCATCATCTTCGAAAGTTCCCCCCACTTCTTTATTAATATTACTTCTATGAGAACATGGCATAAGTTCTATATTCTACAAAATTTTTAATATAAAATACAGCAAGTCATTAGGGAAGCTCTATTGTTACCTGTTGTTGTTTAGTTGCTAAGTCGTGTCTGACTCTTTGTGACCCCGTGGAGGATAGTCCACCAGGCTCCTCTGTCCATGGGATTTTCCAGGCAAGATCCTGGAGTGGGTTGTCTTTCCCTTCTCCAATTCTTAACTACAGGTACTGCTAACTATGGTCTGTATAGATCTCTTAAGATATTTATCTTGCTTAACTGAAACTTTGTAACCTTTGACCTCCTGGCTTGCCCCTCCCCCTAACACTTGGCAACCACCAAGTTCTGCTCTCTGCTTCTATGGGTCTGGCTATTTTAGATCCTTCATGTAAATGGGATCATGTAGTATTTATCCTTCTGTGTATGGCTTATTTCACTTAGCATAATGTCTTCCAGGTTCATTCATATTGCAAAGAGCATGATTTCTTTTATTGTTAGCTTTCTTTTTGTATGTTTAGCACATTTTCTTTTCCATGTGTCTATTAATGGACAGTTTGCTTCCATGCCTTGGCTATTCTGAATAATGCTGCAAAATAACGTGGAAATGCAGGTATCTCTTTAAAATCTTCAATTCTTTTGAATATATACCTAAAAGTGAGATTTCTGGTTCATATGGTAGTTCTCTTTTTAATTTTTTGAGGAACCTCTGTACTATTTTTTATAGTTACTACACCAGTGTACATTCTCACCAGCAGTATATGAGAATCCCTTTTCTTCATATCTTCACCAACACTTAGTCTTTGTTTTGTTGACAGTATCCATCTTAAGTGTGAAAAACCATCTCATTATGGGTTTCGTTTGTTTCCTGGATGATTAATGATAATGAGTGATGATGAGCACCTTTTCATAACCTGCTGGCCATCTGTATATCTTCTTTGGAGACATGTCTGTTCAGGACCTTTGCCCTTTTCTTGGATTGATTTAATTAATCAACTATTTTTGTTGTTGTTGTAACTTTTAGGTTGTAAGAGTTCCTTATAAATTTTGGATAATAATCCTTTATTAGATACATTCCTTTATTAGGTGTATTTTCCAACATGGACTGTTCAATGTGGTCTTATTTTATATTAGAACTACAAAAGAAACACTATCTCCTCTAATGTAGACACTAGTTTGAGGGATTAAAAAAAAAAACAGATGAATAGTTTAACTGTTTTCTAATTGTTAGATACTGGTTTCATTAAAGATATTTAATAAATTGTTATATACTCTTTTATTTTTATATGTCATGTCTTATAGATATGGTTCCAAATACTCATGTATTGCAAATATTTTCTCCCATTCCATAGGTTACCTATTAGTTTGTTGATTCTTTTGCTGGTCAGAAGCTTTTCACTTTGATGCAATCCCACTTGTCTAGTTTTGCTATTATTGCCTGTGCTTTTGGTGTTATATCCAAGAATTCATTGCCAAGACCAATGTCAAGAAGTTTTTTCCTTATGTTTTATTTCAAGAGTTTTATGGTTTCAAATCTGATGTTTAAGTCTTTAATCCAGTTTGAGGTGATTTTTAATGAGTTGTCAGTGGAAAAACTACATATAGTGATAACTTTGACTATGTTGAATGGATATATGAATCTCAGCTTTGAATATATATCATGTCTGCCTTGTTGAGTGCAAAGATGAATACAAAACAAGACTACAAAAGACTTGATGCATCCTCCTGGAAACAAGTAGATTATAATAATTTATCCTTATTAAGGTTTTTTTATTCTTAGTTTTCTGTCATGTAACATTTCTCTTATTTATTTTCTTTTCACATGTGTGGAGATCAAAGACTGGTGAAAATGTTTACAAAGCTTTGGAGTTCTGCCAAATGTCCATTAATGCATTCAGTGTAGAGCAGGAGTCAAGAGCCTTGAGCTGTCTCTTTTGAGTTTGGGCAGGTAATTCCATCTGTCTGGGGACTTTCCTCCCCTTAGGTATAAAATAAGTCATTGTACTAAAGATGCATGTAGTTCCTCATAACTCAAAAATTTTATGTCTTTGGCTTTATGATAAATATATGTTGCTATGACAGCTTGGTGTAGGGCACTTTTCCTGGGCTTTATAAATAGTTGTCTGATCAAACTTCTGTCATAATTGAATGATGAAAATCAATGAGCATTTATTTAATAAGCTATTTATCCTCTGCCACTTCTCCCATCCTTTCGAAGTGGACAGGTATTTTTAAGTGGGTACACAGGAATCAGATTAATTCAGTTTAGTATTTTTGCTGATTAGAAACTGAATGGTCGAGAGTCTGGCAAACAAATTTGAATACAAATTCTACTTCTCATTCATGTAAATTACTTAATTCCTTTGAAGTTTAGTTTCCTTGTCTGTTTAGAGACAATTTAATGCCTTCCTTGGATCATTAAGAAAATTAAATGATGCAGTGTATAAAGTGCCTGGCATAGAGTATCGATAAATCTCTATTGATTTTCTGCTCTTTGAATTTCAGATTTGCTCTTGAATAGCTATAGAAATCATGCTACACGTAGATGGTAGTTGCCAGCCATCTTTGGTGTGTCTGAGCTTGTAGCTGCATTACTCTGATTTCTGCCTCCATTTCACATGTCCTTCTTTTCTGCATATCTGTGTCCTAATCTCCCTCTTATTATAAGGTTGACAGTCATTGAATGAGAACTCACCCTAATCCAGTTTGACCTCATCCTAACTTGATTACATCTGCAAAGGCCCTATTTCCAAAAAGGTCACATTCACAGGTACTGGGTTTTATTTCTTCCTTCCAATCTGCATTCACGTTGTTTCTTTTTCTTGCCTTGTGATAGTAAATTGAACTTTAAGTACAATGTATAAAAGAAGTGTTGAAAGTGGTCATCTTCATATTTTTCCTGATATTTGGAAAAGAGTCTATTTTAACACCACTAAGTATATTAGCTCTAAGTTTTTGATAGATGCCCTTTATTTGGATTTAGAAAGTTGCCTTATATTGCAATTTGACTGAGAGTTTCTTTTTTTTTAAATCAGGAATGGGTGTTGGATTATAGGAAATGATTTTTTACATCTATTAAGAAATAATGTGTATTTTTGTTAAGATAATGAATTTTATTGATTCTAAAAAACATTTATATTGATTCATTTTTGATTGTGAAACTAAACTTTTAACACTGGGCTAAACCCCATTTGGTCATGATGTACTTTTTTCTATATATTGTATTCTATTACTTAAAATTTTATTTAGAGTATTTACATTAATATTCATGAGGGATATTGGTCATCACTTTTCTTTTTTGCAATGATTTTGTTATGTTTTGGTATCAGACTAACAGTGGCCTCACAGGATGAGGTGTAATGTATTCCCTCTTCTTCAATTTTATGGAAGGGTTTTTATTGAATTGATATTATTTCTTCCTTAAAAATTTGGTAGAAATAACCACTGAAGTCATCTGGACTTGGAGTTTATTTTGTTGAAAGTTATTAACCACAAATCTGGTCTCTTTAATGGATATAGAAATACTTGAGATACTGGTTTCTTTTTGTGTGATATTTAGAAGGTTGTGTATTTCAAAGCATAAAGTTTTTCATATTTCCTTATTGTTCTTTAATATCTATAGAATCTGTAGAATTGTTATGTCTTTCATTCCTGATGCTGCTAATTTGTCTTTTTTTCTCTAGTATGTTTGGCTAGAGGTCTATCAATTTAAATGACCTCAAAGAACCAGCTTTTGGTTCATTTTCATTTTTCTGTTTGCTTCCTTTTTTTCTATTTCATTAATTTTTACTTTGATACTTATACTTTCTTTCTAATTCGTTTGAGATTAATTAATTTGAGTTCTTGTTTTTCCAGATGCTTAAAGTCGTTGATCTTTTCTAAAATAAGGGTTTAGTACCATAAATTTGCTACTAGTCAATGTACCACAAAATTTGAGACATTAATATGTTGTGTTTTCATTTTGATCCAGTTTAAAATACTTTCTAATATCCTCTTTGATTTTTGTTTTTTGATCCATAGGATGTTTAGAAATATCTTTAAAAAATCTTTCTGTAATTATTGATATGTTTTAGTTTAAACCGATCACTTTGTTACTTGTTTTTTGTTTGTCTCATCCATTTTTTAAAATTCCTTATTTCCCCCATTATCATCCTTCTGTTGGATTAATTTAATATATTTATGATTCTGTTTTATCTGAATTGTTAATTGGATAGATATAACTCGTTGTTATAGTATTTGCTTTAGGTTTTATATTATATATCTTTAACTTATCACATTATAGCTTCTGGTAAAATTATACCACTTAATGAACATTGTATGAATTTTTCAATAGTATACATCTTTTTCTCCTCATCCAACTTTTGTGGTTTTTCTTCATGTCCAGTTTTACAACTGCTTTAAACCATGTTTAATCTTACTATTATTTGTGTTTAAACATTTGTCTTTTAAAATATATTAAAAATAAAAGAATAATATATATTTTTTTCATTTTATTGCCATTTTAGTGCTCTTTACTCCTTATGTATATCTTCATTTCCTTTTGGTATCATTTTATTTCTGCCTGAATATAATATCAATTTAATACTTGCAATAATTATGAAGTAGGTATTATTATTACCTCCATTTACTGAAGGAAAATCCAGTTTAGAGAGTTTAAATAACTTGTCCAAAGTTGCTGGTTTTTGAGATCAACATCAGGTCTGTTTGGCTTCTAAGTTCTTAATCACTGTTCTGCATAATTTTCTGTTTTCTCTTTTGTCTCTTTTTTTGGAAAGGATTGAGCTACAAATTCTACATAATACAAATTTATCATTATTTCACTTAATCAAAGGGTGCTATAGACTTAAAGTTTTTGTTCCCTCAAATACATTTGTTGAAATCTAATCCCCAATGTGATGGTACTTAGAAGTGGGGCTTTGGGGAGGTGATTAGGCCATGAGGAGAGAGCTCTCATAAATGGAATTAATACCCTTATAAAAGAGGTGTTTATCCCATCCATCACGTGATGACACAGTAGGAAGATGGTTGTCTATGAACCAAGAAATGGGCTCCATTAGACACCAAAACTGCTGGCACCCTGATCTTTGATTTCTCAACTTCTAGAGCTATGAGAAATGTTCGTTGTTTAAGCCACCTAGACTATGGGATTTTATATTTTGTGATAGCAGCTCAAATAGATCTAAGACCACTGTAGAATATGTTCTCAGAATTCATCAAAAGTCCCTGCCTTCTTTGTACTTAAAGGATTTGCTTGAGTTAGGAGTCTTTCGTCCATTATGTGATACCAAAAAATATACTTCAGGATAAAATGGCATTGTCTACCCATAAAAATTTGTTTACCATAAAACACAATAGATTTTCTATATTTTTGCTACTGTAATATTCACATTAATTTTACTTTTATTGGAACCTAATGCAAACCAAACATTCAAGGTTTATAGGGAGAGAGTCTCTCTGGAGGTTTTGTTCTGATTGGGTGGGACCATGTTCAGTAAATCTTTAATCCAATTTTCTGTTGATGGGTGGGGCTGTGTTCCCTCCCTGTTGCTTGACCTGAGGCCAAACTAGAGGTAAATAATGACAAAATAATGGCAACCTCCTTCAAAAGGTCCACGCTGCAGTCAGTGCCCCCAACCATAGAGCAGGCCATCGCTGACCCACGCCTCCGCCGGAGACTCCTGGACACTCATGCATAGGTCTGAGTCAGTCTCTTGTGGGGTCACTGCTCCTTTCTCCTGGGTCCTGGTGTGCACAAGGTTTTGTTTGTGCCCTCCCAGAGTCTGTCTCCCCAGTCCTGTGTAAGTTCTGGCGCTTCTGTGGTGGAGTTAATGGCGACCTCCTCCAAGAGGGCTTATGCCATAGTCAGGTCTGCTGCAGCCAGAGCCCCTGCCCCTGCAGCAGGCCACTACCTCCACAGGAGACACTCAGATACAGTTCTGGCTCAGTCTCTGTGGGTTGGGTGTGCATTTTGCACCCTTCCCAGGACTGCAAGGAGATCCAACCAGTCCATTCTAAAGGAAATCAGTCCTGAATATCCACTGGAAGTATTGATGCTGAAGCTGAAACTCCAATACTTGGGCCACCTGATGCAAAGAACCGACTCATTGGAAAAGACCCTGATGCTGGGAAAGATTGAAGGCGGGAGGAGAAGGGATGAGATGGTTGGAAGGCATCACTGACGCAATGGACATGAGTTTGAGTAGGCTCCGGGAGTTGGTGATGGACAGGCATGCTGCAGCCCATGGGGTTGCAAAGAGTCAGACACCACTGAGTGACTGAACTGAACTTCTCTGGAGGTTATGTGCATTTCCTCACAATGACTGATGGCGGCAGCAGAGGGCTTTCTAATGAGCATGGCTGAGGCCAGATGAGAAAAGCTTTTCTTTGGTGTGGTGGGTGTAGGAATACAGAGAAGGGTAAGTAGATGGTTGGAAGGATTATCAGAAATCAAGAAAGGAGAAAAAGGAATTGAATAATGGATGTAGATAGGCCAGGTATGAGAGAGTCAGAGAAATTGCCAATTTGAGTTGAAGATAACAGCCAGTTAATTAGACAAAACCCCATCTGCAAATGCAGGGCTTTCTGTCTAGTTCTATCCAATTTCAAGCTATGAGGAGCTATAATTATAGATTTTTAAAATCTTAGGTGGTACCAGTCACAATCTTATATACTTTATAATTGTTATTACATTTATTGATTATTTTATTATATTTATTTGTTATTATATTTGTTACATTTATATTTATTATTTCTTATAAAAATCTCACAAATTCTTATAAAAATCCTATGGTGGGTATTATCAAAATATTACAAAAAAGAAACTAGGCAAGTTCAGAGAATTTGGGGTTAGATCTCAGGGCCAATCTTATATCACAGGCTTTCTCCCTTAAATTCTCAACAATAGGACAATTTTCCCCTAGTAAAAGATTATTTCCTCACCCAGGAAATTTGAAGAAAATCAACGTGGTGATATTTTTAAAGTCCCAAATTCCCTTTATGAATTTATTTTTTGTCTAAGCAATATTCTTTAGGATGCACTTATTGGAATGAAAATCCTTAGACATTTGTTATCTGAGGGTAATAAGAGAATAGTAGGTATCAGACTAGAAGTCCCTCAGTTGCAGAGATATGTATGACCTTGAGGGCTCAGTTACTCATAGAATTGTCATTTCCTCCCAGAAGCTGTTTTATTACCACATAAGCTTGATTTATGCTAAACTGAGATTAAAAAAGAAACAGCCAGGTGTGCTCAGATTGGGCTCAGATTGTTATGAGGCTGCAATACTCTAAGTACATTGGCTGGTATTTAAAAATTCTAAGATGATTTAGAAATTAAAATGTAGAAGTTTGTTTTCTAGGGTAGTTCTAGAGGGGGAGACAGTATTGTGGAACCAGCATTCTCTCAGGGTTTAATTAAAATAGAAATCAGCAAACTTCTACAAGAGCAAAAGGAGATCCTAGAGTTGGTATAACAGAATGCCCTTCAGGATGCTCTACCTCATCTCAAAATAGCCTGCAAGAAAATGAAAAATACATAAATGAAATGAATTTGTTGAAGAACTGCCTCTTAAATATTTTCGTTGTATATAGGACAGCCAATAACAGAATTTTGTTTTCTCTTATATTGCCCAGATGTGTCTGTTTTATGCATATATTGTAGAACTATGCTTAAGCTAGTACATTTTCCTTCAATTAAGGCTATGTAAAATTACTGGATAGAATCTTTAAATGCTAAGACCCTAAGATGGCCTTCATAATTCCTGCTGGGCTTCCCTGATGATTCAGATAGTAAAGAATCCACCTGCAATGCAGGAGACCTGGGTTCAATCCCTGGGTTGGGAAGATCCCCTGGAAAAGGCAACCCACTCCAGTATTCTTGCCTAGAGAATCCCATGGACAAAGGAGTGTGGCGGGCTACAGCGCATGGGGTCTCAGAGAGTCAGACATAACTGAACAACTAAGCACACAGCACAGTACTCACTGTCCATCCCCCTGCTCTAAGTGTGGATGGATTGTGACTTGCATCTAACCAGCAATATACGGTAAAGGGAATGGATTGTGACTTGCATGATATTTAAGAATCTGTTTTGCTAGAGAATTTCCTTATTGACTTGATGAAATAAGCAGCCATACTGGGAGGTCCATGTGGCTAGAACTTAGGGCAGCTTCCCTTCAAAGACTAGCAGTGCTATAGTTGAAGAAAATAAGCAACCTGGATGAGGCTGAGACTGGATTCTTCTTCAGTGAAGCCTGTATGAGAACATAGTCCTGCTGACACTTGCTTGGTACCTCAGAAGACCCTAAGAAGAGGACCCAGATAAGCCTTGCCTAGACTTCTAGTCCACAAAAACTGAGAAAATAAACATGTTTTTTTTAAGCTGCCAAATTTATGGTAATTTGTCATGCAATAATATATAGCTAATAGACTCCATCTAGCTACTATTACCCTTATTTCTAATTACTCTCTCATATCACTTTATTTAAATCTTCTTTAAAATTTATGTAATAATTGTAAATAACTTTTAATCATCTATCTCCCTTTCCTTGAATCTCTTACTAATTTTTTTAAAAACTAAGATCATGGCATTCGGTCCCATCACTTTATGACAAGTAGATGGGGAGACAGTGGAAACAGTGTCAGACTTTATTTTTTTGGGCTCCAAAATCACTGCAGATGGTGATTGCAGCCATGAAATTAAAAGATGCTTACTCCTTGGAAGGAAACTTATGACCAACCTCGAGAGCATATTAAAAAGCAGAGACATTACTTTGCCAACAAAGGTCCATCTAGTCAAAACTATGGTTTTTCCAGTAGTCATGTATGGATGTGAGAGTTGGACTATAAAGCTGAGAGCCAAAGAATTGATGCTTTTGAACTGTGGTGTTGGAGAAGACTCTTGAGAGTCCCTTGGACTGCAAGGAGATCCAATCAGTCCATCCTAAAGGAGATCAGTCCTGAGTGTTCATTGGAAGGACTGATGTTGAAGCTGAAACTCCAATACTTTGGCCACCTGATGTGAATAGCTGACTCATTTGAAAAGACCCTGATGCTGGGAAAGATTGAGGGCAGGAGGAGAAGGGGACGACGGAGGATGAGATGGTTGGATGGCATCACTGACTCAATGGACATGAGTTTGGGTGGACTTCAGGAGTTGGTGATGGGACAGGAAGGCCTGGCGTGCTGCAGTTTGTGGGGTTGCAAAGAGACACGACTGAGCTACTGAACTGAACTGAACTGAACTGAACCTTTGAAAAGTCACTTGAGTTCCTCAAAGCTCAACTTCTTTATCTATGAACTGAGTTTAATCATATGTATGCCCCCTAGATTGTAAGGGCTAACTAAACTGGTGTATGAAAGAAGCCTTGTATGTCATGTTAACTCTTGTCTTTTCAGACTCCACCTACATAGCATTAACTTTCATAATGACTCATGCTGTATCCCCTAGATTTTGATGTATATCAGGCCCTAAAATCTTGGCTTACTCCCTGGATTTTTGTCTTCTTGTCTACCTGTCTCTCCAAGTGGACAGCGATGCTTGTTTATTTCTGACTTGCTTGTTGTAGCTCATAAGCTGAGCTTATTACAAAAGAAGGGTGGTGGTGGCCAACAGTCTATAACAAATGAGAATTTTAAAGGTGTTTAAAAAAAAAACTTTGGTGCTCTTGGAATAGGGTGGTCAAAACCAGGTCAATTCCACTGCCCTCTTCCTACTAGATAAACAAGATGTTCAGTTACCCTTCCTGTAGCATTGTGTTCACTGGGAAAAGCAGGAACATATTGTGCTCTTAATTAGCTGGAGAATTAATTCTGAGCCTGGGCTGTTTAAAAAAGTAGGGATCAGATTCTCAACACCTGCAAAAACAAGTTTCCTGGATAATTGTGGTGGCCTATCTGAACACGAGTTCCTTAGAGTCCCCCAAAACTTCCAAAACCTCAGGACCTCCATAAATAAGTGAGCAGTTTATAAGTTTGTATCTGATATAAATGTCATGCTTTGTTCCCCTAGCCCTTTGAATGGAATGTCACAGAATTATATAAATGTGATAGGGAAAGAAACTTAGCAACGATCTAATAACAATAATGATGGAATATGTACTTATTTTTGAATGTGTACTCTCTGCTGTGCAGAGTGCTTGATACACAGTCTCATTTGGGTCTCAGTGTATCTCATTTAATGTGACCCAAATCACTCATTTTACAGATGGAAAAATCTAAGCAACTGGATTAATTGTCAACTTTTATTTATAGTATGGGCTGTACTTTATCATAGTGCTTATATATGAACAATTGAGTACATAAATTACATTTACATGGCTGTTTGTGGGTAGGCAGTGTAATATAATGGTTAGCATCCCTGGCCTTTGGATGGTACAGATCAGGGTTTGAATCCTGGTATGATCTGTCCACTCTGTGATATTAGAGGAGTCACTTAACTTCTCTGAACCACTATTTCTCTATCTGTATCATGGAGATTATAATGCTACATTGGCTTGTAGCCAATTAGATAAAATTGATAATGTGAATGTAAAATTAAGGATCTAGGTGATGTACAGTAAAGTTTGCAGTAAATGATAGCTATTATTATAAAGTACTTTCATATTGATTAAATTTCATGGGATTATCATAACCTACATTTTATCTTTTAATTTTATGATTTTACACATTTTGCCAAGTAGAAAGTGAAGTCATAGAAAAGAGAGGTAAATGCTGGTCAGGTGTTCTGTGATATTAAGGAAGGGCTGAGACTCAGATTGAGATGTGCAGACTTCAACGCTCAAGCTGTTTCCTATTCTGCAATGCTGTTTCTTTACAGTAAGTGCTCTTTCCCTTAGCCTAGAACTTAGCTCCCTGCTTAGGCTGTAACTCCTTGAGGACAGCAACTTTGCATGTCCTGCGAAACCAACACATAGGCCTTCAATAGATGTGTTTAGTTTATAATAGCAAGTTGACACACAGTTATAAACAATATGAACCCTTACAAGTCATCTGTCCCTCAAGTTGAATCTCAAAGGTAAAAGAAAGGGAGGTATCACAGAAGGGCAGAGTGCAGCATGAACTACCCAGAGATCCAAGAGAGTGCATCACTGCTGGATAATTACTCTGTGGAGGTAATTATGTAGGCTCTTACGCATATATTAGCCTCAAGTGGAGGAGGAAATGGCAACCCACTCCAGTATTCTTGCCTGGGGAAAATCCCATGGACAGAGGAGCCTGGTGGGCTATAGTCTATGGGGTCTCAGAGAGTCAGACACTACTGAGCAGCAGCCATATATATGTGTGTGTGTGTGTGTGTGTGTGTGTGTGTGTGTGTGTATATGTGATTCTTTATCTGATGAGCCACTGGGGAAACCCCCATATATATGCCATATTTTCCCTCCTTTCTGCCTCTCTGAGCACAGTTTCTAAATTTGGTGGTCATAAGAATATAGGGCTTTATTGATTAATTAATTTATCTAATGTTTATTTATTGAGCTTCTAATATGTGTCAGGCATTGTATTAGACTCTGAGTACACAAATATCAGTAAAACTGAATCTTCCCATATGAAACTCATAGTAGGTAAGAAAGATGAAATGTCAAGGAGAAAAACAGTTGTAATAACTCACCATTGAGACTGAGGTAAGTGCAAGTTGTTCTTAGAACATATAGCAGGGAGATTCTGATCAGAACTGGGAGCATCCAAGACTTCCTGGAAGGAACAATTAGTGAACCGAGTCTCAGAGGAATTGACCTGACTCGGAAGGAAAGGTATCTATTCAATATCATGCTGAAAGACATAGAGAATTGAGTGATCAAGGGCAGTTCTAGGAAATATAAGTACTTCAGAGCATAACTCAGATGCAGAGGGTCAAGGCAATAAGTATAACTGGTGAAGTAATCATGGGCAGATCTTGAAGACCTTATAAAGCACCTGAAGGACTTTGACAATAGCCTACAGCATTTAGAATCTATTCAAGTTTTAAGCAAGGGAGTGACATAATTGTAATTAGGAAGATGACCCTAATCATTTGTGCAGAATAAGACTCATGGACTAATGCTGGCGGCAGGAGAAACTTTAGGAGTTTCTTATAGTAAATCAACTGAGAAATCATAGCAAAGACCTGGTAACCAAAAATACATGGTAGAAGGAGGAAAGGAAAAAGCTACAGATGACTCCCATATTTTGATTTGCATGACTGGAGAATGTGGTACAATTCACCAGGGAATAATGGGTCACAGGGAGAACTTGGTTGTATGGATGTGACAAGAAGGGAAAAGAAAAGAAATGAGAAGGGTATTGGAGGGAAGCAGTGGTAGCCCTGGAGCTGAAGCTGAAGAAAATGATGTATTTAGGGAATGATTTATTGCAGCAAGTGAGAGAGAAAAAGAGAGGATGAGAGAGAGAGAGAGAGAGAGAGAGAGATGAAAGAGAAGGTAAAATAAGGACTGAAAAGTGTTAACTGGATTTAACAAACATCACTCACTAATGACCATGGTAAGAACAGTTTCAGATAAGAGGAAGCCAAGAAAAGATGGTTATTTTTATTTGGAGGGAAAAAAGCCTAAGGATGGCATGGAAGTCATACTGAATTTTTCTTACATTTGGGAACATGGTAGGATTTCACTTTTTCACATCCTTTGAAGTTAGGGTGACTTGGTATTGCTAATGAAATGTAAGCAGATGTGACATTGTCACTTTGGGGTAGAAACTAGAGCTGGTGTGCAATTTTCTACCTTTCCTTTCCCTGTCTCAGTGATCTGGAAAGCATGTGTCAAGATAAATCTCCCATTAGCTTGTGTGCTTGAAAGGCCACAATGAACACAGCATCCCAGGTGACCCACGTTGTATGTGCAACATGAGCAAAAGTTCAGTAAATGTTGATTTCTCTATCTCTTGCATTTTGCATTATATTTCAGCTTTGTATCCACCAATTTCCTTATATCTCTTCAGAATTATTTACTCTTATAACATAGAAAGTATACTAGATGACCACCATGTTCAAATATCCAGAACAGATTGGCCAGAGGCTCTGTTTTCCTGTTCTAAAATTCTGTGAGAAAGCATTCGACTGGCTAAGCTTGAGTCAGATGATCACTTCTAGTTCCAATAAACTTTGCCACAATATGGAAGGGAAAGAGCTATGTCATGATACCTAAGTTGTGAGGTGAGCACAATTCACTTCACAAAAAGAGGTATAGTGGAACAGATAGTATCTCTGACATCTCTAGGATGGTTGTAAAACTTCAGTGACTGTATCTTGTGGAATTAAAGGCACTATCTCACTTCAAATAGAGTAGATGCTGTCTATGACCCTGTCTAACCAAGGGTAAGAGATGAACTGCCCAGATTTTCAGTACCAATTTTCAATGCCCAGTATTTTGGGTAGGATGTGGGTAGGAGCTGGAAGAAGTTATAAATCTCTATCATATGCAAAATCATCAGGTTAGAGGGTCAGTGGCTCCAACAAGAAACAAAGGTGCAACTCATTAGTAGGTTGCTCCAGACTAGCAAAAAGCAGGTAGCTTGCACATAAGAGGAAACATATCACAAAAGATCATCATTCTCAGCTGAGGGCAAATTATTGACTGATTGAGAAAGATGTATTCAGTGGATGGCAGATCCCCAAATCAGAAGATCTGTAACCTAAGAAGCTGTGAGTGATGCTGGGTTGGCTTTGTTGTAAGGTCATTGGTAACTTTAAACCCGTATGATTTCTTGATTTCATAATATTGAATTTCTTGCTTGGTTAAAAAGTTCAGTGAAACAAATCTTTTCAGAATACTTCCCTTTAGTGTATTGTGGCTGACAAGTTTGCAAGTAGGCAGTTTGTGAAAGATGATGGGGTTTCCAATGGAGAGATTTTCTGAGATTCCAAGTGTGATCTTAGACCAACAGAAATATGATGAACTTGAAAAGTAACTGGAATCCTTAATTCTCTAAGTATTTCTGATGCTAGAGTTTTGTTGCCATTTGTACAAATGGACAGCTTCTTATTTGCCATAAGAAGGGGATACCATGAAGGGAAAAAAATGTGAAACTCTCATCAGTGTTGTGAAACTCTGGAGGGAACTCTCATCTGATGTGAAATCCTACCTTTTTTTTCCAAGCCAGTCAGGAGCAGAATTAATTTGCCTTTGACATTCTTGTGGTCATAATCAGTGCTGCAGGCTTAGGATGAAAGCGAAATGGGCAGGAGGCTATTTCCCCTCCTCAGAGCTCCATCTTCACATGATGGGACTCGGCTCTATTTTTGGCCTCTCAGACTTCATTCCTGAACTTATGGCTTCTGTTCAGTCCCACTCTTAGCAGGGTATATACTCAACGGCTTGTTGATTAATAGTAGAGGGGAGTAAATGTCCTTCTAAGTCTGTGGTAATGGTTGCCTTCTACTGGGCAGGACCCACTTCTGACCTAGACCTGGAGTGTATGCCCAGTGGCACCTTGCTGCTGTCCAGGCATGATACCTGAGGTTACAGTCTGGCTTAGTTTTCCTTTTTTTTTCTTTTAATAAGATCTAATCAATATAATATATTTGGAGGTTGACAGGGGCTACAAAAGGTAATGAAAAGATTTTAAGCTTCAGACAGTTGAAAATGCCAGGTAAGCTTCTACTTGACTATACTAAGATGGGGGTTAGCACCAGCCGAGTGTTTCCTTGGAAAGCAATACGTCTAAAGCAGATCAACCATGTGGACACCATAATTGGAGAAGTCCTAAACTCTCTCCCAGGAATGCTTTTAGTGCTATCTTTTGCCATTTTAGTTATTGTTTTTCTGAACTAGTATATATATACACACACATACACACACTATATACACAGTTATATAAAAGTGAATCTTTTCTTTCCATCGAAGATGCAACCTCCTAGAGGGAAAGGAGCATGGTTTTTCTTTCTAGGATCTTCAACAATGCCTAGTAGAGCGTCAAAGATGCCTGTGAGAGATTCTCTGAGGCAGACTTTTACTTGGTTTCAAAGTGCAGTTGTTTTCATCTGTATTTTTTTTCTGATTATTTAATTGGTTCCAGTTCATTGTTCTGCTTTGGTCTCTAAATAGTGCAGAGTGTATGACTTTGTATATGTGGCCTTCATAGACTCGTAATATCTAAATGAGACAATTTCATTTTAGAAATACAAAAATTGAGACCCAGAGTAAAGTGAATCAAAACCCAAGTTTCCTTAGTCTCATGTTTGTTTTCCTTTTCCATGCCCATTTGAGCCCATTGCCTTTTCCTGTGTTCATTTCTGAACATTATATGTCCAGCTTTGATCTTGACTCAGTCTTCACCGAGGATAGAATCCCTGACTCTCCCTTGACTTACTCTTGTCCTTTAAACTTGGCCTTTACCTTTGTTCACCTTTTCTAGATTTCTTGCTGTTTTCTTCCTCTGCTATGCCCTGAGTTTAGTCTGACACTGGGGACCTGCATATGTTCCCTGAGCTGTTATCTTCTAAACACACTCACCCCAAGGCTTTCACACAGGGAGAATCAGAAGGCTGCTGGGAAAATTTAGATATGTCTTTCACCTGAGCTGGCAGAATGGCGACCAGCAAGCCTACAAATCACTAAAGTGCACCCTGCCCTAGGGCCTCTGAGGAGAGTTATAACTTAGAAAAGCATTAGAAGCCCCGAGGCCAGCTGTCTGTTCTTAGAGCACTCCAGGGGTGCTTTTAGTATGTTAGAAGAAGGGAGAATTTTCTAAGCGGGAATGTTTGCCACTCACAGATGGAAACAATTCCTTAAACCAAACCCTGGAAAAAAAACTGGTGATTTATCAGCTTAGTAGCAGCTTCTTTTTATGAGCAGAATTCTGAAAGGCTGAGTGATACTGTCTCCTAGTTTAGGGAATATGTACAATGCTTAGTTCTAGTGAAATAAAAAAAAAAAAAAAATGGAGTTATGTATTATCATTATATCATTATTGGGCTTCCCAGGTGGCACCAATGGTAAAGAAACTGCCTGCCAATGCAGGAGACACAAGAGACATGGGCTCAATCCCTGAGTCAGGAAGATCCCCTGGAGGAGGGCATGGCAACCCACTCCAGTATCCTTACCTGGAGAATCCCATGGACAGAAGAGCCTGATGGGCTATAGTCTACAGGGTCGTGGTCAGACATGACTGAAGCGACTTAGCACTCACGCATTATCATTATTTTTGTTATTATTTATTGAAAAGTATTTAAAGTATAGTTATCTACCATGAGAGTCATGTGAAAGTCTTCCCAACTTTAACTGAGAAGAGACCCAAGCAATTTTAATATCCAAACCCGGTCTACTTTTAGCATCCCTTTTCCGAAAGGCTAAACAGCAACCTTCCTAAAAAGTGTTCATCTCTGTCAGATTAGTTTTTCCAATTAGCTGATCAAGAGCTCATCTGGCCTACTTCCTGCTGCTCCAGCTGCCTGGAGGCAAAATTGAGACTAGTAGAGGACTAGATGGACTTGATTAAAGCTGGAGTTTATTATCGTTTCTTTGTGATGAAGGGGAGGGAGTCATCTCTAAAAGAAAAAGTAGGGTCTGGGGTACTGAATTAATTTGACCAGTTTGATCAATTCAATGAAAAGAAATGCTCAGATTGGTCAAACAGGTTGTAAATAACCCGGAAATATAGGGACGTGCTGGGGCTTTGGCTTATGGAACCCTTGGGGCAGAGTCCCTGCAGACAGTCTGGGCTTCAAGACAACCCAAGGGCGAGTCAATGCTAATGGAAGCCGGGTCTCCTCAGGACCCACTGGAGCTTCAGCTTTGGGACCTTGTGGCTCCAGTTCACACTGGCAGGAGCCTGGTCTTCTCAGGACCTGCTGGGAGCTGGAGCTGCTGCAGGAAAAGTAGGTCATCCAGAGGACCCAAGACATGGTGGCTACTAATGGACTCTTCCCACAGTGCTTCTTCATACCATGTGGACTCCTGCAAGGACAATGAGCATGACAACTTCCCCTGAACTTGATCTAGATGGGCCTGATAATCTATGTGAGCCTGCTTCTGCTGACTCCAAAAATCCTGAGTCTGCCATTTGATTTTCAAGATAATGCCTTCCTGTCCTGGCCTCAGTCCTACACTGCATTCTGCAGTCAGCCTAACTGATGGGTATGTGGAGTGCTCCCCTCTTCATCAGTGGAAGTCTTCCCATGGTGGGCATCTCCACTTCAAGGAAACAACTTTCTCCAAGTCTGCGAATACCTTTGACAGCAACAATCATATGTGATGTCTCTTCTTAATCTGATGACATCTAATAATCTTAAAATCCACTGGTGCAACAGTTTGTACCTTAACTGTGGACATAATGTGAGTTTTAACTTTGCTGATTGTTCTGTTTTTGCTGTTTGCTCCCTGCATCTGTAACTGGTTGACTGGATTTGTTTATAGCCACATAAAGGCTTTTAAGTTACAAATGGTTGCTCAAACTCCTGCCACTGCAGCAGCTTCCTCCAACTACTACTCGGGGCCCCTGGATCAGAGACCCTCAATAGGAGGGTTAGGAGAATATGTTGCCTCACCAATTTAGGGACGAAGCCCCTCATCAGCTCAGAAGCAGTTATGGAATGAAAATGATGCCCCTTTCCCTAGGCAACATAATTCTCTTAAAAGAAAAGGGGAGAATGAGAGGGTAACAGGCAGGAAGGCTAGGGGTCTCCAAATGGAGGAAACAGGCTGCAAGTGTCAGACATTTTTTATCTCTCTCTTAAGCAGCAGGAGGAAACAAATTATAAGTGTCAGAATTTTGGCTTCCCTGATAGCTCAGTTGGTAAAGAATCCCCCTGCAATGCAGGAGACCCGGTTTGATTCCTGGGTTGTGAAGATTCCCTGGAGAAGGGATAGGCTACCCACTCCAATATTCTTGGGCTTCCCTTATGGCTCAGCTGGTGAAGAATATGCCTGCAATGTGGGAGACCTGGGTTTGATCCCTGGTTTGGGAAGATCCCCTGGAAAAGGCAACCCACTCAAGTATTCTGGCCTGGAGAATTCAGTGGACTGTATAGTCCATGGGTCGCAAAGAGTTGGACACGACTGAGTGACTTTAAAATGTAAAAAAATTTACAGGGAAAATAGTTTAAAAATTGAGCTTGTTGGCATTCTCTGGAACACCTGATCTTGAAGTCTGAGTCTATCAAAATAACAAAATGTAACTCATAAAGTTATAAATGGGACTCACTGAAATCCATTCATTTGTCCTCTGCCAGTTATTTCTTATTTAACCATTTAGGTGCGGGGAGGGGAAGAAGCATCAACTTGCAACTGTAAAAACCACACTGGAATTTCAAAAAGCCATGACTTTTAAATTCTCTCCATCTTCTCTTTCAATAACTCCTTGTCTTCATTTCATGGGTCAGATGTTAGGATGAGCCTGTATTGCAGGTACTACAGAGAAGAAAATGGCTAAATGAATAATATATTTTTTTTGTTATTTAATATTTATTGAATCCATCTATTTCTAATTACAATATTGTGTCTCATCTCCTACAAGGTTGCTTTTACATGTGGAGTGGAATGACTTAAATACTGCTGTTATTATCAGGGACTTCTTATAGTTATCACTGTTGAGTTAAAATCTTAGCAAACTACAGCATGCAGAAATCTGAAGTAAAATGAGCACCCAGTGACAATGTACCTTTCTCCTTGATTGGAAAAGCTCCCTGAAATTCAGTGTTATCCATAGTATACATTTGCTGCTAAACAGATGGACACACAAAGGTATACTATGTCACATTTTAATGGCAGAAATGTGAAATCTTACTGCATGCAGTATGTTTTGTGTATGTGTGTATGTGCATATAATATATTAACACCTAATACTGCACATATTATTTTGAGTCGATTTTTACTGGTAACTTGGGAGGGAAGAGTAAGAGGGATATAGTAGGTATGTGCAGCAGGCACTCAACAAAAGTTTGCTGAGTTGAGTCAAATACTCTGTTGCCTGAGACAGAGTGACAGGGTGATGGTCTGAATTTCAAGGGCTGGGCTCTCTTGAGAAGTTGCAGAGAGGTTGGTGGGTGGGTTCCTTCTCAGCTCTCACATCCCTAATCTTTCACACTAGGGTAGTTCTGGCCTTCTTAATTCTCTGATCAAGTCTTTAATGCTGTTCTTGGTCTGCTGACAACTTAAGAAAGTTCTCTGCAGAGGGAGAGAGAATCACTAATGGGGACAGAGATAAATTTTCCAGGAGGAAAACGTGGAGAAAGAGAATAGGAAAAGTGGTTAAATAATGCACAGGCACAAAGGAAATTTTAGCCGTAAAAGTCTTTTCAATTTTGAAGAAGAATTTAATAATTGCTTTCTAGACAAATAAAAGCATATATCATTTCCTTTACAAGAAACTACCTGACTCCTGATAGAATACATACATACATACATAGCTGAAAGTGAATTGCTCCTTTTGGATAAATACATTAATTGAATGTATTTGATGCTGTGTAGCCCACCCATTTGTTGAAAAAAAAAAAGGCACCTATAATTCATTTTTGGCACTTTGTTGTCATGCCCATTTTTAAAAAACTGTATTTTTATCAAAAATTAGCATTCTTTAGCATGTACAGTAAGCAAAGTAGCATTTACATAAACCAGAGTTGGAAATGATATTTTCATGGATACATTAACTGTAACATTTCTCCCAAATCCTTATAATTAATCACTCGAATTAATGATAAATTAAGCACTCAGCTTCAGTAACTAGTAAAGATCATTATTAACTCATGTGTTAAATTCATCATAATAGTCTATTTCTCTTGCTTTATCTTTCTTAGAAAAACTGTTCTTGAAGACCACTTGCTATTCAGTGGTACATATATTTGGACCAGATATCATAAAACTGTGAGTATGCTAATACATTCATCTGATTCCATTGCTGGGACATAGGGGAAGAAGGGGAGGGCAGAAAACTGGGAGATGGCTGGCTCCATTTCCAGCCAGATGTGCTTACTGTACATGGGCATAAGTCCTATCTGGTTCTTGTTAATAGTGGAAAATTCAAACCTGACTCAGATCGTCATTCTAGGCAAAGTCTCCCTTCAAATTACAGTGTGGCAACTTGGCTCAGTTTCTCTCCAATAGTTCTTCTATTGGAAGAACTATTTCTCTCCAATAGTTCCAATGGCTCAGTTCTTCTCTCCAAATGTTCGGAAGAATTTTGACCAATAATGCCAATAAATGAGGAGATCCTAGTGGCTGGGACTGGATGTTTGCCCCCTTCTCTTGAGCTTTCCCTACACTCCCTCCTGGATCCTCAGGCCATATGCATCTCAGGTTCTTCTCTTCTTGCCTCCCATTTGCTGGTTTCCTGGCCTTCTCCACTTCTCCAACCCCTGTCCCTTAGGGTCCTGTATATGTGCCATTGTAATTTTCTTTATTTTTTATTTTTTCATTTATTTTTATTAATTGGTGGCTAATTACTTTACAATATTGTAGTGGTTTTTGCCACACATTGACATAAATCAGCCATGGATTTACATGTGTTCCCCATCCCAATCCCCGCTCCCGCCTCCCTCCCCATCCCATCCCTCTGGGTCTTACCAGTGCACCAGCCCCGAGCACTTGTCTCATGCATCCAACCTGGGCTGGTGATCTGTTTCACCCTTGATAGTATACTTGTTTCAATGCTACTCTCTCAGAACATCCCACCCTCGCCTTCTCCTACAGAGTCCAAAATTCTATTCTGTACATCTGTGTCTCTTTTTCTGTTTTGCATATAGGGTTATTGTTACCATCTTTTAAAATTCCATATATATGCCTTAGTATACTGTATTGGTGTTTATCTTTCTGGCTTACTTCACTCTGTACAATGGGCTCCAGTTTCATCCATCTCATTAGAACTGATTCAAATGAATTCTTTTTAATGACTGAGTAATATTCCATTGCATATATGTACCATAGCTTCCTTATCCATTTATCTGCTGATGGGCATCTGGGTTGCTTCCATGTCTTGGCTATTGTAAACAGTGCTGCGATGAACATTGGGGTGCACGTGCCTCTTTCAGATCTGGTTTCCTTGGTGTGTATGCCCAGAAGTGGGATTGCTGGGTCATATGGCAGTTCTATTTCCAGTTTTTTAAGGAATCTCCACACTGTTCTCCATAGTGGCTGTACTGGTTTGCATTCCCACCAACAGTGTAAGAGGGTTCCCTTTTCTCCACACCCTCTCCAGCGTTTATTGCTTGTAGACTTCTGGATAGCAGCCATCCTGACTGGCGTGTAATGGGTCATGCCCATTGAGTTTAGCTGCTCAACCATTCTCAGGTAGCTTGCATTGTGCTGTTTTCTAGTGGATTTCAACTTAGTAAGTCCTGGTGTGACTTTAACCTCTGAGCCTTCCTTGTGATCAGTTATGTGGTCATGGAAGCAAAGGGATTGGGCAGGAGTGGTGGAAGGAACTTGAATTTGGGTTGAGAAGCAAAGAATCATATGCAACACTGAGGAATAGGTAGGATCTGATAGTATGAAGTTAGTAGTACAGAGAGCTAGAAAAACAACTTATCTCAGGTGTCAGAAATTTGTGTGTGGCTTCCATGTCCATCCTCAGCATGCTGAGTTGGCTTTTTCAGAGAAAGTTTCTCAGAGTCTCAGTTTCTCTATCTGTAAAATGTTTGTTATAAATAGGTCAATAGTTGTTAGAACTGGAACATGTCTTCCCCTCTTGAGCTCTATCCACATGCCCTCAACACTTCAAAAGAAAACATTACAGAAATAAGGAAGTTGGAGTTTTTAAACGGACAAGTAGGTATGGGAGGCCTAATTTTTTGATATTCAGAGACAGCCGTTCTCTTTAGGAGTGATTTAATAATTTGACAATTAGGTAATAATTGTGCTTTCACACCTGACAGCAGATTAAGTATTTTGGACTAGAGAAGCAGAACATGTGTACAATATGTTTGTACTTACTAGGAGTACAGACTGGGGTAAACAGGTACCTGGAGCATTATATTTTTAAAAAAATAATCTTTGAGACAGAAATTGTTTTAGCTAGATAATCTGACTCTGCCAGCCTGCTTTTAGATGACCATAGTTGGATAATTTTTCTATATACCTGGACTGTTGTTTATTAATATTATACAAACTGGGATTATAATATAGTAGTCCAGAAAACATCATTGCCTTATATAAATATTTCCTATCTTATTTATGATAAATTGGCACGTTTCTGCATCTGTCCAATTAGTGAGTAGAATTTTTGTCAATAACACCATTATAAAGTTATGAGGTGGGCCATTTTAACAGGGTTGTGGCCCCTTGAACAATTGTGTAATTGCCATTACAAAGGATACATCTATGAGGGGAGAACATAGGTCCCTAAATTTATATAAATGCTTTCTTTTTCTCTCTCTTCTCATTTAATATGACATTTTGGTCTTGATTTCTTCACACTTGAAGTTTGAACTCCCGCTCACGTAAAAGGTATGATGTCTTCAACTGCCCTAGGCTGTTTCAGATTGTGCCTTGCCTTGGAATTTGTTTGGTGGGAGGTTGTTCCTTTAAATTCTTTGCTGTCCTATTTGAAATTAATAATATACTGCAACACTTGTTAATATGACTGGATCTTCCGTGGTTTTAATTTGAATCATGGTGGTATTTAAAAGATAATAGAAGTAGCTTTCATCCCTTTGGTGATGTGCTAAGATTAAATACTTACTTTCTCGAGCTTTAGCAGGCAGTATAAGTGGGGATACTGCAGAGGAGATGATGAACAGACCCCAGAAGCTGGAAACATCTATGACACCCCTGAAGGTGAAATTCAGCAAGCTCCTGCTGTTACAGTTTCTAAAAGTAAATATAGGATTTGGCATTGCTGAGACTTACCATTGCCCAAAGAACTCAAAAGATTTGAGGGAAGGGGAAGGTAGAGAGTTAGAACAGATGCCAAGGCAGCTGGAGACAGAAATACATAATGGTACTCTGTTTAGTTACTGAACATGGGGATGCTTCTATGTACCATGTTTTTAAGGGAGTATTAGACTTTTTATTGTTACTAAGCCTGAAATAAACAAGTGATTTGATTATTTTGTCTAAATTAATTGGTAGTGAATCAATTAGCAACCAGTAAATTCAATCACCTACTTGCTGATGGGTTTATAAATCCACCACTCCAGTAAAAGGGCTGTTTACAACATGGCCTTGGAAACTCAAGAAACTCAGAAAAAGGGATTTTCAAACACATTTGTCTTTTAGCTGCACATGCTTATGAATCATATGTCTGGGATCTTTTATATGTTGTTCACTATTGGAAAAATGGATTGAATTACTAAGGCTTGTTTTAATGCAGAGGACCATTCCCAGGAAGAGAAAGTTAGATATATAGCTATAAGGAAGTGCCATGTTCCTGTAGTTCTTGAGCTTGCAACAGTGTAAGCAGGTTTAAAGCTGGTATTTACCTTCTACCTTTTATTTTTTTTAAATGATGTACCAAGTCTCATTCTTTATTTCTGTGCATTTGAAGAATGATCCATCTAACAGCTTAGGTCTTCTACCTAATTCTGTGCCACACAGTGTCTAGAGACCACTACCAGAGATGTAAGTACAAGTTGGGAATTGGTTGGGAAATTCCTTTGCAGCTCAAGAATAAGACATGAGGCCTAGAGCATGAGCTTAACAGGTTACATATCCTTTCTACAACCTCTAAGGCTATGGTTATTCAGTAGCCTGTACGGAAGAGTCTATCTTATATCCTTGCTAAGTTAGCAAGTGCTGAAACATTTAGCAGGAAAAAAAAAAAGTATAGGTGCTTTTGGTTTTATCAGGAAGCATATTTAAACAGTGGAGTATTAAAAGCTTCTGATTAAATTCAGATCAGCTTTCAAGAACGCTTGCAACATTAGGATAGGTTAGACTGTTCTGTGCTTCGCTGGTGGCTCAGATGGTAAAGAATCTGCCGGCAGTGCAGGAGACCTGGGTTTGATCCCTGGGTCAGGAAGATCCCCTGGAGAAGGCAGTGGCAACCCACACAAGTATTCTTGCATGAAGAATTCCATGGACAGAGGAGTCTGGCGGGCTACAGTATATAGGGTTGCAAAGAATCAGACACTACTGAGCAACTTTCACCTTCAGGCTGTCATGCAGGAACAGATAAATCCTGATGTCCCAGTGGCTTAATGTGTAACATTTATTGCTTGCTCAAGAAAAATCTGCTGCAGGCTCAGCAGTTTCTTCACATACTTTTCCAAGGAGTGACTCAGGACTCCTGCATCCTCACCTTACTGCATCTCTGCAGTTTAATATAGGGCTTCCTGCTTGCTGCAGCCATGGAAGAGGACTTAGAGGACAGTTCATGGACTTTTCACGGGTTCAGTTCTAAAATGACAGGTGTCATGTCCCAGCATGGCTTAACAGCCAAAACAAGTCACTTGGCCTCACCTAATGCAAGGGTCCTGTTAAACAAGATCTGTTTCAGGCCTTAGATACCGAGGAAAACCAGATGTTAGTGAGCACTGTTAATGTCAACCCCACCTACAGTGTGTGCCCCCTTTGCTAAGTGGTAAGGATAACAAAGATGAGAGTGATGGAGTTTTCCAATTAAAGAAACTTGTAATCCTTTGGTTCAAAAATATGCTTATTAAATTTTAGTATAGTAATCCATATTAATGAAATAAGATGTCAAACTGAGTATATAAAATGGTTTCAATTATACAGAAATATAAGTGGCAACCCACTCCAGTATTCTTGCTGGAAAATTCCATGGACAGAGGAGGCTGGCAGGCTAGAGTCCAAGGGGTCACAAAGAGTCAGACATGACTGGGCAACCAACACTAGGTATAATCAGGATCAATCATTCAAAAACAAATATTACAGTATAACAGTGGCCTTTCAAATCCAAAGCATAATGTGAAATTAAACATTTATTAAGTCTTTCACTTTATCATATATTGACGAGCTGTAAAACTTTGGCTTCATGCAGTTTAGTGGAACTGGAAAAGTTAAATGAAGGCAAATACAAATAAAACACCTTATTTGTTCGTATTGAACAGCTTCTGATTCTAAGGAGAAGGCAACTCAGTATATAGAAGAACTGTGCAGGATTTGAGAGGCCAAACACACTTATTCCTGGCAGTGGCCATGCAGAAAGAGAGACCCAAGAAGAAATGACGGAGCCTTACAAGTAGAGGACTGTCACCAGCTGACAGAGGTCAGTTTTATATCATTTTGCTAGCTGAATAAGTTCTATTTGTCAACTCTTTCCCCTTTTGAATTATGTGTTATTCAGAGCTACGAGTCCCTCAGGGACTGTTTTCTTTCTTACCCTTTTTAGAGTTGTTTTTTCCTGAAGTTAAAACTTGCTCATTAAAGAAAATTTAGAAAGCACAGGAAAGGCTTTAAAAAAGAAAATAATCACTCTTAATGCCCTTGTTCAGGGATAATCTCCACTAACATCTTGGTATACTTTTAGACTTTATACATTTATTTTATTTTATACCATTGAAACCACGCCTTATTGGCAGTTTGATATCTTGCTTTGTTGATATAGACTGCCTCCTGCTTTTATTTCTTAAAGGTATTTTTAAAATGTGAGATAACGCTTTATTTTGTGAAAATTATAAATGTTACTTAAGCATGCTCCTAACAGTAGTCACATTGATTACTTCTAAATTTAGACTCAGGATAGTTTTGTGATGAACCCAGCAATTGGTTGGTAAGGACTTGACCTCAATCCCAGACTAGAGTCCTTTATGTTGATGGAAGTGTTTCATGGAACATTCTCCAAAAGATAAAACCTAATACCATATTTGTTTGCAGGGATGATGAGGAAGGGAGATAATAAAATCACCTCCCGCATGTTACAGGAACATGCTTTTAAGCAAGTAGATTTTGAGCTAATTTGGAAAAACATGTTTGGGATGGGAGCACACTTTAAGTAAATGAAGACATAGAAAGGAAATGTATGAGTTAGCATTGTATATGAGTATCCACAGTATGGCTAAATATCAAATGACCAAAAAGTAAAAGCCATATACGAAGTAAGCATTTATTTAGCTTGTCCATCTTCAGATCGCTTTCCTAGGCAGCTCTGCTTCAGGTCCCGGGAGCTGAGAGGATCCAACTTCAGGTCTGCGGGTGGGCTGAGTCTGCTGTCCTCTGTCTCTCATCCTCCTTGGGCCAGAAAGATAATCAAGACAATGTTATCATGTTCCTGGTGGATTAGATGAAGTCCTATTTCTCAAGCACATGCCAAACCTTACCATGTCTTGCTTGCTCACATTCCACTGACAGAGTCATGTGGCTAAGGCTGAAGGCAAGATTAGGAAAAGTGCTTTCAGGCTGTGGAGATGTTGGAGAGAAGTGAATACCTCTGAACAATAATCTGCTTCACAGCAAGGGAAAGGAATCCTATAGAGTCTACATCTTTTATTAAGGAACCCCTGCTTACTGGAAACAGGCAAAGAAGACTTCTTGAGAACTGCTTGTTTCTTTCTTTTCTGAATATCTAATTATGGACAACCTAAACCTCCTGTGAACAAATTGATTGAGATACAGGGCCCATACTTGAACATAAAATCCCCTAAGGTAGAATATTTTCATAGGCACAGTGTCTTCACTGATTCTCTGTTCTTAAAGGAATGATCTTTCATAGCAGAATCTGCTGCATTTGATAACCCAGTGTCAGGGAACACTAACCTTATTTCTCCTCCAGGACAGTGATTCTCAGTCCTGACTGTATATTTGACTCATTTAGGGAGATTTTTAAAAACCACATGGTGTCTGAGCCCACTGAATCAATTAACTCATATTCTGGGGGGCTGAGGTCCCAGCATAAAATAGTTTAGGTGCCTAGTGATATCACTGTATAGTCATCGTTGAGAACCATGTTCTGGCACAACCATTTTCCCCTTTGTTGTTCTGTTTTCTGTTTTCCTCGGCCCAGTGTTTTGTTCACAGCCATGTCTAATTCCACGATCACCTGTTAGAGAATACTAAAAGCCTGCACAACCTCAGCTGACATTTTATTAACATTTCTCAGGGGAACAGCGTAGAAAACCTATACATTCTTCCACATTAAGAAATTGATTAGCTGTGTTGTACCTCAGCCAGTATAGACTCAATTCTGGCTGCACATTAGAATTACTTGGGGGAGCTTTTAAAAAATCAGAAACAAAATAAAACACCTCTGCTCACCACCAACCCCTGGAGATTCTGATTCAACTATAATGGAGTTGTTTTTAAAGTGGTATTGTTTTTAAAGCTCTCTGGTAGTATGTAGCCAGATTTGAGAACCATAGAACCTTGATAGGGTGAGAAAATCAGCAGCCGTGGAGACATGTAACCCTAAGGCACAAAAGATGAGTAGCCAGATCTTCCCTAGTCCTGATATTTCTTTGAACAATGAGAAGTATTTCTTTGGGTATAGCAGAATAGGAAATTGGACACAAATAATGAGAGTGGAAATGAATGGTTTTCTTGGCTCTGCCAAAAGATGTGCATGTGGGAATAATGTGAAATAAGATTTGTGAGGAAGAGCAGTGGACTCACAGGGTCAGGTAGTATAGTCTCAACTCTAAGGCCAAGGGCTAGAAACACAATTTACTAGACAGTTGGGAGCTTTCATAAGTCCATGCGCAGTATAATTCTGAGACATCTCAGTTCAGTTCAGTTGCTCAGTTGTGTCTGACTCTTTGCAACCCCATGAACCACAAGCATGCCAGGCCTCCCTGTCCATCACCAACTGGAGTCCACCCAAACCCATGTTCATTGTGTCAGTGATGCCATCCAGCCATCTCATCCTCTGTCGTCCCCTTCTCCTACTGCCTTCAATCCTTCCCAGCATCAGGGTCTTTTCCAATGAGTCAGCTCTCTGCACCAGGTGGCCAAAGTATTGGAGTTTCAGCTTCAACTTCAGTCCCTCCAATGAACACCCAGGACTGATTTCCTTTAGGATGGACTGGTTGGATCTCTTTGAAGTCCAGGGGACTCTCAAGAGTCTTCTTCAACATCACAATTCAAAAGCATCAATTCTTCGGCACTCAGCTTTCTTTATAGTCCAACTCTCACATCCATACATGACCACTGGAAAAACCATAGCCTTGACTAGACAAACCTTTGTTGACAAAGTAATGTCTCTGTTTTTAAATATGCTGTCTAGGTTGGTCATAACTTTCCTTCCAAGGAGTAAGCGTCTTTTAATTTCATGGCTGCAATCACCATCTGCAGTGATTTTGGTGCCCAGAAAAATAAAGTCAGCCACTGTTTCCACTGTTTCTCCATCTATTTGCCATGAAGTGATGGGACCAGATCGGAGAAGGCAATGGCACCCCACTCCAGTACTCTTGCCTGGAAAATCCCATGGACAGAGGAGCCTGGTAGGCTGCAGTCCAAGGGGTCGCTAAGAGTCGGACACGACTGAGAGACTTCACTTTCACTTTTCACTTTCATGCATTGGAGAGGGAAATGGCAACCCACTCCAGTATTCTTGCCTGGAGCATCCCAAGGACAGGGGAGCCTGGTGGGCTTCCGTCTATGGGGTCTCACAGAGTTGGACACAACTAAAGTGACTTAGCAGCAGCAGATGGGACCAGATGCCATGATCTTAGTTTTCTGAATGTTGAGTTTTAAGCCAACTTTTTCACTCTCCTCTTTCACTTTCATCAAGAGGCTCTTTAGTTCTTCTTCACTTTCTTCCATAAGGGTGGTGTCATCTACATATCTGAGATTACTGATATTTCTCCTGGCAATCTCGATTCCAGCTTGTGCTTCCTCCAACCCAGCATTTCTCATGATGTACTCTGCATAGAAGTTAAATAAGCAGGGTGACAATATACAGCCTTGACGTATTCCTTTTCCTATTTGGAAGCAGTCTGTTGTTCCACATCCAGTTCTAACTGTTGCTTCCTGACCTGCATACAGGTTTCTCAAGAGGCAGGTCAGGTGGTCTGGTATTCCCATCTCTTTCAGAATTTTCCACAGTTTGTTGTGATCCACACAGTTAAAGGCTTTGGCATAGTCAATAAAGCAGAAATAGATGTTTTTCTGGAACTCTCTTGCTTTTTCAATGATCCAGCAGATGTTTGCAATTTGATCTCTGGTTCCTCTACCTTTTTAAAACCAGCTTGAACATCTGCAAGTTCACGGTTCATGTATTGCTGAAGCCTGGCTTGGAGAATTTTAGGCATCACTTTACTAGCGTACAGGTCTCAGACATCTAATGCCCCTTAAATTGTTTTTTGCTTCTAAATCACCTTTTCTAATCACACATTGTACGTCTATGTGAGTGTTCCATTCTACTGTTGCTTATGTGTGTGTAGTATATTTGGTATATTGAACCACCATGCCTCTTGTGTTATAACCATTAAGCAACTATATATTTATTCCTCTATCCCTTTAAAAATATTTGTTTGAGCTAGTTCTTTCCTTGCCTTTGGATGAAAATCTAAGTGGTCCATGACTACTCTAGTAAGTTCTACATAATGATGACTATCAAAAGCTGGCTCTGTCCTCTAGATCTGACAGGTGTTTAAAACTAATCCTTCCTTTCATGGGATGCTCAAATATTCTTTAGTGGAAACCTTCTTGTATTACCCCCAAGTTACTGGAGATCTCATACCTGTAGCTCCCTTGATAATAGCAAATATTTCTTTATTCCAGCTGATAACTTAGTCCTGACACAGGCACTGAAAATCAGGTGTTGGCCTACAATTTCTCTCAGCTTGAGTCTGTTACCCACTCAGACAGGAGTTAGTAACATTCAGGCTCACTCACTTTCTCTTGTTCCTGGCATATATCTGGTCCACAGAAAATGCTTATATATGTTTTGTGCCAACAAATTCTGGGAGTTTGGACTGAACCCTCTCATCCTCCATTCCTTTGACTTGTAGCCAGTGGCTAAGCAGCTTGCCTTTGGACGATTACATTTGCAGCAGAGCGGCAGACATCAGGTCCCAGGGCCTTGTAATTGGGGAATCAGTGCTCCTAAGTGTTCTGTTGCAGCCCTTTTCATTAGTGTGAGGTGAGAGGGCCAGAATTTCCTTACTCTGACTTGGGATGGAGGGTGGGATTCTCTCCACACTGATGAGTCTTTCCGAAAATGCCTCCTCAGAACTTCTGAAGAAAAATGTATTAATCACAATTACCTAAGTCAGTCACCAGTGCTACTTAGCTTGAACTGTTCTACTTAGAGTTACCCAGGTGAGAAGTGGTTAGATTGGAAACCACACTTGCCTTTGTGATGATCACTTTGGGACTCATATTTAAAACTGCTGATTGTTTTCTCTGTCCTTGGCATATTAATGCATCTTCATAGTTATGGCTCATTACTCCCTTTCGCAGTCTAATGGGCCTCTTGTTTCATGTCTGTTTCAACTTCTCTGATAAATGACTGCCTGCCTGCCCCCTAGAGGGCCCCAAAGCAAATTTCAGGTATGCTCCATAGCCTATATTTAAAACCATATTGCTCAAAATACACTCTCCAAATTTCATAAAAACCTGTCAAGCTGATTTTGCTTGATGCAGTAACAGAGATATGTTAAAACATATACAAACATGTTTTTATTTTTATAGCTATACATAGAGGCAGTTAAAAATAAATAAATATTAGATAGTAAATTCAACTGGCTAAGGAAAAGAGTATTTTGATTATGTTGTTGGAATGGATGGGAATTTGAATGGTATTGTTTCTCAATTCTGCTGGAGGCTGGGGGATAGTAAATTTTCTCAAATACCATTTAAGTCTCTGTGCTCCTTGCTATTTGTCTTGCTGGGGATATCATAGGTCTTGATGGATTTGTTATGTGCAGTCATGCTTGGCTGATTGTTCTACCTCTTTGATCGTCCCACTAGGAATTCCATTACGGGGCTGTCCTTTGGAAATCTGCTGTTAGCCTGAGCCTGCTCTGTTGCCATGTGCCCTGCAGCTTTGGTCTGATAAACAGTTCTTTCTGTTCGTTTGCTCTCCTAGGTGCTTACAATACAGATTCAAGTTAGTATAAAAGGTTTCGTTTTGATCTTCTCAAATTGCTAAATATAATTGCATCTACTTTTTATGCATCTTTACTATATTAGAGGCATTGCTGAACAGACCCAATTCTCTCAGAGGGTAAATGAGTTATTTGGCTTCTTTGGAAGTTGTAGATTCACTTTCATTGTTGCTTTAGTAGCTATTTGTTTGTTTGAAAATTTTTCTTACAGTTTATTAAAGTAAACTCTCTGTATTTTGCTGGAGAACTTTGCTCTTCGTGACAAAAAATGATTGGGAGTTTCAATTTTATTTGTTTATTTTTCTATTATTTTAAAAATATTTAGTGAATTGCCAGCAGATTATAAAGCTCACCAAGAGGTTTCAGAGTTTATTTTGCTTAAGCTGTGGGTTATTAGCAAGATGTGATTTCTAAACTTGAGATTACATGACAGGTACGGTTGAGAGTTGCGTTAAATTTAGTAGAAGAAAAAAACTCAGAGCAAACATGTATATTTATCTATGTTTAATGTAAGTAATTTATATGTAAAATTAAAGAATTTTCCCCGAGGTGATCTCTGAATAAAATAATAATTATTCCTGTTCTGGGTTGAAATTCAGTGTGGTCTGTTTCCTTTATTCCTCCCATTTTACTCTTTCCTTGATGATTAGAATCCTTATAGCTTTTCTTTCAGTGCATATGCTGTATGATGATATGTTGTGTCCTCTTTCCTCCACTCTGGAAAGTTTCAAGATATTCTAGATGGAGCTCCTATTATGACTTTATATTTTTGCCATGTTAGCTCTCTTTAAAAGAGGGCTACTTAGGTACATATACAACTGTTGTCTTTGACAAAGATGAAATTCAGTGCCCTCGTGTCACTATTTACTTATTTTTTAATACAACCTTCCTCCTCTTTTTTCTTCTGTTTCTCCCAGCACACTTTGAGGGTGGCTCAAAGGCTATTCATTTGCTACAAAACAACTTCTTTACCACTTACTTCCTCTAGAAATACATTGTTCATTTCCTAAAGATATATATAAATCTTTTAGGTGCAGTATTTAAATCACAATAAATGCATCCTAGGTGCTATCAGAGTAAATTAACTACTAAAACTTATAAATAGAGCTACTCATCTCACACGCTAGTAAAGTAATGCTCAAAATTCTCCAAGCCACGGTTCAGCAATATGTGAACCGTGAACAGCCAGATGTTCAAGCTGGTTTTAGAAAAGGCAGAGGAACCAGAGATCAAATTGCCATCTGCTGGATCATCAGAAAAGCAAGAGAATTCCAGAAAAACATCTATTTCTGCTTTATTGACTGTGCCAAAGCCTTTGACTGTGTGGATCACAATAAACTGTGGAAAATTCTGAAAGAGATGGGCATACCAGACCACCTGTCCTGCCTCTTGAGAATGCTTCCTGTATGCAGGCCAGGAAGCAAAAGTTAGAACTGGATATGGAACAACAGACTGCTTCCAAATAGGAAAAGGAGCAGGTCAAGGCTGTATTTTTTTTTTTTATTAGTTGGAGGCCAATCACTTCACAACATTTCAGTGGGTTTTGTCATACATTGATATGAATCAGCCATGGATTTACACGTATTCCCCATCCTGATCCCCGCTCCCACCTCCCTCTCCACCCGATTCCTCTGGGTCTTCCCAGTGCACCAGGCCCGAGCACTTGTCTCATGCATCCCACCTGGGCTGGTGATCTGTTTCACCATAGATAGTATACATGCTGTTCTTTTGAAATATCCCACCCTCACCTTCTCCCACAGAGTTCAAAAGTCTGTTCTATATTTCTGTGTCTCTTTTTCTGTTTTGCATATAGGGTTATCGTTACCATCTTTCTAAATTCCATATATATGTGTTAGTATGCTGTAATGTTCTTTATCTTTCTGGCTTACTTCACTCTGTATAAGGGGCTCCAGCTTCATCCATCTCATTAGGACTGGTTCAAATGAATTCTTTTTAATGGCTGAGTAATATTCCATGGTGTATATGTACCACAGCTTCCTTATCCATTCATCTGCTGATGGGCATCTAGGTTGCTTCCATCTCCTGGCTCTTATAAACAGTGCTGCGATGAACATTGGGGTGCACGTGTCTCTTTCAGATCTGGTTTCCTCAGTGTGTATGCCCAGAAGTGGGATTGCTGGGTCATATGGCAGTTCTATTTCCAGTTTTTTAAGAAATCTCCACACTGTTTTCCATAGCGGCTGTACTAGTTTGCATTCCCACCAACAGTGTAAGAGGGTTCCCTTTTCTCCACACCCTCTCCAGCATTTATTGCTTGTAGACTTTTGGATAGCAGCCATCCTGACTGGCGTGTAATGGTACCTCATTGTGGTTTTGATTTGCATTTCTCTAATAATGAGTGATGTTGAGCATCTTTTCATGTGTTTGTTAGCCATCTGTATGTCTTCTTTGGAGAAATGTCTGTTTAGTTCTTTGGCCCATTTTTTGATTGGGTCATTTATTTTTCTGGAATTGAGCTGCAGGAGTTGCTTGTATATTTTTGAGATTAATCCTTTGTCTGTTTCTTCATTTGCTATTATTTTCTCCCAATCTGAGGGCTGTCTTTTCACCTTGCTTATAGTTTCCTTTGTAGTGCAAAAGCTTTTAAGTTTCATTAGGTCCCATTTGTTTAGTTTTGCTTTTATTTCCAATATTCTGGGAGGTGGATCATAGAGGATCTTGCTGTGATTTATGTCGGAGAGTGTTTTGCCTATGTTCTCCTCTAGGAGTTTTATAGTTTCTGGTCTTACATTTAGATCTTTAATCCATTTTGAGTTTATTTTTGTGTATGGTGTTAGAAAGTGTTCTAGTTTCATTCTTTTACAAGTGGTTGACCAGTTTTCCCAGCACCACTTGTTAAAGAGGTTGTCTTTTTTCCATTGTATATCCTTGCCTCCTTTGTCAAAGATAAGGTGTCCATAGGTTCGTGGATTTATCTCTGGGCTTTCTATTCTGTTCCATTGATCTATATTTCTGTCTTTGTGCCAGTACCATACTGTCTTGATGGCTGTGGCTTTGTAGTAGAGTCTGAAGTTAGGCAGGTTGATTCCTCCAGTTCCATTCTTCTTTCTCAAGATTACTTTGGCTATTCGAGGTTTTTTGTATTTCCATACAAATTGTGAAATTCTTTGGTCTAGTTCTGTGAAAAATACCGTTGGTAGCTTGATAGGGATTGCATTGAATCTATAGACTGCTTTGGGTAGAATAGCCATTTTGACAATATTAATTCTTCCAATCCATGAACACGGTATGTTTCTCCATCTGTTTGTGTCCTCTTTGATTTCTTTCATCAGTGTTTTATAGTTTTCTATGTATAGGTCCTTTGTTTCTTTAGGTAGATATACTCCTAAGTATTTTATTCTTTTTGTTGCAATGGTGAATGGTATTGTTTCCTTAATTTCTCTGTCTGTTTTTTCATTGTTAGTATATAGGAATGCAAGGGATTTCTGTGTGTTAATTTTATATCCTGCAACTTTACTATATTCATTGATTAGCTCTAGTAATTTTCTGGTAGAGTCTTTAGGGTTTTCTATGTAGAGGATCATGTCATCTGCAAACAGTGAGAGTTTCACTTCTTCTTTTCCTATCTGGATTCCTTTTACTTCTTTTTCTGCTCTGATTGCTGTGGCCAGAACTTCCAACACTATGTTGAATAGTAGTGGTGAGAGTGGGCACCCTTGTCTTGTTCCTGATTTCAGGGGAAATGCCTTCAATTTTTCACCATTGAGGGTGATGCTTGCTGTGGGTTTGTCATATATAGCTTTTATTATGTTGAGGTATGTTCCTTCTATTCCTGCTTTTTGGAGAGTTTTAATCATAAATGAGTGTTGAATTTTGTCAAAGGCTTTCTCTGCATCTATTGAGATAATCATATGGTTTTTATCTTTCAATTTGTTAATGTGGTGTATTACATTGATTGATTTGCAGATATTAAAGAATCCTTGCATTCCTGGGATAAAGCCCACTTGGTCATGGTGTATGATTTTTTTAATATGTTGTTGGATTCTGTTTGCTAGAATTTTGTTAAGGATTTTTGCATCTATGTTCATCAGTGATACTGACCTGTAGTTTTCTTTTTTTGTGGCATCTTTGTCTGGTTTTGGAATTAGGGTGATGGTGGCCTCATAGAATGAGTTTGGAAGTTTACCTTCCTCTGCAATTTTCTGGAAGAGTTTGAGTAAGATAGGTGTTAGCTCTTCTGTAAATGTTTGGTAGAATTCAGCTGTGAAGCCATCTGGTCCTGGGCTTTTGTTTGCTGGAAGATTTTTGATTACAGTTTCGATTTCCTTGCCTGTGATGGGTCTGTTAAGATCTTCTATTTCTTCCTGGTTCAGTTTTGGAAAGTCATACTTTTCTAAGAATTTGTCCATTTCATCCAAGTTGTCCATTTTATTGGCATAGAGCTGCTGGTAGTAGTCTCTTATGATCCTTTGTATTTCAGTGTTGTCTGTTGTGATCTCTCCATTTTCATTTCTAATTTTGTTAATTTGGTTCTTCTCTCTTTGTTTCTTAATGAGTCTTGCTAATGGTTTGTCAATTTTGTTTATTTTTTCAAAAAACCAGCTTTTAGCTTTGTTGATTTTTGCTCTGGTCTCTTTAGTTTCTTTTGCATTTATTTCTGCCCTGATTTTTAAGATTTCTTTCCTTCTGCTTACCCTGGGGTTCTTCATTTCTTCCTTCTCTAATTGCTTTAGGTGCAGAGTTAGGTTATTTATTTGGCTTTTTTCTTGTTTCTTGATGTAAGCCTGTAATGCTATGAACCTTCCCCTTAGCACTGCTTTTACAGTGTCCCATAGGTTTTGGGTTGTTGTGTTTTCATTTTCATTCATTTCTACACATATTTTGATTTCTTTTTTTATTTCTTCTATGATTTGTTGCTTATTCAGAAGCGTGTTATTTAGCCTCCATATGTTTGAATTTTTAACAATTTTTTTTCCTATAATTGAGATCTAATCTTACTGCACTGTGGTCAGAAAAGATGACTGGAATGATTTCAATTTTTTTGAATTTACAAAGACCAGATTTATGGCCCAGGATGTGATCTATTCTGGAGAAGGGTCCATGTGCACTTGAGAAAAAGGTGAAGTTGATTGTTTTGGGGTGAAATGTCCTATAGATATCCATTAGGTCTAGCTGGTCCATTGTGTCATTTAAGGTTTGTGTTTCCTTGTTAATTTTCTGTTTAGTTGATCTATCCATAGTTGTGAGTGGGGTATTAAAGTCTCCCACTATTATTGTGTTACTATTAATTTCCTCTTTCATACTCGTTAGTGTTTGCCGTATATATTGCGGTGCTCCTATGTTGGGTGCATATCTATTTATAATTGTTATATCTTCTTCTTGGATTGATCCTTTGATCATTATGTAGTGTCCTTCTTTGTCTCTTTTCACATCCTTTATTTGAAAGTCTATTTTATCTGATATGAGTATTGCGACTCCTGCTTTCTTTTGGTCTCCGTTTGCATGAAATATTTTTTTCCAGCCCTTCACTTTTAGTCTGTATGTGTCTCTTGTTTTGAGGTGGGTTTCTTGTAGACAGCATATATAGGGGTCTTGTTTTTGTATCCATTCAGCCAATCTTTGTCTTTGGGTTGGGGCATTCAACCCATTTACATTTAGGGTAATTATTGATAGGCGTGGTCCCGTTGCCATTTACTTTGTTGTTTTGGGTTCACGTTTATACAACCTTTCTGCATTTCCTGTCTAGAGAAGATCCTTTAGCATTTGTTGAAGAGCTGGTTTGGTGGCGCTGAATTCTCTCAGCTTTTGCTTGTCTGTAAAGCTTTTGAATTCTCCTTCATATCTGAATGAGATCCTTGCTGGGAACAGTAATCTGGGTTGTAGGTTATTCTCTTTCATTACTTTAAGTATGTCCTGCCATTCCCTTCTGGCCTGAAGGGTTTCTATTGATAGATCAGCTGTTATCCTTATGGGAATCCCTTTGTGTGTTATTTGTTGTTTCTCCCTTGAAGCTTTTAGTATTTGTTCTTTGTGTTTGATCTTTGTTAATTTGATTATTATGTGTCATGGGGTGTTTCGCCTTGGGTTTATCCTGTTTGGGACTCTCTGGGTTTCTTGGACCTGTGTCACTATTTCCTTCCCCATTTTAGGGAAGTTTTCAGCTATTATCTCCTCGAGTATTTTCTCATGGTCTTTCTTCTTGTCTTCTTCTTCTGGGACTCCTATGATTTGAATATTGGGGCATTTCACATTGTCCCAGAGGTCCCTGTGGTTTTCCTCATTTCTTTTGATTCTTTTTTTCCTCTCTGCTTCATTTATTTCCACCAGTTTATCTTCTACCTCACTTATCCTATCTTCTGTCTCTGTTATTCTACTCTTGGTTCCCTCCAGAGTGTTTTTTTATCTCATCTATTGCATTATTCATTTTTAATTGACTCTTTTTTATTTCTTCTAGGTCCTTGTTAACCATTTCTTGCATCTTCTCAATATTTGTCTCCAGGCTATTTATCTGTAACTCCATTTTGTTTTCAAGATTTTGGATCATGTTTATTATCATTATTATAAATTCTTTTTCAGGTAGATTCCCTCTCTCCTCCTCTTTTGTTTGACTTGGTGGGCATTTTTCATGTTCCTTTACCTGTTGGGTATTTCTCTGCCTTTTCATCTTGCTTAGATTGCTGTGTCTGGAGTGGGCTTTCTGTATTCTGGAGTTCTGTGGTTCCTTTTTATTGTGGAGGTTTCACCCAGTGGGTGGGGTTGGACGATTGGCTTGTCAAAGTTTCCTGGTTAGGGAAGTTTGTGTCTGTGTTCTGGTGTGTGGAACTGGATTTCTTCTCTCTGGAGTGCAATGCAGTGTCCAGTAGTGAGTTTTGAGATGGGTCTGTATGTTAGGTGTGACTTTGGGCAGCCTGTATGTTGACGTTCAGGGCTATGTTCCTGTGTTGCTGGAGAATTTGCGTGATATGTCTTGCTCTGGAACTTATTGGCTCTTGGGTGGTGGTTGGTTTCAGTGTAGGTATGGAGGCTTTTGGGTGATCTCTTATTACTTAATGTTCCCTGTAGTCAGGAGTTTTCTGGTGTTCTCAGGTTTGGACTTAAGTCTCCTGCCTCTGGATTTCAGTCTTATTCTTCCAGTAGCCTCATGACTTCTCCAACTAACAGTACTGATAATAAAACTTCTGGGTTAATGGTGAAAATATTCTCCACCGTGAGGGACACCCAGAGAGGTTCACAGAGTTACATGAAAAAGAGGAGAGGGAGGAGGGAGATAGAGATGAGCAGGAGGAGAAAAAGGGGGACTTAAGAGGAGAGAGACAGATCTATGCAGTTGTCTGTTCCCAGAGTGTTCTCTGTAGCCCAGACACCCACAAAGATTCACAGAATTGGATTGGGAAGAGAAGGGGAAAGGAGGAAATAGAGGTGTTCTGAGGTAGAAAACAGAGAGTCAAGACTGGGAGAGAATAATCAACACACTCCTGAATAAAAATGGGTACTGAATATTGGATTCTTGAATGTCCAAGATTGATATCAAATACTGAAAAGCAAAGATTAAAAATCTAGAGTAAAGGTTAGACTCTTAAAAATACAATATTAAAAACAAAAACACAAAAAACTTTAGAAATATATATGAAGTTTGGTTTAAAAAAAGGGCCTCTTTTTTTTTCTTCAAGGTTATAGTGAAATGAAAATGAAAATTAAGGAGTAATAGAGGACTTTAAAAGAAAATAAGAGAAAGAAAAAAAATTTTAATTAAAAAAATAGTAAAAATATATGAAAATGAAAATGAAAGTTAAGGAGTAATGGAGGAGTAATAGGGAATTTTAAAAGAAAATAAAAGAGAAAAAAGAAAAAAAAGAAATAAAAAATTTTTTTAATTAAAAAAAAAAAGTAAAACTATATCTAGGAATTTCTCTGGAGCTGTTGCAGGCAGTGTGGGTTCGGTTGTTTCAGATAGCTGCTTGTTCCAGCTTACACTTCTCAATATCTATCGGCCCCTTCCAGTGTAGTCGGTATTAACTACAGGGATTTTAATCTGTTGCTCTGGTCACTTCTGAAGCGGTTCCCTTTGTTTATTTGGCTTTTGTTTGCCGGTCTCTTCAGTGTCTAGTTTCCACCCTGACACAGGCGGGCGGAGGTGGTCTCTTGTTCAGGTTCACTTGTTCAGTCGCGCTGCGGAGAGGGAGGGGCGCTGCAGACAAATATCTCTGGCCTGTGCGGGGAGCACTCACAGTGTTCCGGCCACACTGGGTTTGCCCCCGCTCACGGGTGTGTGCTTTCCCTGTCTACACTGCTCAGGCCCCAGGCTGCTCTATATGGAGCGGGCCCTGGGTTGCATGAGGTTCCAGTTTTTGGGTATTCCACAAAAGCGCCGACTCAGTTGGGCCTGAATTTTGTGCCTTCCCCAGCCGGAGCAGCTCAGGCAGCCTGGAGCTTGAAGAGCGCACTGTCCCTGGGTGCGGTGCGCCTTCTCCCCTCCGCGGTCACAGCCTCAGTTTCCACGCGCCAGTCGGGTGCGCCTTGTGCCTGTTCTGGGGAGCTGGTCTCTAGCCGTGACCCTCCTGGCAGATGTCAACCATCCAGAATCTCAGGAAGTCTTTGGTTAGAAACTGGGAGCCTGTTTGCAGTTTGGTAGGGATGCCATCTCTGGGGCCAAGTTTGCCCCTTCCCCCTCCGCTCTGCCTCCTGCCTCCGGCGGGGGATGGGCTTGTCCGCAGCAGGCTAGCTCTTCTCTGGGATCGCTCAGTTCTTCCTTTGTTCTGTGAAAGGGCCTAGTGTGTTCGGGCCGGTTCATTTTCTCTCTCTTTCTTGCTATCCCATAGTTTAAGCTGCTATCTCACGTTAGCTCCCTCTGATTGCCCTCAGGGCATTCAGGCCCGGTCCTTACCCTAAGCAATGCCGCCGGCTCTTCTCCGTTCCATCCCAACTTGCTGGTGGTGGATGCAGGCATCTGGGGTACTTTTATGCTGGGAGTTGCTTTTAGGCATGTAATCTGTGGGTTTTATTTATTTTTCCTCCCAGTTATGTTGCCCTCCTAGATTCAAAAACTTCCCCCAGACCCGCCAGTGAGAGGGTTTCCTGGTGTTTGGAAACTTCCTCTATTATGCCTCCCTTCCCGGGACGGCTCTCCATCCCTAGTTCTTTTGTCTCTCTTTTTATGTTTTATATTTTGTCCTACCTCCTTTTGAAGATGAAGGGCTGCTTTTCTGGGTGCCTGCTCTCCTCTGCTAGCGATCAGAAGTTGTTTTGTGAAGTTTGCTCAGTGTTCAAATGTTCTTTCGATGAATTTGTAGGGGAGAAAGTGGTCTCCCCATCCTATTCCTCTACCATCTTAGCTCCCCCTCGTGTCTCTACTTTTTAATACACTGTCTGGGTTTGTCATAGCTTTTCTTCCAAGAAGCAAGTGTCTTTTAATTTTGAGGCTGCAGTCACCATCTGCAGTGATTTTTGAGCCTAAAAAAGTAAAATCTGTCACTGTTTTCACTTTTTCCCCATCTGTTTGCCATGAAGTGATGGGAATGGATGCCATGATCTTAGTTTTTTGAATGTTGAGTTTTAAACCAGTGTTTTCAGTCTCCTCTTTCACTGTCATCAAGAGGCTCTTTAGTTCCTCTTTGCTCTCTGCCATTAGAGTGGTATCAACTGCATATCTGCAGTTGTTGATATTTCTCCTGGAAATCTTGATTCCAGCTTATGCTTCTTCCAGTCTGGCATTTCACATGATGTACTCTGCATATAAGTTAAATAAGCAGGATGACAATATACAGCTGTAATGTACTCCTTTCCCAATTTGGAACCAGTCCATTTTTCCATGTCTGGTTCTAAATGTTGCTTCTTGTCCTTCATACAGGTTTCTCAGGAGACAGGTAAAGTAGTCTGGTATTCCCATCTCTTTAAATTTTCCACAGTTTGTTTTGATCCACATAATCAAAGGCTTTAGTGTACTCAGTGAAGCAGTAGTATTTTTTGGAATTCCCTTGCTTTTTCTATGATCCAGTGATTGTTGGCAATTTGATCTCTGGTTCCTCTGCCTTTTCTAAACCTAGCTTATACAGAAATTACATGGAAGTTCTTGGTTCACGTAGTGCTAAAGCCTGTCTTATATTAGATAACAAACTTATGGTTCCAATCAAAGAAAAGAAGTTCTACCTATTTGAATTTTCTTATTGTTCAGACTCTTTTTATATATACAAAATGATAAATATTTATATGATTTTACTTTATGACCATATTACATGTGCTTGTGTACTGACCTCTATCCTTCTTAATTACACTCTCTTATACCTGTTATATAGAGACCTAACTCCTACCCTTTGCCCTGTTGGTGTCACCCAGAGAGAATTTATCTAACCCCTGCACACCAGTCTCCATGACATCTTGATTCTTAGCATGAGGAAAACCTGAGAGTCACCAATGATTGATTTAGAAAATCTTTTTTTCCACATGTTTGCTGATAAAAACAGAATTACTCAGAGGAGCAGGAAGATTTTTGTGGTTCTACTGCTCCCACTGCCTTGGAGTTGTGTAGATTTCTAGCTTTCTGTACTCTAAGAGTTAATTGAAACAAATTTTCAATTGTGTTTTCAGGTGAAGAAATTGAATCTCAAAATACAAAAGTGACATTAAAAGTTACCGAGTCACTTGGTGATGAAAATAAGACTGGAGGACAGATCTAATTTTGGGTACAGAACTTTTTCCTAAGGCATTCCAGGCCTCTATCTTTTCTTATATAAAGATTCAAAGTTTGTTTCCATATAAATGGCCACAGAATCCTGAGCCTATGAGCCAAGTCAGAGTTTAATATAAGGTATATATATTAAATACCTATGTATCTGACATGTGACTGTTTCTGCTAATATAGTTTATAATGATTGTCACTGATAAGGTAAATGATTGAGTAAATGCTAGAAAATACCAGGTCATGTATATATTTCTATCCAGGGCCCAAGGTTCTGTCAGGAAATCAAGGGGAGGCAATGGACATTTATTAAGTGTCTCATTAGGTACAAATTCTGTGTAGGTGCTTTACCTGTGAGCATAGCAATCCTGTGAGGGAGTTTGACATTTTCTGTACTTTGAAAATGAAGGATATGAGGTTCTGAGAAAGAATCAAGATCATGTGGAAGACCATGCAAGTAGAAAGTAGGACATCTAGGTGAATGCATTGTAATGAAGCAGACTCTTCTTCCTTCCATAAAACCCAACTTCTTCATCAGCGCAAATACACTCTAAAAAGAGCTGGATGTTCTGCACTATAGCAGTTGAGCTATTATAACAGACCAGGTTTCAAATTTTAATTTAATAAATTGTATTATATTATTATTATCATCAAACTCAATATATTACAATGTTTCTAGCTGTCTTTATCCCTTTACTAATTAAAAAAATACCTTTTTTTTTTTTTTTTCCTTTTAAACTGGTATTCTCTTTCAGTCATGGAATCTTTAATCACATCATGTGGTATTACACTCATACATTTACATACTTTAGAAGCCAAGGGAGTCCTGGAAATTTCAAGCTTAATATAAGATGAATTTTGAAATAGAGACTAATACTTATGCCTCTAGACATTCTCTGGAGAATTCCAAGTGGTAAAAACCGTTTTCCAAAGCTTCCAAACACATCTAAGAAGTGAAATTCTGTTGACAAACTCTTTGGCTAAATGCCATGAACTAAAGCTTTGGTAACAAATTACATCAAAGTTTATTGGGGGAAAAAAAATCAATTTCATCAAAACAAGAATAACAACTGAATCAATTCCAGATCAGTGCTAAAGACTATGCTTAGGAGAGATGGTTCTGTTCATTTAATTTTTTTAGTGGAACTGTGTGCCTAATGAAATTTCCTCATATCCAGCCTCTGCTCTTGGCAGTGAAATATCTCCACAGATACACTTGTCAACATAAAAACTGGCAGAATTTTTCTTTCATCCAAAGAGATAAAATTTGCAATCACTGATGAGATCTGGAAAGATCTACTAGATGAGTCGTTAGCCAAACAAGGGCCTGAGGGCAAAGGCTTTTCTAGATGTACTGATGGAGCACTGTCACCAAATGCTGGCTTACTCAGTCCTCCAAATAACATTTATTAAGTTTCTGGATGCAGCAGTTTAAAGGTAGGAATTAATCCAACGTAGTTTTGCAATTATAAAGCTCTATCAGGTTGAGAAGCTGATATAATCATTTTCTTGATTTTTTATTTTTTCTTGCCATCTAAGGCTGTGCTTAGGAGAGCATCCTTACGGGAAGGATTAAGTGATAGTTGAGGGTAGAGTCATCACAGTGACATTTCACAATTCTTTCTGGGAATGAATTGAATCCACAGAGTCCAGATTTTAAATGAGTGCTTCAAGTATCTTGATAAACATAACAGCAGTCATTTTGCTTCAATATATTCCTTAAAACTGTCACTGTTTGCAGATGACATGATACTATATGTAGAAGACCTTAAAGATGCTACCAGAAAACTACTACAGCTCAACAATAAATTTGGTAAAGTTGCAGGATACAAAATTTTAGTATAAAGAAATCTGTTTCATTTCTATACAATAACTACAAAATATCAGAAACAGATATTAAGTAAATAATTCCATTTACCATTACATCAGAAGAAATAAAATACCAAGGAATAAATATACTTAAGGAGGCAAAAGATCTATATTCCAAAAATTATAAGATCTGAGAAAGAGATTAAAGACTATACAGATGAAAAGATATGCCATGTTCTTGGATTAGAAGAATCAGTATTGTTAAAATGACCATAGTACTCAAGGCAATCTACAGATTCAGTGCAATCGTCATCAAATGACCAAGGACATTTTTCACAGCACTGAAACGAGAAATTAAAAACTTGTATGGAAACACAAAAGACCTGCCAAATAACCAAAGCAATCTTGAGAAAGAAAAACAGAGCTGGGGGAATCATGTTCCCTGCCTTCAGACTTACCTACAAAGCTATTGTAATCAAAACAGTATGGTGCTGGCACAAAAACAGACATATAGATAAGCTGAACAGAATGGAAAGCCTAGAAATAAACCCACACATTATGGTCAATTAATCTATGATAAAGGAGGCAAAAGTATATAATGAATAGAGAACAGTCTCTTCAATAAGTGGTGCTGGGAAAACTGGACAGCAACATGTAAAAGAATGAAATTAGGACATTCTCTAACACCAATCAAAGCTAAACTCAAAATGGATTAAGGACCTAAATATAAGACCAGAAACTATAAAACTCCTAGAGGAAGACATAGGTAATATGCTCTTTGACATAAATTGCAGCAGTATTTTCTTTGGATTTGTCTCCTAAGTAATGGAAACTAAAACAAAAATAAATAAGTGGGACTTAATTAAACTTAAAAACTTGCATAACAAAGGTAACCACAAAATGAAAAGACAACTTATGGAACAGAAGGAAATATTTGCATGTGATGCTGTTAGCCAAGGGATTAATCTCTGAAATAATCTCATATAGCTCAATTAAAAGAAAATAATAAAAAGTGTGCAGATCTAAATAGACATTTCTCCAAAGAAGATACACAGATGGTCAACAAACACATGAAAAGAAAAAGCATGTGAAAAGGTGCTAAAAACCTTTGTTTCACCCTGTTTTCTCAAGAGGCTACAAAATTTATATTATGCCTAGTCAAAAGGGAAAACTGAATCCTAGATATTTTTAACTTACCCCATATTTGCCATTGCTAGTTTACAATGGCAAAGCTAATATTGGATTCCAGTTTCTCTGACTCCAAAGGTCTTCATCCTTTTGCCAGACCATGCTATGTCCAATGCTGACCTGCCAGGGTTTTATTTACTTATTTTCTGATTGTCAGAGTATCCTAGACAATGATTACACTAGCAGATTGAACCCTCTTTCTATCCAAAGAGCAATACTCTGATAACAAAGTAATTTTTTTTTTAAAGGCATAAATGCAGAGGAACAATGAGAATACAATAGGGAACCTTTAGAATAGAAGAAAGCAAACAGGCAAATAGTGGCTGCACTAATTACCCAAAGAGATTTGAGTCTAAGAGATTATGAGTGGGGCCGGAAGTCAGCTGTAAGTCAGTGGAAAGTCAGAGGCTGAAGTCAGTAAGCCCAGACTCTGCCTAAAGGACCACCTTGAGAGTTTATACCATTCACCAGAGTGAAGTCCTGGAATTTTCAGAGCAGCTCAGGCTCTCAACAAGTAGGCAAGAAGTTAAACTGTAAATTGTGAATTTTGAAGGCATTAGAATTTCCCATTTGTGTTTTCGGCTATGGAATAAAAGAAGAAACAAAGAACTAAAATTACATGTTGTATAGATGCTAACAACCAGGTTGATTTTTGGTGTGTCATTATCTCTCTAAGTCTCAGTATCCTGAAATATAAAAGGAAAAGGCTACACTATGATCCCACTAGTGCAAACCTTCTGTGATCATGAAAATGTGATCTCTGTTTTATAGATCTGTATTTATGTCAAGGGAAATGTCATTGTAAGTTTTTTTTATCATCACAGCAAAACCATTAAAGTAGCAGATGGAGCAGTACATTTGTATATTGCCATGTAACTGGTAATCCCTCATTTATACAAATCTTACTGAAGAAATGGGAGTCAAAAGCCTCTACATATTCAAGTATAAAATGATCTGTAAAACTGCATTCAACTGGTTAGCAGCCTGTGTCTGAGGTTTTAATAGAGTTATAATTCTTTTCTTTGTTCAAGGAAGGCTTTTCCACTTGAATATAAGAGATGGGGTACTTGATTTGGCTAAATTTATTAATGCAGCTCATGATGTATCCCATTTATTTCATTCAGTTCAGTTCAGTCGTGTAGTCATGTCTGCATCTTTGCGACCCCATGGACTGCAGCACGCCAGGCCTCCCTGTCCATTACCAACTCCCGGAGTCCACTCAAACTCATGTCCATCGAGTCAGTGATGCCATCCAACCATCTCATCCCCTGTTGTCCCCTTCTCCGCCTGCCGCCAATCTTTCCCAGCATCAGTGTCTTTTCAAATGAGTCAGTTCTTTGCATCAGGGGGTCAAAGTATTGGAGTTTCAGCTTCAACATCAGTCCTTCCAATGAACACTCAGGACTGATCTCCTTTAAGATGGACTGGTTGGATCTCCTTGCAGTCCAAGGGACTCTCAAGGTCTTCTCAACACCAAAGTTCAAAAGTATCAATTCTTCAGCACTCAGCTTTCTTTATAGTCCAACTCTCACATCCACACATGACTACTGGAAAAACCATAGCCTTGACTAGATGGACCTTTGTTGGCAAAGTAATGTCTCTGCTTTTTAATATGCGTCTAGGTTGGTCATAACTTTCCTTCCAAGGAGTAAGTGTCTTGTCAATTCATGGCTACAGTCACCATCTGCAGTGATTTTGGAGCCCCCCAAAATAAAGTCAGCCACTGTTTTCACTGTTTCCCCATCTATTTGCCATGAAGTGATGGGACTGGATTCCATGATCCTAGTTTTCTGAATGTTGAGCTTTAAGGCAACTTTTTCACTCTCCTCTTTCACTTTCATCAAGAGGCTCTTTACTTCTTCTTCACTTTCTTCCATAAGGATGGTGTCATCTGCATATCTGAGATTATTGATATTTCTCCTGGCAATCTTGATTCCAGCCTGTGCTTCCTCCAGCCCAGTGTTTCTCATGATGTACTCTGCATATAAGTTAAATAAGAAGGGTGACAACATACAGCCTGGACGTACACCTTTTCCTATTTGGAACCAGTCTGTTGTTCCATGTCCAGTTCTAACTTGCTTCCTGACCTACATACAGATTTCTCAAGAGTCAGCTCAGGTGGTCTGGTATTCCCATCTGTTTCAGAATCTTCCACAGTTTATTGTGATCTACACACTCAAAGGCTTTGGCATAGTCAATAAAGCAGAAATAGAAGTTTTTCTAAAAGTCTCTTGCTTTAGCGATGATCCAGTGGATGTTGGCAATTTGATGTCTGGTTCTTCTGCCTTTTCTAAAATCAGGTTGAACATGTGGAAGTTCATGCTTTGTGTATTGTTGAAGCCTGGCTCTGAGAATTTTGAGCATTACTTTACTAGCATGTGAAATGAATGCAATTGTGTGGTAGTTTGCACATTCTTTGGCATTGCCTTTCTTTGGCATTGGAATGAAAATTGACCTTTTCCAGTCCTGTGGCCACTGCTGAGTTTTCTAAATTCACTGGCATATTGAGTGCAGCACTTTCACAGAATTGCCTTTTAAGATTTGAAATAGCTCAACTGGATTTCTATCACCTCCACTAGCTTTGTTCATAGTGATGCTTCCTAAGGCATCTGGGACTTGACTTCATAAGGCACTTGACTTCATATTCCAGGATGTCTGGCTCTAGGTGAGTGGTCACACCATCAGGATTATCTGGGTCATGAAGATCTTTTTTGTATAGTTCTTCTGTGTATTCTTTCTACCTCTTCTGAATATCTTCTGCTTCTGTTAGGTCCATACCATTTCTGTCCTTTATTGAGCCCATCTTTGCATGAAATGTTCCCTTGTATCTCTAATTTTCCTGAAGAGATCTGTAGTCTTTCCCATTCTATTGTTTTCCTCTATTTCTTTGAACTGATCACTGAGGAAGGCTTTCTCTCCTTGCTATTCTTCGGAACTCTGCATTCAAATGGGTATGTCTTTCCTTTTCTCATTTGTTTTTCACTTCTTTTCTTTTCACAGCTATTTGTAAGGCCTCCTCAGACAGCCATTTTGCTTTTTTTGCATTTCTTTTTCTTGGGAATGGTCTTGATCCCTGTCTCCTGTACAATGTCACTAACCTCTGTCCATAGTTCACCAGGCAGTCTACCTATCAGATCTAGTCCCTTAGATCTAGTCTAGCAGATCTAGTGAGATCTATTTCTCACTTCTGTTGCATAATCATAAGGGATTTGATTTAAGTTATGCCTGAATGATCTAGTGGTTTTCCATCCTTTCTTCAATTTAAGGAAGGCAATAAGGAGTTCATGATCTGAGCCACAGTCTGCTCCCTGTCTTATTTTTGCTGACTGTATAGAGCTTCTCCATCTTTGGCTGCAAAGAATATAATCAATCTGATTTTGGTGTTGACCATCTGGTGATGTCCATGTGTAGAGCCTTCTCTTACATTGTTGGAAGAGGATATTTGCTATGAACAGTGTGTACTCTTGGCAAAACTCTATTAGCCTTTGCCCTGCTTCATTCTGTACTCCAAGGCCAAATTTTCCTGTTACTCCTGGTGTTTCTTGACTTCCTACTTTTGCATTTCAGCCCCCTATAATGAAAAGAACATCTTTTTTTGGATGTTAGTTCTAGAAGGTCTTCTAGGTCTTCATAGAACCATTCAATGTCAGCTTCTTCAGCATTACTGGTTGGGGCATAGACTTGGATTACCATGATATTGAATGGTTTGCCTTGGAAATGAACAGAGATCATTCTGTCATTTTTGAGATTGCATCCAAGTACTGAATAAGTGTGGTTTTTTATTTTCTCAGAAGCCAATATATATTTTGTCATTATGGAAATAAATATCAAGTAGGTAGGAATGTGGAGAAGGCAATGGCACCCCACTTCAGTACTCTTGCCTGGAAAATCCCATGGATGGAGGAGCCTGGTAGGCTGCAGTCCATGGGGTCGCAAAGAGTCAGACACGACTGAACGACTTCACTTTCACTTTTCACTTTCCACTTTCATGCATTGGAGAAGGAAATGGCAACCCACTCCAGTGTTCTTGCCTGGAGAATCCCAGGGATGGGGGAGCCTGGTGGGCTGCCGTCTATGGGGTCGCAGAGAGTCAGACACGACTGAAGCGACTTAGTAGTAGTAATAGGTAGGGATGAGATTACAGATTTATCCCATATAAAAAAAATCTGACAGATGAAAACCTGCATTTGAAAAGAGATATATCAGTACAAAATGTTCACTTTCCCCAAATTATTTATTAGTAAATGGTAGTAATTGCATTAGATTTGGAGACAATGCAAAATGAGGGGGACAAATACAAAGAAAAGAAAGGTAGAAGGTTTAGAATAGAGTTAAAAAAAAAAAGAGAACCAACATATTTCCTTGTAAACTTGAACTGAACAGAAGAGATAAGAAAAAGTACTGAATGGACTGAGAAAAATAAATACAAAATCCGAATAATGGTCCAAGATTGGAATTTAGGATTAAGTTCCCTCTTCCATGTGTCTTTCATTTACATAATCTCTCTCTCTTTTCTTCTCTCTCCACACACACACACACAAAGTTGGAAACACAAGATTAATTCATATTTTGTTTCTCAAATTGGAAAAACTGAGATTTGAAAATTAGTCATTTTAAGATTTTACTATACTAAAGATTGAAATAAGATTGTTCAATTAATGATATTGAATTCCCAGTATGATACCAAATTCCCTTTATCATGAGCTATGTTTCTATGCAAATTAATTAAAAATATTGAACTTTTTTTGTGTTGGGAGCAAGAGGACTCTAAAGATGTAAGGGAAAAAGCTGATATTTATTTGGCACATACTGTGAACTAAAACACTGCTAGTCAATTTTTGTGCAAAGCTGTTAATATTATCTGTATTTCACTGAATCAGAAATTAAGGCCTGAAGAGAACCTCTGGCAAGTATAGAAGCTGGGCCTCATACCCAACCACCAGATTTAATACAGCATCCCCTGTACTACACTAACTCCCTAACATATAGCCCTAGTCTATAAGTTGCTCATCAGCCATTGCCTTCTCAAAATAGTAGACAAAGGAATATAATACCCATGGAGCATATTAATTGACAGAAACAAAATAGCAATGTAGTTGGAGGAGATCAGAGTACAGAAGAGTATATTTACTTAGTGGAGCAACAGAAACCCTTTATGTGAAAGACAATTAGAGATTAGCTCCTAAGTGATGAGAAAATTTTGACAGTTGGAGATGGGGATGGGGACATTCCAGAAGAAAAGAACTCAGCTATAAAGTTACTTATGCAAAAAAGTACAGAGGTAATCCTGGAAAAGAAAATTAGCCAGTTTTATGGGAGTCTTTAAGTTAAAAGCCAAGGAGTCCTTAAATGTCAAAAGAAACTGAGCGTTCAGATCTCAGTTAGGAGGAAAACATAATAGATTAAATGGATCTGGGTCTTGGCAACAATTGGACACAGTAGTGTTAGAGAGGGAGAAGACTACAATTATTCAAAAAAATTAGGTTCATAATGCTATCATTGTCCTCATTATTGTTATTATTATTGCTAATGAAAAATAACAGAAAAGTAAAAATCTTCCTGGATGAATATATTCATATTGTTTTTCTTTTTGAATCCTGTTCTCCTCTACATATCCCAAGCATAAAACTAACAAACATAATTTCTAGGCTTCTATGCCATATATGGACATATGGGCCAGATATGATCCCTCAACCAGAGCCAAAGTCAGTAAGTCAGTTCAGTTGCTCAGTTGTGTCCAACTATTTGAGACCCGTGAACTGCAGCACGCCAGGCTTCCCTGTCCATCACCAACTCCCAGAGCTTACCCAAATTCATGTCCATTGAGTCGATGATGCCATCCAACCATCTAATCCTCTGTTGTCCCCTTCTCCTCCTGACTTCAATCTTTCCCAGCATCAGGATCTTTTCCAATGAGTAAGTTCTTTGCATCAGGTGGCCAAAGTATTGGAGTTTCAGCTTCAGCATAAATCCTTCTAGAACCTAGTTTCCTAGTAATGTGTGCCACAGCCTATAGATAATACCAGCAATGCATCATCCCATCTACAAGCCAATCAAGAGACCAATTTTCTCTATGAGGTGAGGGCTACCCTTTCTTTCCTTTTTCCTTTTGGTCACGCTGAGCAGATTGTAGGAATCTTAGTTCTTTGACCAGGGATTGAACTTGGGCTCTTGGGAGTGAAAGTGTGGCATCCTAACCACTGGACTGCCAAGGATTCCCAGTTCAGTTCAGTCACTCAGTCGTGTCCAACTCTTTGAGACCCCATGGACTGCAGCACGCCAGGCCTCTCTGTCCATCACCAACTCCCGGAGTTTACTCAAACTTTAACTCCTAGGGCTATGCTTTTTTAATTATGGTAATTTACACATCTATTTAATTAGCCCAATATTGTTTTTTCTTTCAGTTTATGTGCATTTTCCAAACAACTGATAAGGTTTAAATGCTTAAGTTATTCTGACTCAACTACTTAATAAACAGAACTATTAGGTCTTTGTTTGTTTTTTGCCTCTGATTTGAGAAAAATTGCTAAGATATTAAAGGTGCTATAAACTTAAAATTTGGGGAATACAGATGTACAACTCTGTATACAGTACTGGAGCAGAGTATGAGTGCCATTAAATAGGACAACGTTTCCTTGAATCCCGCTCCTAAGAGTCTTTTTCTCCACTCTACATCACACCAGCCAACCACTTCTACAATCATATTTTAGATCTTGTCATCAGAAATAATTCCACCATTCCACTGCCTCATTTTCAACTGCTTTTTGGCCTCAGTGGGCCTTCTATTACTCAGTGTCTTTTACATACTCTTTACTATTCTCTTGTGCTCACATCCCTGATCACCCAGCTTGGAATCTGTGCTGCATTACCACAACTTTGGCCAACTGCAGCCTCAACTCTTTTCCCTTCAGTTGTCCTGTCATAATTATTTGACAATACCTCTTCCTTCATTAAACCTAACTCTCTAGATATTAATACTTACCCTATGCACCCATGCATTAAAGTATGTCTGGAGAAAAAGACAATCATGTTGCCTAATCAGTGTTATTAATAAACTCTCAAACACATCATTGATGCCTCATGGTAAGCCTAGAAAATTCACCTTATTTTCTATGAAGACTCACACTTCCCTCTCCTCCAAACTCTTAATTATCCTCTAATCCCTTATTCTTTACTTCACTGTAAAACTAGAATCTCTCCAAATAGACCTCATTATCCCTTCCCAAATCTCTTACTATACCTGCATCTCTGTAGTCTTTTCCCTCTTGTTTCCTGATCAAACTAGCCCTATTCTAACCTACAGTTTCTGTATTTGTATATTAGCTATCACTCTCGCCAATTCAAGGGCTTCTCTTTTGAATCTCAATATTTTCTTTCTCTTGTTGATCACTCCCATAAATATAAAATCATGCTATAAAATATATCACTTTAAAGTATAGTAAAGGACCCGTACTTATCAAGCAATCAGCCCCATTTGTCTTCTCCCTTTTATAGCCAAACAAAATTTTGCCTCTACTTATTATGTCTTCCTCATCTGTCATTCTCTCTTTGATCCACTCCAATTCTCCAATTAGGCTTTTGTTTTCACCTTTCTGCCAAACAGACTAATGGTCTGTTTTCTGTTTTTTATCTTACTGTATTTCTCGATAGCATATTATTTGGAAACATTTCCTCACTGGTTTTTGGGGTCCTATTCTTCTGGTTTTTCTAATGTCTCTTTCATCATTGTCTATCTCATCTACTACCAAAGACTCTGTATGGCGAGTTTTATCTTATTTTACCTGTATGCTCAGTACTTAGAAACTGACACATAATATTAGGGGCCCCAAAATAGAGTTTGGACTTCCTTTGTGGCTCAGTGGGCTTCCCTTGTGGTTCAGTCAGTAAAGAATCCTGCAGTGTGGGAGACCTGGGTTCAATCCCTGGGTTGGGAAAGATGCCCTGGAAGAGGGCATGGCAACCCACTCCAGTATTCTTGCCTGGAGAATCCCCATGGGTAGAGGAACCTGGCAGGCTACAGTCCATGGGGTCGCAAAGAGTCAGACACGACTGAGTGACTAAGCTCAAAATAGAGATAACTGTTTTAGATGGGAAATATAGGGAAGACAATGAAGGCAATGCCTTTAAATGGAACCTTAAAGACTGGGCAGAATTTCATCAAATATTTTATTTTGAAGGGCTGGGGGCAATAAATCAGAGGAAAATGCATTAGCAAAGATGAAAATTTAGACGTCATTGGCCTGGGCTTCCCTGGGGGTTCAGTGGTAAAGACTCCATGCTTCTGCTGCAGTAGACACAGGTTCGATCCCAGGAAATTAATATACCGCATGCCCTGCAGTGTGGCTAAACTCTGGGAATAGTGACTTGCTTTCCAATCACACTGCAGTATGGAGGTTAGGATTTCAAAATATAAATTTGAGCAGACACAAACATACAGTTTACAGTAGACATCTACACTACATCCAGATGCAAGTAAACATTTAGGTTTATTAATAGTTGCCTAGCACATGGGTGACTTTAAATACAAGATATGTAAATAGAGTCTTACTAGAACATAGTGCATTGATGCAGTGATGCTTTTTAGGCCATATTTGCAAAATGAAATTATTATTTGTGTCAGTCACAAATGCTAGGTCTCTTTAGTAGAGGGCCCTGGATTGGTACCTAGGAACATGTCTTCCAGTTTCAGTGCTATTTCTCTTGGGCAGTCAATGGCTTTCTGCATAGTTTTCTCAGGAACCTAGTAGGCAGTTCCCAAGTAAGCCCCACTGGGCAGCTCTCTAGGAGATCCTGTGGGTGCCCTCATGAATGGTTTCCATAAAAGTCTAACTGGCACCCCAGCAAGTGGTTATTTGAATGGTTATTTTCTTGTTTGCCAGCCTCAGCTTGCAGGAACTCAGCCAACCTGACCATCTCTTGGGCTGTAGCCCCGCCTTCCAGTGATATCTGAATCTCACCCTGGCGGAGGTCTTTCTGGGTTTCTTACTTCCTTAGGCACTATTCTTCAGCCCTATGGGTAGTGGCTTCATCTCATGTTTATTTTCCTGTATTCTTTGGTGTTTGTTTACCTTTCATTAGTAAAATGTTTATCTTCTTTGTGATAGTTAATAATTCTTTAAAGTTCCCCTGATTAAATTACTGTGGTAGTTTCTGTATCTGGCTGGGTTTTTACTAATAAATTATTATTCCATGTATAACAGATATCACCCAGATGTAGCAATTGATAAATTCAGAGTGTACCTTTTAAATGCTAATATATTTTCCTCTCTAGTTGCCAGCAATTGTCCCTCATATGGCAGAATCTACATACAAACTTAGTTTAAAAAAATTCAATTTATTCAATAATATGTTGAAATAAAAACAAAACACCATAAAATGTCTGTTGTCAAATGAATTTGAGAAGAGCGTGAAGATGTTTTCTTTTCTCTATTGCAACAGACATAATAATAAAATAAATATTTGAATGAGAAAAAAATAGAATAACATGAACTTGAGATTTAATTGTGATCTGTTGAAACTGTATTATCCAATATAGATAAGTCATGATATGGAAAAATAGAAATAAAATATGTCTTATCAAACCTCTGTTTCTAGAGTAATGGAGAGAAATAAAATTACTGAGCCAATGTTGTTGGAAAATACAAAGCCAGTTCTTGGAGATATTATTATTGCTTTTTCTCGGAGATAATTCTATGGTCTAGACCAAGGAGTGACTAATTATGGCTGCAGGTTGACGTCCTGTTTTTGCAAATAAAATTGTATGAGGATACAGCCATGGCCGTTCACTTACATGTTGTCTATGGCCACTTTTGTTTGACAGTGCACAAGAGAGTAGCTGTGACAGAGACCACATGACTCCACAAAATCTCAAATGTTTATTGTTTGTCTCGAGGAAAGTTTGCTAATCCTGCGGGACATGGCATCTGTTTTTGCCACTGGGGCTTGAAAGCAGCTAAATATTTGTGACTGTGTTCCAGGAAAACTTTATTTACAAAAACAGTCTACAGCACAGATTTGGCATAAGGGCTTTAAATTGTTAAGCCTGTTGTAGAGCATAGTACATATGCAATAAACGTTAGCTGAATAAATGTTTAAAATTGATTTAAAAATTCTATTGTTGCCAACATATTCTGTTCTCTTTTTCAGAGTGTGTGTGTGTATCTGGATGATACTCATGTGACAACTGGCGACTGGGCCTGATGGACAACCTAGGTGACCTCTGGAGAGTACCTCCATTGTGACTAGAAAGTACTGTGCCTGTATGGAAAACATTGAGTCCTGGGGCAAACGATAAACTTCATGCTTGATAAAAAAACTACCAAAAGGTAAGACTTCTCTCTGGTGTGCTGCAGTCTTCTGTTTTTCATCCCCACTGGCAGCTCAAAGCTGTCCTTAATCCATCATGTACCTCTTGAGCGTGTGCTCTGGGGTCACTGTCATGATGAAAAAGTACTCCATGAACTCAACAGAGGAACTCCAGATTGAGTCTCAGCTATTTATATAGCTTCTGAAGAAAATGTCATTCTAATGTGGGGGAAACAACCCAAGAGGCATTTCAAGTGTTTGTTTTAAAATAGGAATATTGACAGTGGTAAATTTTTTTTTCCCCTGAAGGTATTTGTTAGTTCTACAAATCCACATAGGCAAATTTCACTAGCTGATTTGAGATTACCCAATTTGATCACACTACCTCCATTCTGTCACTCAAATCTGCCTTGGCACCTCCATCCCACTACAACTAGCATAATTCAGCCCCTGTACCTCTGTTCTGAATTGCTACCACCAACTCTTCATGTCTCTGATTTGTTTTACCTGTCTCAGCCAGATTAATCTTCCTGAAGCACAAATCTGATCATGTCACTGTTTTTCTCAGAAACCCCAAATGATTCCCCTGTGCTTGGAGAATGAAATCTAATCTTAGTCAGTTGACAGCCTTTGGCTCCATTTATTTCTACCACTCCCTATCTCTTCTGCTTACCCTCGACTACTTCTTTTCATGGAGGGTTGCTGGATGACAATATGCCCAGTTAATCTGAATTTCAGATAAAGAATTTATTATTATAAATATATCCCAAATACTGCATGGGAACTACTCATACCATAAAAATGATTCATTATTCATACGAAATGTAAATTTAACTGAGTATTTTTATTTGCTAAATCTGGCAGTATTTCCATCCTTGCTACATTACTGGATTCAAGTATATTTTGTTTTCTACATGTACCTCATGCTTTTCAGCTTTTCTGATTCTGTCGGAATTACCTCCTAACTACCTAGATTCATAAATAAAAGTATGGAGCACATAATTGTTCCCTCTCCTAAGTCAGCATGTTGTAGAAGAAAGGATACAAATGAGACCTGGTTAGCATTATGGCTTCAACTTTACCATCTCAGTGACCTTTGGGCAAACTGCTGAGCACTTTTTAAAATTTATTTTTAACTGGAGGATACTTACTTTACAGTATTGTTTGGTTTCTGCCATACATCAACATGAATCAGTCATAGGCATACATATGTTCCCTCCCTCTTGAAAGACCCCTGCACCCCACCTCCCACCCATCCCACCTTTCTAGGTTGTCACAGAGCACTGGGTTTGAGCTTCCTGTGTCATATAGCAAATTCTCACTGGCCTAGCTTTTATAGACTTCAGTTTCACTGTCTACAAGTGAGGATAATAATGCTAACTTCAAGTGATTATTTTAAGGTTAAGTGTGAAATTTTATAAAATCTTTCTAAAAATCTGTGGTTTATGTGAGGGATTCTATAAATGACAGTGCCATATCAGCTTTCATTTTTTATCAATGCTTCTTAAACTTGAATAACCTCAAAGTTCCCCCAATATATCTGTGGATTTCAATGTAAGAAACACTTTATTAAATAATTAGGTGGTCATTTCACACCTTCCACATTAATACCAATCAGACTTAAGAAAGGGTTTATCTAGATAACCTAGAATAGGATATATTTTTAGACTCAACAAAATACAAACACAATATTTAAACAATATCATAAGGAACTTTATAGGGGTCACAGAAATACAATAACAGAGAAGCACTGTGGTCAATCTTAATTTGTATATATGCTTTACTCTCCAGTAGACAAGTTGTCTTTGGCCAGGCTACATAGTTGGGTTTTGTTTCTTCTCTATAGAGAAATTTTCTGTAGAACAGAAATTTGTATTTGTTGATTGAAGCACTAATTGACTGACTATATAAATATTGATCTCAAATTCAGAATTATAGGCTTTGAATTATGACTTAAGTATATGTTTAACAGTACCATTTGCATCCAAGGCTTTTTTTTTTTTTTTGGTCCTGCCATGAGGCTTGTGTGATCTTAGTTCCTTGACCAGGATTGAACCCACACCCTTGTCAGTGAAAGCAGGGAGTGCTAACCACTGGACCACCAGGGAATTCTCCAATGACCTTCTTGATAGTGGATCTGTATCACCCTCTTCTGGATAGAGAATAGGTTATATGACTTTGGCCATGGTTTACTGGACATATAACCTGACTGGCATATGCTGAGTCAATCAGATTTTCTCTCACTGGATATGGGAATTGTTGTCAATCTCTGGTGGATGTTTAAAGTAAAGTGCTTTCTGCCTTCCATGGGGAAATTTTATTCTACTGGGAAATGATAAAACTATTCTGCAGAGGGTGATAGTAATGGGGCAGCCACTGAATTGGGTCTTAGAAGCATTGCAAAGTAATCTGTGACTTGGTGTTCTACTATCTGATTTAGTCCCTTATGGAAGTAAAGTGGTCATAACTCCTATTTTTGTTAAAGAAATTTTGAGGCTATTTTTTGTTATTCACAATCAAATAACCTCTAATGAAAGCACTCGGGTCAAAATGGGAAATTGACTACTCCTTTCTGGACCACTGCATAGAGGAGTGAGGGTCACCTGTGGGTAGTGTGAATTTTAGAGCTGGCTGTGTGCATGTGCTGTTTCAAGGCAGAGGAAGTTAGAGGAAAGCCAGAGGGAGTGGCCAACAGGTGAAGGAAAGGACTACTGATTGGTTAAGTGGATATCAAAAAACTTGGGGAAATTATCTAATGCAGTTCTTTACTGAGTCATAGTAAATAATCTGCACCCTCTCCTTCATTTTCTCATGAAATGTTCAGAAAACCTATAATATTCACTAAACTTTGGATGAGTGTGCTGCGTTTTTTTTTTTTTTTTAATAATCAGTGTGCAGGATGAAAATATTGAATGGCAAGATTGATACCTGGTTTGACTAAATGCAGCAGTTGGGCCCAGACTGGGATTTCAAATATGCTGGACTATTGTTTCAGTTTTCATTTAAAGAAAAGTTTTCATAAAAATTTCATAAAACAGGCATAATAAAAAGAGCCTTAAATAAAGAATTGAAAGGTATGGGTTAACATTCAAGAACCCTCACCTTTTCATTATGTCTCATGTCATATTACTGATAGAGTAATCCTGAAAGATATTAGAAGATTTTATGAGTTCAAATATTATCAAGAGAGTGAAAAGAGTTTATAAACCATAAAGAGCTACAAAGGTTAGAGGCAGTCTAGATTATGAGCTCCTTTTCTTTGCTTTTGTTTCTTAATATCTAGCACAGCAATCATAACTTAGAAGGCACTCATAAATTGATTGTTGAAGAAATCAATGTAGGCCTCAGGATCACATATGTATTTTATGTACATATAAATAAATCTGTCTCAAACCATTCATTGACAAAGAGAATACAAACTGTCCTTGTGTACTTGGGAACAAAGGACAGGAAATAGCAACAGAATTGATTTAGGTTAAAGTCACATCCAAATAGTGAGAATGGTAGCAGGGGAAGTTGAATATCCCTTCCCTAGAGAGTCTAAAGAGATTGAATTTTGTTCTCCTTGGAGCAATTTAAGTCTAATCTTGATGAACTTGAAGATCTCTCAGCATCTTTTCTATCCATTTAATCTTAGGATTAAAATGACTGAAATCTTCTTTACGGCTGGGATGGCAATTGATGTGTTCTGTATGGGCTTAGATAACTCTGATTCAGTGGGAAGTGTCCAACAAATGCACTGCAGCATATATGTCACTTGGTTTGTTTCTCAGTTGGCTATCTTGAGCATATTTATCATAAGCATTTCTAATATAATTCTAAAAGGCTTAATACAATCTGTGGGCCTTATTACCGTCAATGAGTCACACTGAGCATGTTCCTTTGGCCTTTCATGTAAGTAACAGAGAGTGTGATTTAGTGCTCTTGTGACTAATTTCATGTAGGTTGCTTCTGTATATGGAACAACATGAATGAATCACTCCCTGTATTTCAGTGGCTTTACATAAATATGTAAACAATGCATCCCAGTTTCTGACTGTGATAGTTTTTAAAGTGATGGTAACATGTAGACCAGAATATATAGCATCTACGCAAGTTTACTTCATAGTTTTCCTTGCTCTTAGAACTGCTTTCAGGTTGGGATAAGGCCCTGAATTTTAGAGGGCCCCGTGTATCACGGAAACACACACAGAGTACATTTATCTAAAATTGTGTGGTTATTTCCGTCACCTGGGATGTAGGACTCATACTGGCACAGTTCAGACTTAAACAGTGCGCATCCATTCTCGTGACCAGTACCATTTAGGCCTGAGGAAACTACTTCTCCATATCTTGCCCTATATTTTCAAAATAGAAGCTTGTCACATCCAAGTGCTATAAAGATTTGTGAGACATGATACTGCTGGTGTCACAGATGGTCTGTGCTTTAGAAATCAGAGAGAATCTGGGGGCAAACTTACATAGATGAAAGAAGAGACAAGTAGTTTGTATTAGTCTGGGTTTAATCAGGAAACAAAACCATTCTAGGTATTAGGAGAAAAAACATCAAGGAAAGGTATTAAGGTTGCCATGATTGTGGCAAGAGCTGAGATAGTGGATGTTGGAAGTCTGTCGCTTGAAGGTCAGGAAAATAGTCACTAAGAACCAGCGGGAGGCTCTAACGCATGCTATTCTTTTTTTTTTTTTTTTACCACTGAATAGCTTTTATTTTATTATTATTATTATTATTATTTTTTTTTTTCCAGTGGGTTTTGTCATACATTGATATGAATCAGCCATGGATTTACATGTATTCCCAATCCCGATCCCCCCTCCCACCTCCCTCTCCACCCGATTCCTCTGGTTCTTCCCAGTGCACCAGGCCGGAGCACTTGTCTCGTGCATCCCACCTGGGCTGGTGATCTGTTTCACCATAGATAGTATACATGCTGTTCTTTTGAAATATCCCACCCTCACATTCTCCCACAAAGTTCAAAAGTCTGTTCTGTATTTCTGTGTCTCTTTTTCTGTTCTGCATATAGGGTTATCGTTATCACCTTTCTAAATTCCATATACCTGTGTCAGTATGCTGTAATGTTCTTTATCTTTCTGGCTTACTTCACTCTGTATAATGGGCTCCAGCTTCATCCATCTCATTAGGACTGGTTCAAATGAATTCTTTTTAATGGCTGAGTAATATTCCATGGTGTATATGTACCACAGCTTCCTTATCCATTCATCTGCTGATGGGCATCTAGGTTGCTTCCATGTCCTGGCTATTATAAACAGTGCTGCGATGAACATTGGGGTGCACGTGTCTCTTTCAGATCTGGTTTCCTCAGTGTGTATGCCCAGAAGTGGGATTGCTGGGTCATATGGCAGTTCTATTTCCAGTTTTTTAAGAAATCTCCACACTGTTTTCCATAGCGGCTGTACTAGTTTGCATTCCCACCAACAGTGTAAGAGGGTTCCCTTTTCTCCACACCCTCTCCAGCATTTATTGCTTGTAGACTTTTGGATAGCAGCCATCCTGACTGGCGTGTAATGGTACCTCATTGTGGTTTTGATTTGCATTTCTCTAATAATGAGTGATGTTGAGCATCTTTTCATGTGTTTGTTAGCCATCTGTATGTCTTCTTTGGAGAAATGTCTGTTTAGTTCTTTGGCCCATTTTTTGATTGGGTCATTTATTTTTCTGGAATTGAGCTGCAGGAGTTGCTTGTATATTTTTGAGATTAATCCTTTGTCTGTTTCTTCATTTGCTATTATTTTCTCCCAATCTGAGGGCTGTCTTTTCACCTTGCTTATAGTTTCCTTTGTAGTGCAAAAGCTTTTAAGTTTCATTAGGTCCCATTTGTTTAGTTTTGCTTTTATTTCCAATATTCTGGGAGGTGGATCATAGAGGATCTTGCTGTGATTTATGTCGGAGAGTGTTTTGCCTATGTTCTCCTCTAGGAGTTTTATAGTTTCTGGTCTTACATTTAGATCTTTAATCCATTTTGAGTTTATTTTTGTGTATGGTGTTAGAAAGTGTTCTAGTTTCATTCTTTTACAAGTGGTTGACCAGTTTTCCCAGCACCACTTGTTAAAGAGGTTGTCTTTTTTCCATTGTATATCCTTACCTCCTTTGTCAAAGATAAGGTGTCCATAGGTTCGTGGATTTATCTCTGGGCTTTCTATTCTGTTCCATTGATCTATATTTCTGTCTTTGTGCCAGTACCATACTGTCTTGATGACTGTGGCTTTGTAGTAGAGTCTGAAGTCAGGCAGGTTGATTCCTCCAGCTCCATTCTTCTTTCTCAAGATTACTTTGGCTATTCGAGGTTTTTTGTATTTCCATACAAATTGTGAAATTCTTTGGTCTAGTTCTGTGAAAAATACCGTTGGTAGCTTGATAGGGATTGCATTGAATCTATAGACTGCTTTGGGTAGAATAGCCATTTTGACAATATTAATTCTTCCAATCCATGAACACAGTATGTTTCTCCATCTGTTTGTGTCCTGTTTGATTTCTTTCATCAGTGTTTTATAGTTTTCTATGTATAGGTCCTTTGTTTCTTTAGGTAGATATACTCCTAAGTATTTTATTCTTTTTGTTGCAATGGTGAATGGTATTGTTTCCTTAATTTCTCTGTCTGTTTTTTCATTGTTAGTATATAGGAATGCAAGGGATTTCTGTGTGTTAATTTTATATCCTGCAACTTTACTATATTCATTGATTAGCTCTAGTAATTTTCTGGTAGAGTCTTTAGGGTTTTCTATGTAGAGGATCATGTCATCTGCAAACAGTGAGAGTTTCACTTCTTCTTTTCCTATCTGGATTCCTTTTACTTCTTTTTCTGCTCTGATTGCTGTGGCCAGAACTTCCAACACTATGTTGAATAGTAGTGGTGAGAGTGGGCACCCTTGTCTTGTTCCTGATTTCAGGGGAAATGCCTTCAATTTTTCACCATTGAGGGTGATGCTTGCTGTGGGTTTGTCATATATAGCTTTTATTATGTTGAGGTATGTTCCTTCTATTCCTGCTTTTTGGAGAGTTTTAATTATAAATGAGTGTTGAATTTTGTCAAAGGCTTTCTCTGCATCTATTGAGATAATCATATGGTTTTTATCTTTCAATTTGTTAATGTGGTGTATTACATTGATTGATTTGCAGATATTAAAGAATCCTTGCATTCCTGGGATAAAGCCCACTTGGTCATGGTGTATGATTTTTTTAATATGTTGTTGGATTCTGTTTGCTAGAATTTTGCTAAGGATTTTTGCATCTATGTTCATCAGTGATATTGGCCTGTAGTTTTCTTTTTTTGTGGCATCTTTGTCTGGTTTTGGAATTAGGGTGATGGTGGCCTCATAGAATGAGTTTGGAAGCTTACCTTCTTCTGCAATGCTATTCTTAAAGGATTGATTGGGAATTGCTGCAATCTCAGTATATCTAAGAAAGTTTCTAACAGTTACTAGCAGGCAACAACAATGTGGATGCACCTGGAATGCCTGGGAAGTCAGTGAATATTCTTCTACCTGTGAATCTTGTTACCATAAACCCACAAGAATAATGACTTCTCCAGTCTGCCTGCAAAATATCACATGAGTTTCTCTCACCATCTGTCTCTAGTTCAGAACCATACAAAGTTGAGACTTCTAAAATATATTGTTCCTGGCTACTACTCTGCCTTGCATAGGAGAGGAATAGGGGCAGTGTCGAACTGACAAATGGCAGTTCAACAAAATCACCCTTTTATCAACTCAACATCCAAATGCAACATTTCTTCTTAAATATTTAAGTTCTGAATAAAGACAAATATAATGCCTTGCTTTCAACTACTGTGATGCAACTCACCTTAATTCATGTACAGAAACATTCATTTTCCCCGAAGATAGGCAGGAAGGCTCATTTGCCACTCTATCCATTTCTGATAATCCATGACTTGGATATTAAAATACAGAGTTGACCACTATGAGCATATTTTTAATTTCATAATTGAGAATATATGGGAAACTTAGTTTATGCAAATACAAATGTGTGTATACATATATATCATAGAATAAAGAAAATATGGACAGTTACTAGCCTTTTTTTTTCCTGCAACTTGTGACATGGCTATGGTTAGTATTCATAATTTCCCACTTCCACTATCCATAGCCCCTTTGCCCTCAGCAAGTATATCATAGTTTTTTGCCTTGTGGAGACTCAGAACTGGTATCCATGTTGCTGATAAATTGCTCTTTCAGCAGTGGATATAGCTATATCAGCTATGGGGAATGAAAACTCATATTTTTAATCTCTAGCCATGGTTGATATTCAGAGAATGGAACACTTTGCCCATCTAGTTGTTGAGTCTCTTCTGCTATGTTTTCTCTTGTATTATTGCATGTCACATGAATGCAAGTCACATTTTGTGCCCATTTTGAAAGATTCACCCACATGCCCCTTTTCCCAAGCTGATTTTCCAGTTTTTGAATCTTGTTCTTTTCAAATCTCTGGTTATTCAGCTAAACTGTAAGTGACTACATACAGATAAGTGTAGACTTGTACTTTTATTTTCCAGGTAATCTTATCTCTGAGGCATACGTAACTTAAGATTGTAACTGCTCAAAAGCCTACTGCAAGGAGGGTGTCCCTTAAATAGCTTTCCTTCAGTACTACTACTTCCATCTACTTCTGAATAGTTTTAGATTATCTTCTGGAACCAATTGTAAGTCATGCCCAACTAGTTTCCCTTCTCAATGAAGTGATCATAGGGAGTCTTTTTTAAAATTGTATTTATTTTATCTTTAAATTTATTTTAATTTGAGGATAATTGCTTTACAAGTTGTGCTGGCTTCTTCCATACAACAACATCAATCAGCCAAAAGTATACACATGTCCCCTCCCTCTTGCACAGGGGAGTCTTCATGAGGCCATGAGATGACAAAAAGGAGAAGGGGCAATGCACCGTGAACAGGCACCACGAGAATCGAAATCACTAGCTCGTGGAAGCTCATATAAGCCTTTCTTTTGGAGCCCAGTCTTGCACACACCGCTTCTACTTGATGATGGATTGCTGTCACATCAGTCTTTATGAGCTGGTGGTTCATATAGCATTCAGCTTATGATGAGTAGTTCAGTTTACATAAGTAACTCTGTGGCCACCATCAGTTGTTCAGGGCCCATGTACAGGAGAGTGGTTTTCTGTAGGAAAGAGCACAATTTACTCTAGTATCCCAGGTCTGCAGAATAATTCATCAATAATATCCTGCCAAAGGCCCCATGTACCATCCCTATCACAGGTACTTCATGCTCCACTGAAGCTGCTGCTTCGTATGGCACAAGTGGCAGAAAGGCTTATGCGGAAGTGTGGGGCCATGGCAGAACTGGCACTTTGGGCTCAACTAAGAACTGGAAATCTTACTAATTACTTGGTAAATGTGTCCAAGCCATGTTCATGACCAAATCTGACACACGTTGCCTTTAAAACTCAGATGCCCAATAGGCCTTGGTGGTAGTGGATGCCAGATGTACCAACTTGTCCTTCACCTCAGAGCTGATATATTGACATGCACTGAAACTCCAGAAACCTTACTGAAGTTACAGAATCCTAAATTACTGAGGGATTTATTTCTTATGCTTTGTCATACGTGTGTCTTACCAAGGTATCTGTGGTAGGGGTTAGAAAAATGTTCTGTAAAGAGCTAAATAGTAATTATTTTAGGCTTTGCAGACCATGTAGCGTTCTCTGCCACATGTTCTTCTTTTTTGTTTGTTTGGTTTGGTTTTTCACTATTATTTTAAAATGGAAAAAATGTTCTTAGTTCACAAGTTGTATGAAGACAGGTTCCTGGTAGTTTGATTGCTGTTTTTGGGCAATACTTCCCTAACTATCTGTGGTGTGGGTTTTGTTTTTGATTTTGTTTTTTTTTTTTTTTTCCTTTTTTCTTTTTAAATTTGCAATCCATTGCAGACTGCTACTGTTGTAAAAATGAGTAAAAATGAATAACTAAAAATAAGATGATAAATACAGAAAATAAAAATTTAATTTTAAATAGTAGGTTAAATAAGCATAAAATTATGGTCTTCCTTGGTGGCTCAGATGGTAAATAATCTGTCTGCAATGAGGGAGAACTGGGTTCGATCCCTGGGTCAGGAAGATCCCCTGCAGGAAAGCATGACAACTTACTGCAATATTCTTGTCTGGAGAATCCTCATGGACAGAGGAGCCTGGAGGGCTACAGTCCATGGGGTTGCAAAGAGTCGGACATGACTGAGTGACTAAGCACAGCACAAGCATAAAATCATGCTGTCAAATTGCTATAAAACATAAATTCTTAGTCTAAATTTCTCTACTTAACTCATTGAAAATTAGCAGCATAAAATTTTCCAGTCCCCACTGGAGACTACGCTTAGAATAATACTGATCTAGAGTATTTGTTGGGGCTTCCCTGGTGGCTCTGATGGTAAAGAATCTACTTTTTGCTCACCAGGTCAGTCAGTATTCAGTGAGTTGAACTGCTGTCATGATCTATGGGATGGCCAAATAACCAAATTCTTTATAGACTAGATTAAAGGAGTAAGCTGGAAAGTTAGTACATTCCTGAAATAAGGAGTAGCAATACACTATTCCTTTGTTAAAGGAATAGATGGAGAGAGAGAGAGAAAAAATCAGATGGGCAGCTGCACATCAAGTAATAGAGGTTGTATTGATTTCCTGGAGCAGCAGCTGTCTTTTGATTAATTTATTATAATCTACTATAATTCTCTAAGATGTATCTAGCTTCTGCATAGTCCAAATTGGTGAGTGGAATGTGTATGTGATAGGTATAACCTCGCCCACATCTTTCAAGTCCTGATAGTGAAATTAATTTCTGCACCCTCCAGAAATGCAGTTTTTCTTTTGGTGTTACTACTGCTTGTCATGGACTACCAGTATCTTATTATCCAATGCTAATAGGGTCTTTGTAAGATACAGTTATATTTATAGCTGGACTGGGACATACCTCTGCTTATCTCTGGGAAATCTGAAAGTCTGGTATTGATACTTAGGCAAGATTAAGAGGAAGAAGGCTAACTAGTGATCTTTCCGTCAGTTTGGTTCAGTCACTCAGTCATGTCCAACCCTTTGCGACCCATTGACTGCAGCATACCAGGCTTCCCTGTGCATCACCAACACCCGGAGCCTACTCAAACCCATGTCCATCGTGTCGGTGATGCCATCCAACAATTTCATCCTCTGTCATCCCCTTCTCCTCCAGCCTTCAATCTTTGTCAGCCTCAGGGTCTTTTCCAGTGAATCGATCCTTCGCATCAGGTGGCTGAAGTATTGGAGTTTCAGCTTCAGCATCAGTCCTTCCAATGAATATTCAGGACTGATTTCCTTTAGGATTGACTGGTTGGATCTCTTTGCAGTCCAAAGGACTCTCAAGAGTCTTCTCCAGTACCACAGTTTGAAAGCATCAATTCTTTGACACTCAGCTTTCTTTATAGTCCAATTCTTACACCCATACATGACTACTGAAAAAACCATAGCTTTGACTAGACAGACCTCTGTTGGCAAAGAAATGTCTCTGGTTTTTAATATGCACCGATGCATACAAATAGCATATCCATCTGGATTTGATCAGGAAAACAGATCCCCTCTAAGTAATATGGTGATCAAGGGATTTAATATCAGAGTTATGACTTCATCAATGTAGACACATTTGTAGCAATGAAGGTTAGGGAGACTATAGGCAGAAGACCACCACCAACGTGGTTGTTATTAAAAATTACTACTGTTTCTATCATTTGTTGAGAAAATTCTCGCCAGTGGGGAAAAAAGTAATGATTTACATAATTTTGACTTAAACTGTTGCTTGCTCTTGCTGTTTAGTTGCTAAGTCCTGTCTGACTTTTTGTGACGCTATGGACTGGAGTCCACCAGGCTCCTTTACCCATAGGATTGCTCAGGCAAGAATACTGGCGTGGGTTGCCATTTCCTTCTTCAGGGGATCCTCCAGACCCAGGAATTGAACCTGTGTCTCCTCCTTGGCAGGTGGATTCTTTACCTCTGAGCCATCTGGGAAGCCCCAAAACTGATGCTTAATAACTCTTAAATATTTAGGCATGTGATATGTGGGCCTGAATTTATAGTTTAATGGACCCCACAAAAGTTAGGGATAAGCCTACTTTTTTCTCAACAATGCTCCCCTGTGATCTTTTCTTGACAAAGTCTGTGCTTTGCCTCTTCTTTAGTTTCATTTGCTGCATATTCCTTACCTATCATATCTGACCAACTCAAAATTTCCCTTAACTAAAATGGTAATCAGCTCTCATATTTATAGGTCATCTCCAGGGTTTTCTTTTGGCCCCCCACATTGAGTCCTGAACCAATATTATTAAGTTTATATTAATTCAATTCAGTATCAGATATTATCTTTATTGTAGTATACTTGCATCTAATATAATAACTACCTGCTAAAAATAGAGATGATTTGAGAGTTTACATAGTGCTGTAGTTGAAATAGGAATTAAAATAAAAAAAATAGGAATAAAAATATATGTAATAATAAAGGTGTGTGGGGTTTCCCAGGAGTGAGAGTTAAGCATTATCAAAAGAAAGTTTGAGAGTGATTTGGGGCTGTCCCTTTCATCCCTACTGTTCAACCAAAAATGTTTTTCTTTTATCATATTTGTTTTTATTTCTTGGTAAGATTTTGTTTTAAACTAGCTTTCTTAATTTTAAAACCATGTTTAAAATCCATGGATTTAACCCAAGTTCTTATTTTATATTTTAGAATATTTAGGTCCATAAAAAATAGATGAACTTGCTTAAGGCTGCATAATGAAATAACGGTAAACCTGGAGTAAAACCAAGGTCCCTCATCCCTGACGATGTTCGTTCCAGGTTTCTTACAAGTGCTTATATGATGTTGGAGCTCTTGCAGCTCTCTACTAGTGATAGCTTATTTAACTTAAATACAACTATAGTTTCATGTTAAACAAATAACCTATATTATATTCTAGTATATATGAATATGAACTGATAGCAGATTCTCGTTCATATTCCACCCTGCACACACAGGAAAAAATAACTTGAAATTAAAAATTTATTTCTTCCATGTCGAGAAAATGTCATTTAAATGGCAGGACATCCATGTGTAACTGGAGTAAACCACTCTTGTTGGATGTGGCTGCAGGATGTGAGAACCTGGTGGCACTTCATGCTGCTTTTCACACACAGTTTTCTAAGGTTCTGATTTTAAGTTATAGATAATGTTTTATATATGTTGAATTGGATATATTTTATACAATTACAAATTATTGTATTTCCTCTCAAAAAGCTTGAGGAAATGAAATTTTGACACCTGGCATTATTGACATTTGATTTAAAATGCATTCTAAAATATGTATTCCTTAATTGCATGTCTCTGAGTTTGGCTTTCAGATGAAAAGTGTAAAGATAAAGAGGACAGTATTCAAATGACTTGAAAATTTATGATTTTTTTTTAAAAAGCCTGATCTAATAAAAGTTTGATTTTTCTTTCAGATGAATCATCACTTTCTACTGATATAAAGTGAAAGTGAAAGTTGCTCAGTTGTGTCTGAGTCTTTGTGACCCCATAGAATATATAAAGTTCATGAAATTCTCCAGGTCAGGATACTGGAGTGTGTAGCCGTTCCCTTCTCCAGAGGATCTTCCCAACCCAGGGATCAAACCCAGGTCTCCCACATTGCAGGTGGATTCTTTACTAGCTGAGCCACCAGGGAAGCCCAAGAATACTGGAGTGGGTAGCCTATCTTGATAGTTCATTTATAATTAGGGTGTTACATGATGAATAGTCCCAGTAAGGAGATATCCTATGATGTGATTTGAGAGTTTCAGTATATCTCCTCATTCTACATCTACAGTTTCTGAAATTTATCTATTAAATATGTCTCTTTTGAGGTTAAATGCAAGTTTAAAATATGACAAAGCTGTTACTGACTGGTGGTTTGACATCCTGAGGTATGGTGACTGGGTAGTCAGTCAGCAAATATTGAGGAAACTACTTCCGTGCGCCAGACATGGAAGTGATGATCCTAGGGATGGAGGTATGAGGAGATATGATTTTTTAAAACCTGGGCTTTCAGAATATGTGATGCAATGGATGAGAATGCAAGAGGAACATTTATGATTATAGAGATGCCTGGGAGTGGTTAGACTAGAAACTGCTAATTAACCAGAATCAGCAGAATCAGGTAGATAGCTTGAAAGGTTTCAAAGTGGCCACCTGATGAAAAGGAAAATTTCCAGGCAGAATGAAACAATGTATTAAGAAACAGTGCAGAAGGTGATTTTTAGAATACTGGAAAGCCTTTGAATGAGGGCACAGCATACTCTGGAGAGTAGTTAAATAGGCTGCTTGGACTTGGGATTATAACCAAAAGAATTATATTTTCTTAGGTGTCAGGGATGCTGAAGGAACTGATTCTGGTCTCATCATTGAGGGAAATTAAATGTGGAGAATAAGAATGAAGAATAATGCTAGATGCTGACCTACTAGAAGATAAAATTGCAAAGTACCCTCAGTATTTGAATTAATTTCTGAATACCAGGGATGATCAACATTTGACTTAAAAAATCAGTGTTTCCCACCTAACTGTTTAAAAACTCTGTCCTGAATAGATCACAAAGCTTTTCTTTACCATGGCTATTACATTCGTTTCAATTTCTCATGTAGCCATGTCTTCAAAAGTCTTTATTTGGGTAAATTTTTATATAGCTGGTTTCACTGATCATAAAAAAAGTGTACCCCTTTATAGAGTTGTCATATTAGGCAAGAAAAGTAAAGAGCCTAATTAAAATTGAACTTCAAATAAACAATCATTTTTAAAAGTATAGGTATCTCCTACATGAAATTTAGAAGATACTTTTACTAAAAAAGTATTCAGTGTTCACGTGAAATTCAAATTTAACTAGATGTCCCATATTTTATCTGGCAAATTAGTTCTTCAACTTCTTTCTCCAACTAATGTTTTCTCTATATCTTCATTTATTAGCTCTTTCCCCCTCATTTCTGGGAACATGTCTGTCTTCTTTCTAGAACTGATCCATTCATTTGTTCTCCTGATTCCATTCATTCCCATATTTGTGGATATTTTACTCTAGCAGTTGTTACCTGCACTTTGCCTTTAATTCATTCCCTCTCTTAAGATCTCCCCTTTGCTCCCACCAACCCTCTCCATTTGCTGCTTTCCCTCCATGACTAAAGTACCTTTATCCTATCACAAATTTCCCTTAAAATTTTCCTTCTTCAAGCTACTACTGCCCTTAACTGTTAAGCTGCTCAAGAGTAATCCATTCCTACTGCTTTTTCTTCTTCACAGTACCATGCTTGGTATTATAATTTTGTATTAATGTGTCTGATTCTCTAAACAGTAATAATCCCCGCTGTGGTGAAAGTATTGTCCAGGGAGGCCGGTGTGTTGTTTAGAAGTTTATTTCTTAAAATGGCAATTTGAGTAGAAGTCACATGACAGCCAGGAAGAAGTAAAGTTGGAAAGGAAAACAAATACTGAAATAAATAAAAATTGGTTTTAATAAAAATTATTATCATTTACTAAAACCTTCTTTGGTCCATATACCCTAAGTTGTTTACATTTATAGTTCCTTTAATCCTCACAACAACTACAGTTGACCCTTGGACAACATGAGTTTGAACTATACGAGTCCACTTACAAGCGATTTAAAAAAAAAGGATATGTACTACACCATCCGTGGTTGTTTGAATCCTCGGTTGTAGAACTGCTCTTTTGCGACTGGGGCAGGGCGGGGCAGGAGGAAAGGAGGAGACTGTAAGGTTATACTTGAATTTTCATCCCTAACCCCTGCATTGTCCAAGGGTCAACAGTATATGTAATCTTACCATTGCTTCTCATGTGAAATAAGTAAGATTTGGTGAGATTAAAAAAAAAATTGCTTGTTTAAAATGACACAGCTACTAAGTGGTAGAACAGGCATTTGAAGCTAAGGATTTTGATTCCAGAACCCATGGGGTATGGCCATGAGTAACCATCACTTAAATAAATTAAACAAACAAATACCTATCCAATTGCGTATACCAGTTTCAGTTAGCTCTTGAAATATATGCAGTCTGATGTATGTAGTCTGATTAATATTTGCTCTAGTTATTAATTGAGTGAAACAAAAGTGCTTAATTTTTTATGATATGATTGCTTGATTTCTTGGGGAATCGTGATTTGGATCTGTGAAGACAAGATTTTCATTTTATTCATTTTCCAGATGATGTTTTTAATCTTACTGTGAAATAACAACTTGGCCTATAGCAAATATTTCTGAGTCTTCTTTAGTTAATCAAGTTTCTGATATACCCAGAAATTTAATATACAATATCTATATCCATGTGTGCTAAGTTGCTTCAGTTGAGTCTGACTCTGTGTTACTCTATGGACTGTAGCCTGCCAGGCTTCTCTGTCCATGGGATTCTCCAGACAAGAATACTGGAGTAGGTTGCCATGCCCTCTGCCAGGGAATCTTCCCAACCCAGGAATTGAACCTATGTCTCTTAAAAGTCTCCTGAATTGGCAGGTGGATTCTTTACTACTAGTACCACCTGGAAAATCCAATATCTATATCTAAATGGGTACTCAAGCTTAGTTTAGTAGATTTTACAGTCTCTTATACCTCTAATTCAACAAATAATTATTGAACACTTATTATGTATGTAGCATATTTGGGTCTACAGTTGATTAAATAATGGTCAAGTACCTGATATTAAAGAAGCAGTTGTGGAAATGAAGCATATATATATATATATATTATATGGAGCTTCCCTGGTGGTTCAGACAGTAGAGAATCTGCCTGCAATACAGGAGACCTGGGTTTGATCCCTGGGTGGGGAAGATCACACCTGGAGAAGGGAATGGCTACCCACTCCAGTATTCTTGCTTGGAGAATCCCATGGACAGAGGAGCCTGGTAGGTTATCATCAATGGGGAATGGCTAAGTACACACACACACACACACACACACACACACACACACACACACACACACTGATGACAGCTAGTGCTATGGGGAATGGCTAAGTACACACACACACACACACACACACACACTGATGACAGCTAGTGCTATGGGGAATGGCTAAGTACACACACACACACACACACACACACACACACACACACACACACACACACACACACACACACACACACACACACACACACACACACACACACACACACACACACACACACACACACACACACACACACACACATGACAGCTAGTGCTAAGGGCCTAAACTAGGCCAGCACAAGAGAGCTTGCAATTGAAGGCCTCCATGTGGGAGACATTGTTAGAAATTGGGACCAACTGGATATGGTTGTCAAGAGAGAGCTATGTTGTATTAATGCATAAAGAAATAAACAGAAGGAAACAGAAGGAAAAGAGTGAAACAAGTCAGAAACATCAAGGAAAGAGTTTGGGCAAGCAATTATTGACCAAATTTAAACTTATATTTCCTTAAACGTTTTCAGTTTTAAAGACTCTCTTTAAAAATAAAATTTTAAATTGAATATATCCTCTCAAATCCTCTTCTCTTTCCAGTTTTGTGTTCTTCTGTTCTGATTATTGTCATTTTCACATCAGTTTGACTATATAGGAGAAAAATGTTTAAAACTAGCAATTATTGAGTTAAGTAGCATATTCTTTGTATTTTAAATTGTAAATGCAAAACTTTTCTAGGCTGACTTTTTTTTGTAGGGCAAAATATAGTTTTTTTCTCTTTAAGCTTCTTCCTCTGAGGTACAGATTTGAATAAATAAGTTTGACTTTGTGAGTTTTTCCTATTCAGAATCATTAACTTGGTTTTATAATAGGATACTGGACACATGTGAATTTTGCAGTTAGCTTCATATTCTCTAACCAGTCAATCTTTTCACCCAGCAAACTAACTTGTAAACCAAGGGTGGGGAACCTGGGTAATGTTTGGTTGTCCTATGGTTATCTGGACAGTGCTTTGTTTTCTACAGAACGCTACAGAGTACTACTGGCCAGTGACCAGATCAACATGAAAAGTTGTTGTTGAACAATGAAAGATGCCGGGATTCTTGGCCTCCAGAGGAGAAGAATTCAATCCGGGGCCAGAGAAGAGGCTTGATCGCTCAGAGCTTTTGTGTAATAAAGTTTTATTAAACTTCTTATCAACCTGCCTAAGAATTGACTCTTTCATCCCCCCTTTTCTTTTAGGAGAATTATGTTGCCAAGGGAAAGAGCGTTGTTCTCGTTCCATAACTTCTTCCTAGGTATTAAGGGGCATTGTCCCTAAATTGTTGAGGCAAATATTCTCCTAACCCTCACATTGATGGTCTCTGATCCAGGGGCCTCAAGTAATAGTTGAAGGAGGCTGTGGCACTTGTAGGAGCTTGGACAACCATTTGTAACTTAAAAGCCTTCATGCGACTAGAAAGAAATCCAGCTACACAGTTACAGATACAGGGAGCAAACAGCAAAAACAGAGCAATGAGAATTATTGTAATTAAGATAGTTTTCCACCATGGGGAACTAGTCAACTTCTCCCAAAGTGAGGCAGTTGAGGCTTCAGGAGCATCCATAGCCTCAATCATCTTGTTCATGTGTTTAGTAAAATGAGTAACATTATTGCTCATAGCAGGTATCTATGTACAGCACTGGGTATGAATAATGGCACAAGTTCCTCCTCGTGCAGCTGTCAGAATATCTAAGGCCAATCTGTTTTGTATAACCACTTTTCTAATTTGTACTTATTTAGCATTAAGAGCTGAAATAGCTTTTTGAGAATCTTGTAATGTCTGTTGAGTATAATTAGTCAAAGCATCTACTCATAGCATAACATCTGTAGTTCCCAAAGATGGAATAAACACTGCAGCCAAATAATCATACCAGTGAACTACAGACCTTTCCCTCTGAGTTTTAAGGTGTGGTAAATTAGCAGGCTTTTCTGGACGCTCTGAAAGTATGAAGCTGTGAGTAAAAGCTAGACCTAGGTGCATCTACCTATCTAGCCAGGGAGGAGCCATGCCCATGGGTAAGAGCCACATATCCAGTGGGTCCCGTTTAGAGCAAGCCATCGTGACTGAGATATCCAGTCCCAATCAGTGCCTGGCCAGGCAAAGGAAGGACCTGAACTGGGGTTGGAAAACACAGGAATGATTACATTGCATGTTTGCTGAGGCAAAAATCCCAACTGTTTCCAATCATTATAATTAAGTGTTGGCTAACTTCTGGGAATGGCTCTATTTGTTCCCAGCATATAGGGGCAGCAGATACTAGATGTCCTTTTTCAGGAGTCTTTGCTCCTCTTTTCTCATATATTTCTAATTCTTTCTCAGTATATTTTGGTTTTTCCTGTTCCACAGGACCTGTCCAGATCAAGGGCATCTGCAGTGAAGGGGTTTCCTAAAGTGCCGCTTTTCTGGCTTGACAGTCAGCCAGCTGATTACCTTCGGCTACTTTACTCCCATCCCTGCTGTGCCCTTTGCAATGCATAACAGCTACTTCTTTAGGACACTATATAGCAGTTAAAAGTCTCCCAATCTCTCTGAAATGCTTAATAGGTTCTCCTGTTGCCGTTTTAAAATGCCTTTCTTTCCATATTGCAGCATGAGCATGTAAAGTCAAATAAGCATACTTAGAATCAGGGTAGATGTTTACTTGCTGCCCTTCACTTAACTCTAGATTTCGGGTCAGAGCCACAGGCTCCGCAAACTGAGCACTGGTTCCCTGGGGGAGAGATTTTGCTTCTAAAGCCTGTTCAGCCATCACCACGGCCTAACCTGCTTTACGCTTCTCATCCCGAACAAAAGAACTGCCATCTGTAAATATTTCCTTATCAGGATTGTCTAAGGAAGTATCCATTAGATCTTCCCGTGCTGTATAGTTTAAAGTGAGAAATTAGGAACAATCGTGATCAGGTGTTTCATTTTCCTTATCAGGAAGAAAAGTGGCAGGATTTAAATTTCCACAAACGTTAAGCTTAGTTATTGGTCCTTTTAACAACAATAACTAATATTCAAGAAGCCTACTGTCTGTCATCCAAGTATTAACCTTAGAGTTTAAGATTCCAGTCACATCATGAGAAGTTAGTACAGTAAGATTTCTTCCATTAATTATTTTTAAGACTTCAGGTGTTAGTAAAGCTGTTGCCCCAATTACTCTTAGACAGTGTGGCCACCCACGTGAAATTACATTTAATTCTTTACTTAAATAAGCAATAGGTTGCTGGTGAGGCCCTCGGGGTTGTGTCAAAACTGCCAAGGCCATACCTTTTCTTTCAGTGACAAACAAATTAAATTCTGACCCTGTGGGCAAGCTCAAAGCAGGAGCTTGCAGGAAAGCAGTCTGAAGAGCCTTAAAAACCTTTTGAGTATCTGGAGACGAAACCAGGTTGTCGGTTTGGGCCTGCTGGGTATCAGTTATAAGTTCATATAAAGGCCAGGCAAGTTCCTCATAACCCGGAATCCAAATGCAGCAGTAGCCTGTGATTCCTAAAAATCCTCTCAATTGTCTTAAAGTCATAGGTAGGGGATGATTTAGTATAGGTTTAATTCTCTCAGGGCCTATGGCCCTAGTCACTTCTGATATGATTAGGCCCAGATATCTAACAGATTGTTGACAAAGCTGAGCCTTTTCTCTTGATGCCTTGTAACCGCAGCCTGCCAGAAAGTTTACAAAATTTTCTGAGGCTTGTGAACAAGCTTCCTCTGTCTCAGCACAGAGCAGAATATCATCTACATATTGTAGCACCACTGCTTCAGAGCTATTAAAGTTTTGTAGATTCCGTGACAAACTTTGCCCAAATAGGTGAGGGCTGTCATGAGATCCCTGGGGGCAAAACTGTCCAGGTTAACTGAGAAACTGGCTGCATAGAGTCTTCAAAGGCAAATAGAAATTGACTTTCCTCCGCCAAAGGCATTGAATAGAAGGCATCTTTTAAATCAATTACTGAGAAATATTTGGCTAGTTCAGGAATTTTAGACAATAGAGTATAAGGATTAGGCACCATGGGGTGTAAAGAAACTACAGCTTCATTTATTATTTGTAAATCTTGAACTATTCTCCATTTATCATTTGATTTCTTTATACCCAAAACAGGAATGTTACATGGACTGTTACAGGAAATTAATAGCTCCTGCTCCTTTAAATTCTCAATGATGGGTTTTAACCCATCCTTAACCTCAGGTTTCAGTGGATACTGCTTCTTATGTGGAAATAAGTGCGGGTCTTTGAGTTTGACAACTACAGGAATAGCATTTTGTGCTCGACCCACAGGTTTTCCATCAGCCCACACTCTAGGATTTATATTTTGTTCAATTAAAGGGAGAGAAAAGGAGGGCTCCATATTCATGAAAACAGAGGCATGGACCTTGCTCAGTATCAGTTCAGTTCAGTTCCGTTGCTCAGTCATGTCCAACTCTTTGCGACTGCATGAACCGCAGCACGCCAGGCCTCCCTGTCCATCACCAACTCCTGGAGTCCACCCAAACCCATGTCCATTGAGTCAGTGATGCCATCCAACCACCTCATCCTCTGTCATCCCCTTCTCCTTCTGCCCTCAATCTTTCTCAGCATCAGGGTCTTTTCAAATGAGTCAGCTCTTCGCATCAGGTGGCCAAAGTATTGGAGCTTCAGCTTCAACATCAGTCCTTCCAATGAACACCCCAGACTGATCTCCTTTAGGATGGACTGGTTGGATCTCCTCGCAGTCCAAGGGACTCTCAAAAGTCTTCTCCAACACCACAGTTCAAAAGCATCAATTCTTCAGTGCTCAGCTTTCTTTATAGTCCAACTCTCAACATCCATACATGACCACTGGAAAACTATAATCTTGACTAGATGGACCTTTGTTGACAAAGTAATGTCTCTGCTTTTTAATATGCTGTCTAGGTTGGTCATAATTTTCCTTCCAAGGAGTAAGCATCTTTTAATTTCATGACTGCAATCACCATCTGCAATGATTTTGGAGCCCAGAAAAATAACATCAGTCACTGATTCCACTGTTTCCCCATCTATTTCCCATGAAGTGATGCAACCGGAGGCCATGATCTTAGTTTTCTGAATGTTGAGCTTTAAGCCAGCTTTTTCACTCTCCTCTTTCACTTTCATCAAGAGGCTCTTTAGTTCTTTTTCACTTTCTGCCATAAGGGTGGTATCATCAGCATATCTGAGGTTATTGATATTTCTCCCGGCAATCTTGATCCCAGCTTGTGCTTCTTCCAGCCCAGTGTTTCTCATGATGTACTCTGAATGTAAGTTAAATAAGCAGGGTGACAATATACAGCCTTGATATACTCCTTTTCCTATTTGGAACCAGTCTGTTGTTCCATGTCCAGTTCTAACTGTTGCTTCCTGACCTGCCTACAGGTTTCTTAAGAGGCAGGTCAGGTGGTCTGGTACTCCCATCTCTTTCAGAATTTTCTACAGTTTAAGACTCGGGTGCAATCAGAAACTTATGTGAAAATAGCACAGAGTTCCAGTTACAGCTTTAAGAACAACGTTGAAGTAATACCTTTTGCCTTGTCCAGACAGTCCCCTTACAGAAGTGGATTGGGATGAAAGCGGGCCAGGGGCTTCCGTAAGCACAGAGTAAGTTGCCCCAGTATCTAGAAGGAAATCGATGGATTGCCCCCCCACAGTTATTAATACCTGGATTTCCTCAGGTGTCATTAGGATGGGAGCTTGTGTGGGGACCCCTGGGCACCTTCAGTCTTATTTGTCTTAAGAATCTGACCTCTGAAACCTACGCCTCTGCGGGCAGTTTCTCCTGCAGTGTGGTCCCTTGCAGACCGGACATGGAGCCGGGGGCGGCTTAGATGCCCGAGGGCAATCCTGCTTGCAGTGCCCCTCCTTTCCACAGTAAGAGCAAGCCCATCCCTTTTCACCTGGGTCCCTCTCGGCATTTTTCTCAGGCTGTTTAAGCATGGTTCTGACAGCCATTACAAGAGCTTCCACCTGTTCCTTTGTCTTTTTCTGCCTTTCTTTCTTTTCCTCATATTCCCTACCATAATAGACTGTTTGAGGCAGTTGCAATAGATTATTTAAAGACTAGTTTGGTCCATGTGCATGTTTTAATAGCTTACGGTGGATATCTGGAGCCAATTGAGAGAGAAATCTATCTTTTAAGAACACTCTTCTCTCTTCACTTTTGGGATCAATCTCAGTGAATCTGTGAAGGGCTTCCCTCAGTCTATCTAGGAATTTACTAGGAGCTTCTTTCTCCTCCTATTCTAAGAATATTTGCCAATTTGGCATAGTTTAAAGTCTTAGGATGCACTTGCCTGAGTCCTCCAAGAATACATCTGACAAAATGACTCTGATCCCATCTTCCTTTAGCCGTGTTATAGTCCCAGTCTGGTTCTATAGTTGGGACCACTTGATTCCCAGTGGGGAGGGCAGCTATCTTGTCCTCCCTCTCCCCTACTGATTCATTACTAAGCCATTCATCTCCATAAGTGACAGCTTTCCCTAAAACTCGAGTTTTTGAGCCAGGAGTCAGCGTTTGTCCCAAGATATACATCACATCCTTCCAAGTAAGGTCATAAAGCAGTGTAACACCTTTAAAAACTCTAATATATTTTCCTGAATCCTCTAAATAGTTTCCCAGATCCTCCTTGATTCTTTGTATTTCTTGATAAGAAAAAGGCTTATTAATGCTCATAGACCGATTATTTCTCCCAGTGGGTGCTTCATTAAGAGGCAACAGCTTCTGTGACTACTCCTCAGCCTCTCTGGCTGTTCTGTGCAAATGATCCCAGGGATAGATTGGAGAAACCTGCTTTTCTTTGTCTCTTTGTTTCCTGTCCTCCATCTCATCTCACCCCTTAGTTTTTGCTGTCTAAGCTTCTCTTATTTCAGTTGTCTGAGTTTCTATTGAAACCAGAGTAGTCTGAGGTCGTGCTGAGACAGGGGTTGTTTGGACCTCTACTTGGGCTGTTTGAATCTTAGTTTGGGTTTTTACTGAGACCAAGGTAACCCTTCCTGGCGGGGGGTGGGGGGGTAGGGGGGGTGGAGTCCCTGACTTTCAGTTTGCTCAGTTTGGAGCCCCAGGTATGGGGGCAAAGTAGGAGAACAGGAGGGAGCTGAAGGTTTCACACCCGAATCTATACCCTTAGGACATAAGTCTGACATAACTAGCATAGAGAGAAGGGGCAACACATATGCTACTTCTACCCATTTCCCTTATTTTCTACAGAACCGGTCTAATTGTAAAACAGTATTATAATTAAGAGACCCTCCAACCGGCCACTGTTTGCCATCCTCCAATGGATACTGTGGCCATGCAGTATCACATAGGAAGATCAGGAGTGTCTTCTTTAAGCTCTGGGGACCAAATATATCCCAGTTTTTCAGGATGCAGTTCAAAAAAGTGAGGCTAGAATTGTCAGCTCCCATCTGTAAGAGAGCAAAAAAGCAACCAGTGCCATCTTTCTACCAGAGGCGTCCCTCCCTGCCCTAGATGGGGGTGTAGACAGACTTTACACCAAAGCTTTTCTTTCCTGGCCCGACTTAGTCTGTCCCTTACTGACGCATACTCGTTCCTCCCGCTTCTACCACTGAGGTGGGGTGGAGATGCATCAGGTGTATACCTGATGGCATCCCAGACCAATGTCCAGTTCCTCACCCTTAAAACCTTGCTTGCCTCTGATGCCACCCAGGGTGCAATCAGAATAACCTTCCAGAATGCCTCTCAACCTGTCTGCTGAGGGAAACATTCATCACCTGAGTGCCTGTGCATGACCCTGAGTATATTCCTGACCACAGTAAAACGGGTATGAACATAAAACTGAGATGTTCCTTCCAAGCATCACCATACCAGTATGAGCGATAGCAAAAGAGATGGTGAAGGGCTGGCCATTGAGGAAAAAGTGTTTTTTGTCCTCGAGTTACTAGGGCCAGTCCTTCCCTTCCATTCCCACAGATTCCACAGAAAGAATATCTAAGGAGTTGGGACAAAAGCCACTGGAAAGTCTCCTCTGGTCCACTAAGAGCTAGCGTTACCAAAGGAAGAAACTCATTGTACTTCCAATCTGAGTAACCTTTAACCTAAGAGATGCTCCTGAAGCTATAGCTCCATCTAGCTTCTGAACTTTCGACTCCTAGTGAGGCTAGGTGCTTCCTGACTACCAATCCAAGTTTGGGACCTAAGTAACAGTACACAGTAACAACATAGATCACAGGTCCTTTGAAAGTCTATGATCCGACAGATAGGTTATAGTTTTAATTCCCAAGAAGTTATGAAATGGTCAAAGAGACCAGAAAGTTTGACCGAGAAAAGAGAGTTTGGTCTACACGCTTTGCCCATTTCTGGTTGGTCCCAAAATGAGACATTGGGTGCCTCTTGGCATTGGCAGGTTGGTATAAATCCCTGACAGATTTCTGCCATAAGCCTCATGAGATCACCATGGAACCACAGAGCAGGGCTCCTCACTTGCTTTGCGCAGGGCGTGTCATTCATTCCCACAAGCACACTGTAGAGTTAGTAAAGTAGAGCAGAAAACGTGTTTGCTAAGAGAACAAAGAACTAGAGCTCTAAGCATCCATATCTTGTCCTGAATAATCCCAGGTGAACCTCCAAGATGAAAGGTTATTGCTGAACAGTGAAAGACGCTGGGATTCTTGGCCTCTGGAGGAGAAGAATTCAATCCAGGGCCAGAGACAAGGCTTGATCGCTCAGAGCTTTTGTGTCATAAAGTTTTATTAAAGTATGAAAGAGGTAGACAAAGCTTCTGGCATAGATATCAGAAGGGGGCAGAAAGAGTGCCCCCTTCCCTAGTGTTAGCAAGGGAGTTATATACTTTTTAATTAGTTATTACAATGAATCAAAAGAATGTCTGGAGGTTGTAAAGATCTTACTAGAAAGTTATGACCAACCTAGATAGCATATTAAAAAGCAGAGACATTACTTTGCCAACAAAGGTCCATCTAGTTAAGACTATGGTTTTTCCAGTGGTCATGTATGGATGTGAGAGTTGGACTGTGAAGAAAGCTGAGTGCCGAAGAATTGATGCTTTTGATCTGTGGTGTTGGAGAAGACTCTTGAGAGTCCCTTGGACTGCAAGGAGATCCAACCAGTCCATCCTAAAGGAGATCAGTCCTGAGTGTTCATTGGAAGGACTGATGTTGAAGCTGAAACTCCAATACTTTGGCCACCTCATGCAAAGAGTTGACTTGTTGGAAAAGACTCTGATGCTGGGAGGGATTGGGGGCAGGAGGAGAAGGGGACGCCAGAGGATGAGATGGCTGGATGGCATCACCGACTCGATGGACATGAGTTTGAGTAAACTCTGGGAGTTGGTGATGGACAGGGAGGCCTGGCTTGCTTCGATTCATGGGGTCGCAGAGTTGGACGATGACTGAGCTACTGAACTGAAGTGAACTGAGCCCCACTCCCATAATTTATATTTTAAGATAACAGCATTAGCCAGAAGGTTTTCAGGAAGAAGAAACTGTCCTCAAGCAGGATACATTGTTGCTATATAATCCATAGTACAGAGTTTAAACTGAGTTGTTTGTTGTGTAATGATCAGTTTGAGGCTTAAAGATAAAAACGTTTTATGTGACTAAGACTAAGGAATTTAGAGGGAAAAAAAAAATGTTTGTCCTTTCCTCCTCCTTGAGAATTCCAGACCCCTCTCTCCTTGGGGGCCCCTAGACTTCTTATCAACCTGCCTCGGAATTGACTCTCTCAAGCATGGATGGTAGAATAATATTTCTCTTCATGTAAAGCCTGGTTTCCTCTTTGAGAGACCAAGCATATTTATAATACTGTGAAGGTTTTTTTTTTTGTTGTTGTTGTTGTTTTCAGGTAACACCTTTATTGAGACATAGTTCACACAATATTTCATTTGGACATGTAAAGTATACAATTTAATAGTTTTTAGTAAATTTACCAAGTTACCTAAGTATTACCACAGTCAACTTTAAAATACTTTTATCACCCTGTAAAGAAACTCTGTAACTCCTCGCCATTAAATCTCAACTGATTTCCTTTCAGTAGATTTTCATATTTTGGATATTTCATGTAGATGACTCCTATAATTATGTAGTCTTTTGAACCAGCTTCTTTCATTTAGCATAATATTTTCAAGGTTCATCCATGTTCATCCAAGGTTCATCCATGTTCATCCATGTAGTGTTTGTATCTACATAAAAAAATGTTCTATTGCTTTTTGTGGCCAAATAATATTCCATTCAATGGCCAAATTACCCATTTATCAATTGATAGATATTTGTATTGGTTCTTCCTTTTGGTTATTGTGAATAATGTTGCTATTCATTGCAAGTTTTTGTGTCATGTGTTTTTACTTCTCTCGGATATATAGCTAAGAGTGGAACTACTGGGTTAATTGGTACCTCTATAGTTATTTAGACAGTTATGAAAACCTGCCTTAATGCTTTCCAAAGCATTACATTCTTGTAGCTGTGTATGAGGGTTCTGATTTACCACATCTTTGCCAACCTTTGCTAGTTTCTGTATTTTTAATTATAGCCATTCAAGTAGGTATGAATTAATATGTCATAGTGGAGTTTTTTTTTTTTTCTTTTCCTTGATGACTAATGATGTTAAGCATCTTTTTAATGTGATTATTGGTTATTTATATTTATTGTTTGGAGAAATGTCTGTTCAGATCCTTTACTCATTTTCATATTGGTTTATTAGTCTTTTTATTATTGAGTGGTAAGAGTTCTTTATATATTCTAAAATGAGCCCTTTATTAGATGTATGATTCTAAAATACGTTTTCCCATTCTTTGGGTTATGTTTTAACTTGATGGTGTTCTTTGAAGTATGAGAATTTTTAATGTTGATAAAGTTTATTTTATCTTTTTTTTCTTTTGTTGCTTTTGCTTTTAGTGTAATATTTAAGAAACCATCAAATCCAAAGTTATAAAGATTCACCCCCTGTGTTTTCTTTGGAGACTCTTACAGTTTTTGCATTTAGGTTACTGACCTACTTTGAGTTAATTTTTCCATATGCTGTGAGATAGGGATCTAACTTCATCCATTTGCCTGTGAATATTCAATTATTCTGGACTTCCCTGGTGGCTCACAAGGTAAAGAATCTGCCTGCAATGTGGGAGACCTGGGCTCAGCCCCTGGGTTGAGAAGATCCCCTGGAGGAGGGCATGGCAACCCACTCCAGTATTCTTGCCTGGAGAATCCCCATGGGCAGAGGTGCCTGGAGGCCTGCAGTCCATGGGGCTGCAGAGGGTTGGACATGACTGAGCGACTGAGCACAGCGCAGCTCATCCAGTGATTCCAGCTCAATTTTAGTGCTGTGTGATTTTTATGGCTCCTTATCAGAATTTCATTAATTATCTGGCTACCAGTTCATTTGAATTAATTGACCAGATTAGTCAATCTGGAATATATTTGCCAGATATTTTATAATTCAGCTAAATTTTCTAATTTTTCATAAGGCAAGGTTTCAGAATGGATGGAGATGATGCAAATTTTCTTTATTTATCAGATTTAAGTGAGTCTATCTTGAAAGGTTTTGCTCATTCTTCATTGTTTAGGGCGGATCTCTTCTGGGATGAGTACCATTGAGTGGATACCTTTCCACTGTGTGCATAAGCAGCACAGTCTCAGTGAGGTGATTTCAACCTGCCTTTTCAGGCAGTTGATATCATGCTTTAGTTTCATTCATCTAGAATGAAGACTGATTTATTTACCATGGTTTGTATCTTAGAAATAAAGTTTAAGAGTTGGGGGAGGCATATATATGTGCTAAGTTATTAGTAGACATATATATTATATATCCATGGGCTCCACTGGGGATAATATTTACATGGTTAAAATAACTCAATTTTTTTCCCAAATAGGATGCAGACTGTATGCCTCATAGATACTATGATTGTGACAACAGTGATCCATAGGATTTCCCTGTGTAGTTTGACTTTAGAAGCACAATACCCTCAGTTTGGTATGATTGTGGAGTCTACTTTTAGTAGGAAAATATCTCAAATATTTAAAAAAAACATTTCTTTATTTATTTATGGCTGCACTGGGTCTTAGTTGCTGCACAGAAGATCTCTCCAGTTGTGGTGTGTGGCCTTAGCTACCCCACAGCATGTTCTGTTAGTTCTTAGCTCTCTGGCCAAGGATTGAACCCTGCATTGGAAGGCAGATTCTTCACCACTGGACTACCAGGGATGTACCCTCAAGTAATTTCTTACAGAATACCTTCCACATAGAATTCAGCATAACCTGCTCAGTCATGTGGTTCTCAGGCCATAGGGATTCTCTTAATCATGAAATGAAAAATAATCATATACCTACAATCATTATTTCTTTAGAGATTAATAAAAGAATGAGCCAGCTGTAATTAAACAACATCTGAATAGCAAAGTGTGACTAAGGATTAGCTTACAGCTCTAAGCAAATTGATCATTAGGAATTCATCTGAATAGTGCCTGCTTGCTTGCCAAGTCACTTCAGTTGTATCCAACTTTTTGTGACCCTATGGACCAAAACCTACCAGGTTCATCTGTCCATGGGATTCACTAAGCAAGAATACTGGAGTGGGTTGCCATTTCCTCCTCCATGGGATCTTCCCAACCCAGGGATCAAACTCTGGTTTGATCTTAATTCCACCTGTATTGGTGGGTGGGATGTTTACCACTAGTGCCACCTGGGAAGTCCCATCTGAGCAGTAGATCATATCACACTAATATAAAGTAAAGGACAACATAATCAGTGAGAAGCAAAGGAGAAAAAACATTAGTCCATGATTATCTATTCTCCCAGTCATGAAGTGTGGCATAAAGAACTTGGAAAAAAGCTATCCATATTAGAAAATTGTCTGCTTGATCCAGTGGTCCCAGTATAGTTGTCTACTCTTGTGGATCATCTACCTCTGAATACTTTTTAGTTAGCTTTCCATGAAATCCCTAGTGTAAATAGAGATTCATTGGTAAAATATTTTATTTGTATTGGGGTCAGTTTTGTGACAGAGAAGGCAGTGGCAACCCACTCCACTGTTCTTGCCTGGAGAATCCCAGGGACAGTGGAGCCTGGTGGGTTGCAGTCTGTGGGGTCACACAGAGTCAGACACGACTGAAGTAACTTAGCAGCAGCAGCAGTAGTTTTGTGAGGTATAACAGCAGCAAGAGTAATTAAGAGTCCTAAAATCTTACCTCATGGCTAGGTTCTAATGTAAATATATGCTGATCTGTTTTCTAATAGGTTCACTCACTAAGTTAAAAATCATGGAAAGCATTTATTGGATTAGTTTTGGAAAGCAAGCCTATATTCATGCTGCTAAGAATCTATTACACTAATCATTACTCTGATAGTCTTCTCCTTCCCTCCCTCCCCCAAGGAAAATAGGAGATATGTAAGGTCATAGTGTATGACAGAGTTAAGTTTTTGCTTCTTTCTGTGATAGATTCTGGTTTTAGTGGACATTGAGAAAGTTTATGGAATGGATTTATGGGTCTCTATCTGCATTTTGATTGTTTTGTTTAGAATATACAGCATGTATCTATAGATCTGTTAATTTATAGGCCAGAGGGAACTTGTCTATGCATGGGGCTGTTAGAAGGAGTGAAATGTGAAGACATAGAAATTAAAACCTAGATTTATAGTGTCATTATATTTTTTAATTTATTTTTTATTGAAAGATAATTGCTTTACAGAATTTTGCTGTTTTCTGTCAAACCTCAGCATGAATCAGTCAAAGGTATACATATGTCCCCTCCCTTTTGAACCTCCCTCCCATCTCCCTCCCCATCCCACCCCTCTAGGTTGATACAGAGCCCCTGTTTGAGTTTCCTGAGCCATACAGCAAATTCCCATTGGCTGTCTATTTTACATATGGTAATGTAAGTTTCCATGTTACTCTCTCCATACATCTCACCCTCTCCTCCCCTCTCCCCATGCCCATAAGTCTATTCTCTATGTCTGTTTCTCCATTGTTGCCCTGTAAGTAAATTCTTGAGTACCATTTTTCTAGATTCTGTATATATGTGTTAGAATATGGTGTTTATCTTTTTCTTTCTGACTCATTTCACTCTGTATAATAGGTTCTAAGTTCTCCACCTCATTAGAACTGACTCAAATATGTTCCTTTTTATGGCTGAGTAATATTCCATTGTGCATATATACCGCTACTTCTTTATCCATTCATCTGTTGAGAGACATCTAGGTTGCTTCCATGTCCTGGATATTGTAGATAGTGCTGCAATGAACAACGGGATACATGTGTCTCTTTCAAGTTTTGTTTCCTCAGGGTATATGCCTAGGAGTGGGATTGCTGGGTCATATGGTGGTTTTATTCCTAGTTTTTTAAGTAATCTCCATACCATCTTCTATATTGACTGTATCAATTTACATTCCCACTAACAGTGCAAGAGCATTCCCTTTTTTCCATACCCTTTCCAGCATTTATTGTTTGTAGAATTTTTGATGATGACCATTCTGATTGGTGTGAGGTGATATCTCATTGTGGTTTTGATAAGCATTTCACTAATAATGAGCGATGTTGAACATCTTTCGATGTGTTTGTTAGCCATCTGTATGTCTTCTTTGGAGAAATGTCTGTTTAGGTCTTTTTCCCACTTTTTGGTGGCTTGTTTGTTTTTCTGGCTTTGAGTTGTATGAGCTGCTTGTATATTCTGGAAATTAATCCTTTGTCAGTTATTTCATTTGCTATTAATTTTTCCCATTCTGAGGGTTGTCTTTTCACCTTGCTTAGAGTTTCCTTTGCTGTGAAAAAGCTTTTAAGTTTAATCAGGTCCCACTTGTTTACTTTTGTTTTTATTTCCGTTACTCTAGGAGGTGGGTCATAGACGATCTTGCTTTGATTTATGTTGTCGAGTGTTCTGCCTGATTTTCCTCTAAGAGTTCTATAGTTTCTGGTCTTACATTTAGGTCTTTAATCCATTTTGAGTTTATCTTTGTGTATGGTGTTAGGAAGTGTTCTAATTTCATTCCTTTAGATGTAGCTGTCCAGTTTTCCCAGCACCATTTATTAAAGAGGCGGTCTTTTTCCCATTGTATATTCTTGGCTCCTTTTTTTGTCAAAAATAAGGTACCCATAGGTGCATGGGTTTATTTCTGGGCTTTCTATCTTGTTCCATTGGTCTATATTTCTGTTTTTGTGCCAGTACCATACTATTTTGATGACTGTGAAAGAAGAAGGAAAGTGAAGTTGCTCAGTCGTGTCCGACTCTTTGCGACCCCATGGACTGTAGCCCACCAGATCCTCTGTCCATGGGATTCTCCGGGCAAGAATACTGGAGTGGGTTGCCAAGTAGCTTTTTACTATAATCTGAAGTCAGGAAGCCTGATCCCTCCAGCTCCATTCTTCTTTTTCAAGATTGCTTTGGCTATTAGGGTCTTTTGTGTTTCCATATGAATTGTGAAATTTTTTGTTCTAGCTCTGTGAAAAATGCCATTGGTAATTTGATAGGGATTGCATTAAATCTGTAGACTGCATTTGGTAGCATAGTCATTTTCACAATATTGATTCTTTCTACCCAGGAACATGGAATATCTCTCCATCTGTTTACGTCATCTTTGATTTCTTTCATTAATGTCTTATAATTTTCTGTGTACAGTTCTTTTGTCTTCTTCAGTTCAGTTCAGTCACTCAGTCATGTCCGACTCTGCGACCCCATGAATTGCAGCACTCCAGGCCTCCCTGTCCACCACCAACTCCCAGAGTTTACTCAAAATCATGTCCATCGAGTTGGTGATGCCATCCAGCCATCTCACCCTCCATTGTTCCCTTCTCCTCCTGCCCCCAACCCCTCCCAGCATCAGGGTCTTTTGCAATGAGTCAACTCTACATCAGGTGGCCAAAGTATTAGAATTTCAGCTTCAACATCAGTCCTTCCAATGAACACCCAGGACTGATCTCCTTTAGGATGGACTGGTTGGATCTCCTTGCAGTCCAGGGGACTCTCAGGAGTCTTCTCCAACACCACAGTTCAAAAGCATCAATTCTTTGGTGCTCAGCTTTCTTCACAGCCCAACTCTCACATCCATACATGACCACTGGAAAAACTGTAGCCTTAACTAGATGGACCTTTTTTGGCAAAGTAATGTCTCTGCTTTTTAATATGCTGCCTAGGTTGGTCATAACTTTTCTTCCAAGGAGTGTCTTTTAATTTCATGGCTGCAGTCACCATCTGCAGTGATTTTGTCTCAGGTAAGTTTATTCCTAGATATTGAATTCTTATTGTGGCAGTGGTGAATGGGATTAATCCCTTAATTTCCCTTTCTGATTTTTCATTTTTAGTATATTCAAATGCAAGTGATAACTGTGTATTGATTGTGTATCCTGCAACTTTGCTAAATTCACTAATTAGCTCTAATAATTTTCTGATACTATCTTTAGGGTTTTCTATGTGCAGTGTCATGTCATCTGCAGACGGTGAGAGCTTTACTTCTTTTCTGATTTGGATTCCTTTTATTTCTTTTTCTTCTCTGACTGCCGTAGCTAGGACTTCCAGAACTATGTTGAATAATAGTTGGGAAAGTGGACACCCTTGTCTTGTTCCTGATCTTAGGGGAAATGCTTTCAGTTTTTCATCATTGAGAATAATGTTTGCTGTAGGCTTATCATATATAGCCTTTACTATGTTGAGGTAGGTTTTTTCTATGCCCATTTTTTGAAGAGTTTTAATCATAAATGAGTGCTGTATTTTGTCAAAGGCTTTTCCTGCATCTATTGAGATGATCATGTGGTTTTTATCCTTCAATTTGTTAATATAGTGTATCACATTGCTTGATTTCTGTATATTGAAGAAACCTTGCATCCCTGGAATAAACCCAACTTGATCATGGTGTATGAGCTTTTTGATGTGTTGCTGAATTCTATTTGCTAAAATTTTGTTGAGGATTTTTGCATCTATGTTCATCAGTGATATTGGCCTGTAGTTTTCTTTTTTTGTGTTGTCTTTGTCTGGTTTTGGTATCAGGGTGATGATGGCCTTGTAGAATGAGTTTGGATGTGGTCATTATAGCCTAACTTTATCTAGTTCATTAGACTTTTTAAAGTAAATTCTTTCTGAAGTGGACTGAATTTTACAATTTCATTTACAAGGAAAAAAAGTCTCTACCCAGTAATTTAATCAGAATAGAGTCATATAGAAGGAAAACATACTTTTTAAGTTCTTTTTATGAGTCTAATGGAGATAGATAAGGGTTTAGAGACAGAATCAGGCAAATTTGAAGGGGTCATGGAAATTCCCAGTTTCAATTATGCTCAAACTTACTCTGGGGGACCACTTGAGGGTAAAATGGAATGGTTTTGTGTGGAAAGAATGGAACTTACATCAATAGAAATGTCAAAGTTTGCCTTAAACAATTATGCTAAGCTCATTTTGAGTGGCTAAAATAATCACTGGAAAAAGCTATTTGTGAATGTATGCCCTATCACTGGAGTACCAAGTAGGACATGTCATTAGCCTTTTTAATCTTTTTTTGAGCCTTCATAGACTTTCTTTTATCTAATGTCCAAATTATTTCTGGTTTCTTGTTATGTACTAAAATTCACATAACATTTTGAAAACAGACTATGTTGTTTCAAGTGCTCTTGGTCATCTTCACTCTCTTGTTTAATTTACAATATTGTAAGATTTTTCCTTTCATATTATTCTTCCTTTTCAAGAGTCTTGGTAGTGCTCAACTATTTGTGGTAATTTCACATGAGCCACTTTGCAATTTCACATTCTTACAATTATATTATTATTTCTCTTTATAATCCAGATATTATACCAGAATATTATTTAGAAGTATGAGACTTTTTCTAAAGTACTCAGTTGATTCAAGAATCTTTTACCTGTTGTTTTATGTAATTATTCATTTATTTTAAAGCCTGGGCTTTGCCACTCACAGCTACAGTGGTGGGTGTAGCCACCTGCCCTTGCCTAGGATGACTGGCTCCTGGTCAGTGGGTTGGTTGTAGTTCACCATGCTCCCTACATAACTGAATGTTTGTCCAGTTAACCATAATAGGGAAGATTTCAGAAATGGCCTACAATAATTTTATTTTGAATTTCACTATTTATTTTATCCATGTCTTCTGGTATGATGGTTCATTAGGTTTTCAGTCTACTTTGATTAGTGATTTTTTCCCCCTCCCTCTGATATGGTAACCAAGAGCCTATTAAATTCATGCAAATCTGGAAATTAGTGTATTAGAATATAGCAGTATTCTAGATTTCCCTTTACATTTTTGCTTGTTTCCTGTAAACTTCTGAAGTTATTTAATTATATTGTGAAGCTTATTGTGGGATTAGGTTTAAACACTTGAAGAGGTGAACAAGTTCTTACTGGGTACTGAAGAAAAATTTCTTTTTTGCTAAGGGTGTGCTCAGCTACTGGAAAGGATATGTGAGTGTATAAGGAAATAACGGCTGAATGTCCTTTGGAACTGTCATGGGTAAGAAAGCTGAAAACTTCAAATCCTCTTCATAAGAGCCTTTACCCTCAGTAAATGTTAAAGGAAGAGAAAGATATGTGTTTAGGTTTTTCCTGAATTTTGTTTTTTGTTAAGATAAACAAGGAATTTTGTAAAAAGAAAAAGAAAGCTACATGAGACTCATATTGATATAGAGAAGATTTAGTGCACACACACACAAAAAAAACAAAAAAAACCCAAAAAACCTCATTAGGCATTTGAGATTTTGTCTCCCTTGAGTTCAAAAGCATTCCATAAGTGAAGAATTGTGTTAACTCAGATCTAAAGGAATGTCTTAAATACAGATTTGTGATCATAATGAGAATGTATTAAGTGATGGAGTTCAGGAACCCTACCCCCAAATATGGCACTTTGGCATACTGCATATTTTAAGCTGAAAGAATTTGAGAAGTGGCATGGGCTTTCTGACCTTCCCCTGAATCAGGGCATAAAATTCTAATTTGAAAGGTAGCCTCATATCTTTTGATGACTTTCCTCTCTTCATCCAACCTAACAGAAAAATGCTCATGTTTAACCGTTTCAGGTCTTCATTTTCTTACAAAGGCATCTGGGCCAAATAAAACTTATATTAAGCAAATCTCCATGTGTTTTCCTTATTAATCCATCTTTTATTATAAGGATCCCGGATGAGTGTTTTAGTGAGTGAGTGAGTGAAGTCGCTCAGTCGTGTCCAACTCTTTGCGACCCCATGGACTGTAGCCTACCACGCTCCTCTGTCCATGGGATTTTCCAGGCAAGAATACTGGAATGAGTTGCCATTTCCTTCTCCAGAGCATCTTCCTGACCCAGGGATTGAACCTGGGTTTCCTGCATTGTAGGCATATGCTTTACAGTCTGAGCCACCAGGGAAGTCCTAGATGAGACTTTAGAAGGGGAAAAAGAGATATTTTCTTCCTGTTGTAAGCAAACTGGAGTTTTAAGGTAAAGTGGGATGGCGGGGCGCATCTTAGAGTTAATTATTTCCCTAAATACACAAAAAGATAGACACAGTAAATACAAGATAATTTAAAGATTTCCTCATCAGCCAAAGCACAGTGAGGTAGTGGTATAGTATAGAATGTAAAACACCTTCCACTGTCATATATTTGAGGCTGGCCTAAAATCATTTTACTACAGGACCTGAGCATCCTAAATCACTTCAGTCATGCCGGCTCTTTGCAACCCTATGGACTGTATCCTGACAGGCTCCTCTGTCCATGCGGGATTCTCCAGTAAGAATACTGGAGTGGGTTGCCATGCCCTTCAGGGGATCTTCTCGATGCAGGGATTGAACACATGCCTCTTATGTCTCCTGCCTTGGCAGGCTGTTTCTGTACCTCTGACACCACCTGGGAAACCCTATAACCTGGTTGTTAAGAAGTCTGAGTCACCAGAAGTTTTCTGGAATCCTGACAGATGTATAACCAGAACAAAGACAGGTACCAGCTCTTAACACTTGCTTCCAGTGAAGAGAACCACACAGCCATGAGATTAAATAATTCAGGTCATCAGAAAGCCATGAACCAGAAAGGGATGCAAAGTTTTCAAGCAGTGAGTTGAGACTCACCCAGAGGAGCTCATGTAGAATGGCCTGGGTATAAAGGATGGTTCTACCCATCCTTCTTTTGTTTCCATCTAATTATTTACTTAAGTGTTTTCATTGCTTAACTATGAAAAACAAACAAAAATTTAGGAATATATTTGATGTTAAACCTTCTTGCATTCTAATAATAAGCATAGCTAGCCCATGGAAACATGTTGTTTAAAGCTTTATCCATCTTATTAAGAAATGTGTTTTTTTTTTTTTTAAAGATTTTATATTTAATAGCTATTTAATTTTGTGGCACATGCGTAATACTTTGACCAATTTGTTTACTACCAATAATTATACAATAACTAAATCTACAAAAAATTTTAACAAACTAATTTAGAAACATATTATTGTTTCAGAAATATAAATAGGATAATAACTTTCAAACATAAGAACATACATCACTGAGATAAAATTTTGTGGGAGGAGTGGAATAAAAATGCAAAATCAAGATGACACGCAAATTCGTGAAGTGTTCCATATTTTTAAATAAATAAAAAAAAAAGATGCGATAAAATGATGTAAAATATTTATCTCTTGAAATAGTCACATATTTTTATATGCTTGATGGTACATATCAAATTACTATAGTAAATATATTCTATGAATTACCTTATTAAAGTGAAATGACATTTTAAATTTAAAGTTCTAATATTTACAACATGCCACAAAATTACATTCTTTACCTCTCCTTGAACTTTCAACGAGGAATTATGTATCAACCTAAAAGTTTTCATTATCAATAACTAAACCTTTTCTAAAACCTTACACACATACTTTTAACTTTGACATTTACTCCTTCAGAACCTTGGACCCAACAATATTTTCACATTATTAAATCCTATCATCCATTGTTCATACAACTTTTTCTGTGCCCTTAAGCCTGCTTAACCTTTGCTCCATCCTTCTACATTTCTTCTGTATGTCCTTATACTTTTTCCATTCTCATTTCATCATACTTGAAAAAGAATTCAAGTTGAAGCTATGAAGAAAAATCATATTTCCAACTATACTGAGTCTGTGTTTCCCAGTTGAGCATAGCTGGATAAAAAAAAGCAAGCAAGCAAGCAAGCAAATACTGTCTCCCTTTATATTCATATATGTACTAAATATTTTAAATAGAAGCATGGGTCATCAGACTGGATAAAAAAGTCAATACTTAATTATTGCGTTGCATATTTGAAAGTTGCTAAGAGAATAGATCTTAAAAGTGCTCATTACAAGGGAAAAAATTAGTGACTATATATGGTGATTAGTGTTAACTAGACTTATTGCAAATATTGAATAATTATGTTATACATTTGAAAATAGTATCATTTTATATGCAAATTATACCTCAATAATAATAATTTAAAAATACTTAAACTATATGCTGTTTGGAAGTAAACCATTTTCAATATAAAACACAGATAGGTTACAAGGAAATGATGGAAAAAACATTTCATATAAACACTAATTATAATTAAGTTAGAATGGCTATATTAATATCAGAGAAGTATAGAAATTTTATTAGGACCAGAAGGGGGACATTTCACAATGATAAAAGTTTCAATGAATCAATAATATAAAACAATTAGATGTTTATATACTCAATAGCTAAACATAAAGCTTTATGAGAAAAAAACTGATGGGAGAATTGGGCAATTTCAGAATTATATTTGGAGATTTCAAGGTTCCTTTCTCAGTAATTGATATTGCAAGGAAACAGAAAGTCAACCAATAGACATGAATAGCACTATCAACTGAATTGAACTAATTGCCACTAATGAAACACTACAGTTCCAAAATACAGAATACTAATTTTTGCCATTTTAAAAAATATATAGGGAATGTTTTTGAGAAAGACCATAATATGGTCATAAAACAAGTCTCAAAAATTTTGAATTATTAAAATAACACAAAACATATTCTTTGACCAAAACAGAGTTAAAGTAAACATCAATAACATAAGGATATTTGGAGAATGTCAAAATATGTAAAAACTGTGCCATGTAGTTTTTAAAAATCAGTGAGTCAAAGAAGTATTGAAGATTGAAATGTAAAGTTAATAAAAAGGAAAGCACAATGTAAAGCAATGCTTGGGTGGAAGTCTATGGCTTTAAATGCTTATATTAGAAAATAGGAAATGTCCAAAATCAGTTATCTAGGTTTCCAACTTGAGAGGCTACAAAAAAAAAAAAAAAAAAAAGGTTAAATCAGAGGTAGATAAAAGAAGGGAAGTAATGAAGATAAGTGTGAAAATCAATCAAGAGTAATGAGAGACATAAATGGAACTGGTACCTAGTTTCTTAAAAATATCAATAAAATTGATAAACATTTAGTTAGATTTAGCAAGAAAAAAGTACATGACATAAAATACAATATCAGGAATAAAAACAACAGCTGTATTTTTTATACATATTAAGAGAATAATAATAATATTATTAATCTTATTATATAATATGTTAATTAAGAAACACATAAAATAGTCAAATACCTTGACAGAAACAGAAACACAAAACTGACTTAAGAAGATATTGAATGCCTAGATATTCTAGAATGCACCTCCAGGGCCAAATGGCTTCACTGGTGAATGGTATCACACATATAAGGCAGAAGTTATATTCATTCTATATGAACTCTTTCAGAAAATTAATGAGAACAAGCTTCCTAATTCATCTTGTGAGACCAGTATTACCCTAATATAAACCCAGAAGATAAAGACATTAAAGTAAAACTATATAATTATATCCTTCATGGACATTAATGTAATAATCCTTAATAAAACATTGGAGAAACATAATAGCAATATATGAAAACAGCAGGATAATACACCATAACCAAGTGGAATTTATCCAAAGAAAGCAAGATAGGGAAACTCAAAAATCAATCAAGATTCTAGTTTCAGGCAAGATTGAGTAAATCTGTTACGGTCTGTCTCTCCCACTGACACTTAATATCTCTGGAGGCAACACACACATACAAACACCTATATTATAAACACACACTGTATCTGAAAACTGAGAGGTAAACAATAGTAGGCAGACTGGAGAGGGTGCAGTTACCAATGAATGAAAAAGCAATAGGGCTGAAGTGCCTGAGAATATAGGTGGCTAAAACTCTGACTGATTCCTGTCTTTCTGGAAGTGCTATTAACAACTCAGTGTCCATTAATTTGACAACTTAGATTAAAGCATTAGCAAACTATCATCTATGAGCCAATGTCTGTTTTTGTAAATAGACTTTAGCTCAGGTGGTAAAGAATCCACCTGCAACACAGGAGACACTGGTTTGATTCCTGGGTTGGGAAGATCCGCTGGAGAAGGGATCGGCTACCCACTCCAGTTTTCCTGGGCTTCCCTTGTGGCTCAGCTGGTAAAGAATCTGCCTGCAGTGTGGGAGACCTGGATTCAATCCTTGGGTTGGGAAGATCCACTGGAGAAGGGAAAGGCTACCCACTCAAGTATTCTGGCCTAGAGAATTCTATGGACTCTATAGTCCATGGGGTCGCAAAGAGTTGGACACGACTGAGTGACTTTCACTTTAATATCTATCTAGAACCCATTTTTTTTCTCACCATCCCCACAGCTACTCTACTGGTCCCGGCCGTGATTAACGCTCACCTGGATTATTGCTATAGATTTCTCCATGTTTTCTCTGTGTGTGTTTTCTCTACTACCCCCTCTCCTCCACTAACCACAGAGTTGGGGGTGGGGTGGGGAAACTGATTTGTTTAAAATAGAAATCTAACCATATTATTCTTCTGCTCAAAACCCTTCTGTGTCTCCCTATTTCACTCAGAGTAAATGCTAAAGTCATTCCAATGACCAAAAGACTTAACATAGTCTGCCCACCTACTTGGCCTATCTATGTCAACATTTGACATTTCTTATTTCCTGTTTTTACTCATTTCCTGATACTCTCCTCAGTTCACTCCATACCAACTCTGTTGATCTCCCAGCACTTTCTTGAACATGGTAGGCACACTTCTGCCCAGAGCTGCAGCACTGTGCTCTTAAATTTCTGCTCAAATATCACATGATCAGTGACATCTTCTTTGAGAACTCTAGTTATCTCCCAAGTCCCACTCTCTCCCTATCCTTCTTATCTTGCCATGTATTCTTTTTTGTAGTTTTCACCATCTTACAATAAATATTTGTTGATGAGTATATAAAAATATATAAAATCTTACTCAGCATTTAAACAATTAGTGTGAGAAGAAGGTTCTCAAGATACATTAAAAAATGCATATTACAATGCCATTCTCCCATCTATTCTCAATTTTGTCAGTAAATATTATGTATATATGTCTGTTTGTACAGAAAAGGATTTATATGTATTCACCAAGATCTTATTTCTGTGAGGAGGAATGTGAGTCAATATAATTTTCTTCAGCTTTCTGTAGTGAATGTTTATTATATTATAAATAAACAAAAAATCAGTTAAATACAAATGAATTGACTGAGGAAAAGTTGTTGAGAGTACTTTTCAGCTTAGTCCCTCTCTGATATCTTTGAAACATGGAGATATTACAGGGAATGAGCTCAGAGACTTGAAATAGCAGATATGTGTCTGGATAAGGCATTCTAGAACATATACTCCTGAGCATTTATTTATTCCAAAGAGAATGAATACCTTGTTTAAGTAAATGGCTGTATTCTTTGCATGTCTTAACTTTGATATATTATTCATGCCTCAGATCTGCTTCTTCCTGTTTTGACCTGGGCTCCAAAAAACTCCAAAGCCATTAGGTGCATGGTTTTCACTCTCCCAAGTATATGTAAAAAAAATTCACCAACCACAGTTAATCTAGGTATTACCAGTTAGTTATACTGTCAATTTTATATTGACAGATACAATGGAAAGGTGGAGAGTCTAAAAACCCATGAATCAGAAATGTGTTTTATTTTTTTTGTCTTCTGAGGAATCAGTGAACATTGTTCAAAATTGGAACATCATATGTATCCTGAAAAGATTGAAAACTTTTAAACCAAGTGAACTTATGTTAAAGAAATAAGTGGGTTCACATAATTTAAAAATTCCTCAACCATTAAAATGTTCACTGGACTTGACTATTTAGAGTTAGACTTAGTTCATTCCTAGTTGAGTTGTTTAAACCCCTCATTCATTTAGTTCCATAACATCAGTATGAAAAGTGCATCACAAATTCATGTGTGAATCAATACAAGTCAGTATTTAATTACTATAGCACAGGCCACAGCATTTGACACATCTGTAGTGTTCCAATTTCACAGTTTTGTGGGGAAGATTGCTTGGTCTAATTTTTCCAGAAACATGCTTTCCTTTGAAATTTTGCTGACTGTTTCCTCTAACAAACTGATATTTGCTATTTAATCCCTTCTTTGCTCTGTAGCCTCATAGAGACTTCTATACTTCTTGTTGTTTGTCTACAATTCCAATATCTTTTCCACAAAACTCACATGTCCCCACACTTCCTTCTTCATTGATTTTTGTGTCTGTGGTTGAGGGGTAGCTTCTGACTTGAAAGTATAAATTAGTCAATTGTTAGAAGTAATGAAAATAAATAGATTGGATTTCTTGTCTAACGTTGAATAGGGACCTAATGAAGCTTTCAAAAAGCTGTGGGAAATAAGAGATGAGCTGTTGGCCAACAGACCTTGGAAGAGAGAAGTAACTTTCATTGGCAGTTGGAACAGATGGCATCTTAAGCATGACAGATTTCCCACCACTCCAAGTAGAATCGATATCCAGAAGCATGAAGTAAATTAGCTGGCAGTAGATGAAAAGTCTTCCTATTAGTTTGATTTAAGTTTGGTCAATTTGCATAGTTTTACCATGATACTTTGTTTCAGTTTGTTGCTTTTAAACCAAATCCAATAGCAACCTTCTCAAGGATTCTGTGATGACTAGCTTACTGAAATAAATTTGAGACTGGAAAAGATTTTAAAAGAAGAGCAAAATAATCGAAGTGGCCAAAATACATTTTCATGTTTGCTTTTATCCTCAGTGGATATTCAGATAAGGTGATTTCATGGGCAGCATTCTTCTCAGAAAAAGTTACAATGTAGTTGGAGAATGATAGGGATTATATGGATAAAATACAAATATTTATTGTGGTTATTTTATGCCTAGTATTTTCCAATTGGAATTCTTTTAATTCTTATGACAGATCACCTGGGTAGTGACAAAGTCCAACTTCAAATCCATGTTTGGCTGAGTCCAAAACCCATGCTTTTTCAATCTTTCAGCTACATGATGTTGATTGGTGGTCTTCCATCAGCGTTTAGGTCTTTCCTAAACTCAACATGGTGCTAAGTCCTTTCTTAAAGGCTTTTTCCAATCAGGAAAGTCTTTATGTGCTTGTTCTAGGATGCATGGACTACATATAAGGGTCAATTGCATTTTGATTGGGAAACCCAGTAACTTAATTTAAATAAATGGATTCCTAGTAGTGAATAAACAGGTATTTATTCATTTACCATTCTAGTACAAGAACTGACTATTCACCAAGCATATTCCATGGGACATATACACTGTGCTGGGTATGGGGAAAATAATAGTGAAAAAAAAAAATGACACTGTTTTCATGGGGGAGAAAGGCTTTAATCAGATAACCACATAATAAGCCTGTAAATTTCAAATTTGTTAAGAGTGATATGAAAATTAAAGGATACCTATAATATTGAATCTACAAGACCTTCTAAAACTAATACCAAAAAAAGATGTCTTGTTAATCAGAGGGGACTGGAATACAAAAGTAGGAAGTCAAGAGATACCTGGAGTAACAGGCAAGTTTGACTTTGGAGCACAAAATGACGCAGGACAAAGGCTAACAGTTTTGCCAAGAGAATGCAGTGGTCATAGCAAACACCCTCTTTAACAAGATAAGAGAATAACTTTACTGATGGATGCCACCAGATGGTCAATACTGAAATCAAATTGATTATATTCTTTGCAGCTAAAGATGGAGAGGCTCTATACAGTCAGCAAAAACAAGACCAGGAGCTGACTATGGCTCAGATCATGAACTCCTTATTGCAAAATTCAAACTCAAATTGAAGAACTTAGGGAAAACCAGTAGGCCAGTTAGGTATGACCTAAATCAAATCCCTTATGATTACACAGTGGAAGTGATAAACAGATTCAAGGGATTATATCTGATAGACAGAGTGCCTGAAGAACTATGGACAGAGGTTCGTAACATTGTACAGGAGGCACAAATTGCCTATGTATTCTGCAGGTGATCAAAACTATCCCTGAGAAAAAGAAACTCAAAAAAGCAAAATGGTTGTCTGAGGAGGCCTTACAAATAGCTGAGAATAGAAGAGAAGTGAAAGGTAAAGGAAAAAAGCAGAGTTCCAAAGAATAGCAAGGAGAGATAAGAAACCCTTCCTAAGTGATCAATGCAAAGAAACAGAGGAAAATAATAGAATGGGAAAGACTAGAGATCTCTTCAGGAAAATTATAGAGATACAAAGTGAGCATTTCATTCAGAGATGGGCACAATAAAGGACAGAAATGGTATGGACTTAAAAGAAACAGAAGATATTAAGAAGAGGTGGAAAGAATACACAGAAGAACTATACGAGAAAAATCTTAATGACCCAGATAACCACAATGGTGTGATCATTCACCTAGAACCAGGCATCTTGAAGTGCAAAGTCAAGTGGGCCTTAGGAAGCATCATGACAAGCAAAGTTAGTGGAGGTTATAGAATTCCAGTTGAGCTACTTCAAATCATAAAAGATAATGCTGTGAAAGTGCTGCACTTAATCTGCCAGCAAATTTGAAAACTCAGCAGTGGTCACAGGACTGGGAAAGGTCAGTTTTCATTTCAATTCCAAAGAAGGGCAATACCAAAGAATGTTCAAACTACTGCACAATTGCACTCATTTCACATGCTAGCAAGGTAATGCTCAGATTCCTCCAAGGTAGGTTTCAACAGTATGTGAACTGAGAACTCCCAGATGTGCAAGCTAGATTTAGAAAAGCCAGAGGAACCAGAGATCAAATTGCCAACATCTGTTGGATCACAAAAAAAGCTAGCGAATTCCAGAAAAACATCTACCTCTCCTTCATTGACTATGCTAAAGCCTTGACTGTATAGATCACAGCAAACTGGAAAATTCTTAGAGAGACGAGAATATCAGACCACCTTACCTGCCTCCTGAGAAACCTGTATGCAGGTCAAGAAGCAGCTGTTACAACCGGACATGAAACAACAGACTGGATAAAAATTGGGAAAGAACTATGTCAAGGCTGTCTATTCTCACCCTGCTTATTTAACTTACACGTAGAGTACATCATGAGAAATGCCAGGCTGGATGAAACACAAGCCAGGATTGTCAGGAGAAATTTCAATAACA